>NC_142577.1:19797500-20171666 GCF_041283825.1 Pyrus communis
CTGCAGAAACAACAGAACGAGGGGGAGCCAGCAGTCCTATGAAATTTCCCAGCATTTGTAAGCTGGAAACTAAATCATCGCGCGACTTCCCTGTCACCTTTTGTTTTCTCGAGTGATTGGCGAAGCTGTATTCTGTCGTGTCCACCTTCGCGCTTTCATCTTCTTCGATAAGGCCAGCAACCACAAGAGTGGTGATAGAGAGCAACATGCATAAGCGGGACTCTAAGTGAGGAAAAGGGGACTCAAGAGGCTCCCTTTCCTGAAAAAAGGAGAAGCAATTAACGCGATTGCCCAAACTGATAAGGTATGATTAACTTGTGTTCCAAGGAAACAACAGAAGTTTAACAATATCGAACCCTTTGGACTAGACGAAGTGCTGCAATCCATAGGCCTAAGAAGGTGTCATGCCAAGTTGCACAGTTTACGGCTTGAAGGACCTTCATCAAACCTGAGCAAGAAAGAAAATATTATAGCCTCCGACATTGCTAACGGTCGATATAAGAAGTGATCTGCTTACCGGTGATAACCTCAATGGAACTTGTGGCATTGATCTGTGTAGCATTTAGGGCATCTTCTAGCACCAGATCAAGGGGAAGCCATATGGTTGAGCGACCGGTTCCATGGCATATTCCATCCGAAGAATCCATAATCGAATGGCACTTATGCACCGAGCGCAATTTGGATTTTTGCGAGCTCATGCAAATGTTTGAAGCCAACTTCAGAAGTTCCTCAGGACTAGTAAGTTTGGTATTTTTCAACGCCAATGATTTTTCGGCAAGCAGTTTCATCCGCTTAACAAAAGCTTCCCAGTGTTGAAGCCTGAGAATGTGGCAGAAAATTATCAAGCATTAATCTCCCATACTAAAAACCTTGCCTGGGGGTAAAACGATTACTTCCATTGTTAGGAAACATACATGTTTCGTTTCGCCAAGTTAAGAACCTTGGAAGTCAATACATTTTGCAGAAACTCAGCGATTAACTCAATGGCCATCACAGTGTTACGACTCTGCAATCTCTCATATTGTTCATTCCGCTCCTCATGATGATTTTCGAGACCGTCTATGTCCATGTCTTGGGGTTTAGTTGGCCATATGGACTTCTTTCCCGGAGCAAGTTCCAGTAACCCCTCATCGTCTAACGATGAATCCAGCAACTGCCACACGGTTGAGAAGATGAACGCAACCACAGTAGTCCCAGCTTCGGTTGTTTGCAACCCAAATGTCTGGGACAAATTAAGAATAGTATCTATTGATATCATAACCCTGTATGGAGAAGATAAGTTATATATTGCAATGCCCAAAAAAAAATAGGGTACAACAAAATTGCATAAAAAACATTTACATTATACACTAAGTGCCCGTTTGGAACTGATTTTGGGAGGGCTAGAATCATTTATGATAGTAGCACATGAGAAGTGCTTTTGTCACTTCCAGAATCACTCCCAAACAGGCTTTCAGTCAGTTTTTTTTTAAGACAATGTAAACGGCTTTTTTTTTCATCAATACAAGTGATGAAATTAGAAACTCACTGTTGATAACTAGGCCCTTTAATTTGAGATCTGAGGGAAAAGGCATGTCTCTTGAGGAGCTCCATGTAAAGCCTATATGCTATTGGCTGGACACGTCGATTCGGAATAACCCTATGGAAATCAAAGAAGCAACTATAGAGTTTATTTACGTTACTGGAATTCTCTATGCAGAATGTCAATCCTTTATAAATAACGAATTTGTATCGATATTGTTGATAATTTATCAACATCATATCAATACGTTTTATTGCTGACATGCTATCACAATGATATCAAATAGGGTGGAACATGGGTTTTATTTGTACATGAAAGTACAACACATGAACAGTTTTCATTCAACAAAGTACAACTACAAAGTCTAATCTTACGAGAATTCTTTGTGCATAATGTATATTGTTTAAGGATGGATTTGTATTGATATTGTCGATAATGTGCCAATATCATGTCATTATGTTTTGATATATTGACCATTCAATCCTTAAATCAAAACAGAAACAGGGACCTGGAAGAAAGCAAAGCAAGAACAAGCATGGAGGGCACCATGTTGAAAACCAAGGCCTTCTCGAGAAACTTCCACATAATCGGCACGTTGTTTTCCCAACAAATATGCGAAACCAAAACGTCGGCGAGCTCTATAGATGGCAGGGACACCCCGGCAGAGGCCAAATTCGACGAGACTTCAATCGACCAAAGAAGAGGATCACTACCCTTTTCTTGAGCCTCCTTGGTCTGCATTATCACAACATCCCAGAGGCTGCTCGGTTCGGGATCCGCCATTTCTCGATCACAATGGCCAGTGTTTCGGGTTGTTTCCGGCGACACAGAGATATTTCGGGTGGTGGAGAATCAGAAGAATGTTGAGGGATTGTCTTTTGGATTTGCTCCACATTCTGTGACTCTGCATGATGTGCATGTGTGTTTTTTTGGTCTTGAAACTGAAGCGGTCAAACATGGAGAAAGTCAAACTGGCCGTAAAATTGCCACTTGGATTCTATATCGTTGAGGGAAAAAGTCGGGAATTTAGAACAATTTTGTAGAGATCATTAAACTGAGTTATGCTGATTCATTTTTCTTCTCTCTAGGGATAACTAAAATGTTATGCGCATCATTTAACATGTCGGTATATTTTATTGATTACAAATTTAGAACGTTATCAACACATTGTCAATGATGTATTAAGAATAGACATATGTACTTTAATCGGATTATACGACTCGTATTGGGTTTAAAAGGTTAGGTATTCATAATTTATTGCACAAAAGAATATGAAATATATTATAAAAAAAATAAAAAAATTTGAAAGAATAACTCTAATTAGGTGCACAAAACCTACAAATTTGCTACAAACTTTCTAATACAGTTAGATCCTACGTACTATGAACGGATCCGATGGACTGTTTGAGAAAAGAAAGAAATTAGAATTTGCACGAAGATGGACGGTGTAAACAAGCACTTCGCTCTCTAATTTTTCAGGGAACAAAACTACGTAACTTTTTGCTACAAAATGCTGCAGATGTTTCCGACGATAAATCTAATCTACAACCATTTTGTACATTTACATCTGACCTCCTAAAACCTTAAACCTGCATTGAGGGAATGTACTTTACATCTCATTTTCGACTATGAGTTCAGCGGCCGCTCCCATTGTGCCAACACCTCCGATCCCCAGCAAGGCCAGAGCAAGCTCTTCCTCGTTCCACTGCCTCAGACCATTACTGAGTCTCTTTAACACGTCTACATCCACCTCGAGCACCCAATTTGGTGTGCAACCGATCATGAGGGTTACGAAACCAGACACATAGGCACGCCATGTTGCTGAATCACAACCAAGTGATATATTCCCATCAAGTGCACTTGCAAGAAACTCCATGTGGATATGTAGGATTTTAGGACGTCGTTTTGATGCTGATGATGAGGAGTCAATGCCCCAAGCAAAAGCTCCACAGAGCACCACGAAGTATGCAAGCGCATAGCCACAAAGCATGGGAACCATTCCTTCTGACCCTTGTTCCTGCTCGGAGCCATGCATAGATATAAACCAAGAAGGCAAGGTTTCTGTGATCAATGACTGAACCAGACACAAGCCTCCTGTTAACCATACTAAAGATGCCCCGAGTGAAGCTGCTTGTTTCACCCGAGACATTGCTCCATCAAGTGAAACCTGTTGATATCTCATTGGGTTTCTTGTTGTCTTCGACTTCTCTAATCTCTCTTTAGGACGAGCACTGCATGCTATCTCTCTTACAGAATGCATCAAGATAGTAACAATCTCTTCTGTCATGAAGACTATATCTGTAATTGATCGGTACACACGTAGGTAAAGAATCCCTGGTGCAACGGGGGAAATCCCACCACAGAAATGGGAACCAAATCCATGACCAAGAAGTGCTCCAACACCACCATTACTCGAGATAGGAGTGGCATTCAGGCCAAGTGTGGCAGTAAAGCAGCTTTTAAGAAGCTGAACCATTGAATCACTGTTCTGGAGGAAAACAGTCCGAGATGCAGAAAAGACAAGGAAGTCACTCCATCGCTTGGCCTTTTGAGTCCAAAGAGACGCGACAATTGGCATACAAGGCCATGGGCAACCAGCTGCAAGGCACTCCAAGGTGGGGCCAGCCAAACTGAGGAAGCGTTCTGATGCTCGGTCAATCTTGTAAGTAATAGTAAGACTCACGAAGGCAGCTAGGGGCAGTGGAAGTATAGCTGGAGAGCTTCCACCTGTAATAGTTAAGTGTCAGTCAAAATACTAGAGGTGACGAAACAATATGGGGAAAATGGAAAGAAAAGAAAATCTGTCCCAAAACATGTAATAGCTTTATATTCCTTCTCGTTACAAGTTCGTGATAGGGGAAAACCTGCAGCAAGGCTAGGGACATGAACACCAGTAGCAGCTAGGATTTTCTTAATCTGTTCCTCAACATAGGATAGATTCACAGCCGGACTGGGCCAATCTGTTCCATTCATAAAAACTGGTTTCCAAATACCCCGAGTTACTTCAGCGGAAAAGTAGCTCACAATGGTTGCCAAAGATGCAGGAAGAAAATCTGCTAAATCCTTAAGCCCTGAAATAGAGAAAATTTCAGTTATTTTATTTATTTCGCCAGGGTATAATGACTTTTCTCTTTAAACTTGACGGCCACATGTAGTAATTCATAAAAATAAAATATAAATTTGGTTCAATTACATCTACAAGTCAAATGTATAGGACCTCAAGAAAATCTAAAATACCCAGTTGGATGAAATTCAATGATACAGTTAGTATTAACTCATTCAAACATTCAGGATTTAGTTTTAAGAAAAATTAAATTCAAATACTATTTCATACATTTTCCTTGGTATCGCTGTATTTAAGTAACAAACCATTAACAGAAAATGAGATGAGAACACAAGGCTAACCTGTAGCAAGTTCACGAGGAGAAAGTTTTCCATGAGCACAGGCCGTTAGAGCAGCGTCAACCACAAAGGGAATAGCTTCCAGGATATCCCAGGCAGGTAATTTAGGTCTCAGAGAGTTGTCTTCATTTCCAGGTCCCGAAGAACTACTACTTGGAGAATTAACAGAAGTTAAAGACTGGCTTCCTCTGTTAATCTTTGTGAACATCATGTTAAGAAGCCCATCAACAATCTGATGGACAGGGGTTCCGTGAACAAGACCAGAGAGGGTTGAGGCTATACAAGCTTGATGCTGTCTATACCAAACTTTTAATTTTGGAAATGAGTCCACAAATACAGGTTCTGGAGATGACGAACTTGCAACAGCAGAGAGTCTCCTCTTATTTCGATCCTGGTGAGCACTTCCGGAAGATACTAGGTAAGAGTTTCTTACAGATAGGAGGTACTCAGGTGTAAGTCGGGATGCAACCGTGGGTACATCTCCCACCCCATGCTCAAGAGGAGGATGATTAAACCTCCACAGCTTCAAAAGGAGAGTAAATGCATTTGAAAACACAGCATGAGCAGAGATTTCTTCCCCTGTTGATAGAGTCCAGGAGACATTGGGAACACATGAACCAAACACCTCACAAATCGGCATCAATGAACATGCAAGTTGTGGGACCTGGTAAGAAAATTAAACGACAGTAGTTTATGAGGCTCTTGTAAGTAATTAGCTGTAAGTCAAGGGTGTGCTCAATCCCTGAATCTAAGATGTGACAAACCCTAACAAGATTATACTGTATCCGTCACATTTAGTTAAGTAAAACATATACATACCAAGCCATGTAAAGAGAAAATCTGAACGCAGTCTACAGATGCTATTCCAACAATGAGGACATTCAGCATCGGTGCATAACCTATTAAATGGCTGTCATCCCCAGAATAATCAGCCGGAACCGGAGGGGACAGTAATCTAATGATAAAATGAGCAGTATGTTCCTGCATAACAGGTGAACCATAAGTTAATTAGAGAGCTGAGTGATTGGTAGAAAATGGCAAGAACTTTTAGTATTCAAACAGGCAAGTGCGAAAAAGTAACTGCATTGTGCTATTGGGGGCAAAGAAATCAGAATATGTATCAAGTCTTAACAAAATTGTTTTCTTCACCTGTATATTCCATCCTCTAATTAGTGAGGCGCCGCACAAAACGGTAGCAGCAGAAATCTTCTCACCGTTGGATCCATTGACTGCAACCTCAAATACTTTCTCGAGTTCTGCTAAACTTCCATCAAATCCATGAGCTTAATTCAGTAGCTTTACCTTTGGGTAAATTTACAAAAAAGAGCATCTGATATACCTGACTTCAGGAAAGAAAAAGGAGTGACTGAAGACCAGGCCATCATCAAAGAAGCTTAAAAAGGCAATCTAAGGGGTCATCTATCTATACAGAGTTCCCCTTTAATAATTTGCACACTACCCCGCCACTTAAACATAACGCTAGTGGCCAAAGGTATCCATGTACGACATCAATTAGATTATTAGATTCTTAAACTCCTGTGAACCAAATGTAAACCCGTGTAAAACCTCCATCCTAAGTAGTGCATTTATGTATGAACTCAAAAACCGAGAACTTAGAAATCACCTATTGATGGGCCTTCACAAGTGGTAATCCAATTTAAGGAATCAACAGTTACCAGAGAGAAAAAAACTGCCTATCCACTTATATTTGACACATGTAGTATAGGAACAGCGGTTTCAAGCCAGAAAAGCAGCAAGGAACTAATTTAATTACAACATGAATTACTAAATGTAACGTAATTAAAAGGTTAAAAGCTAGTATACCTTGAAGCAGGACTGGAAACCAAAGAATTAGCCATTGCTGGAGTAAGCATAGCCCCCAACATAAATGACGACCAATCAAGCCCTTGAGTTGGCATGCCATGAGGTAACTGGTTGATGCGTCCATTAACATAACCTGGCCAGGAATATGCAGAAGTGTCCAGTAGACTTCTAGCAATACAGGCCTCAACTATCAAATGACGCATGTTTCCAGCTGTAAACAAATACATAAACCTAAGATTAGAATGCCTAACAGTAACCGGTATACATTGACTCCAGAAAACAATATACGGTATCAAACTTGAAGTTGCTTATGGCACTGACCATTATAGACAAACCAAAAAGAACTATACTAAAACCTCAAAACAGGAAGAACATAGGAGAATAAAATAAGGCTGAAAGAAAAAAAGAAAACTCAATAAGGAAAAGAATACAAGACCACAATAACCATGCACAGCAATGCACGACACAGCTCTAAGGGTTTTTATGTTGAGCAGTAGACATTTGAAAAATGAAAAAGAAGATTATTTTAGTGAACTGCATCACCATGCTCCAAACATCCATTTATTTCAAATTTGTGCCACTTCTAACTCTTCTTTCATGTTGAAGCAACTCATTGACATTGAATTAGAGCTAGATCATATTACTCACAGAAGTTGACAGGCATGTCCATATTACTCACAGAAGTTGATAGGCATGTTCATATTACTCACAGAAGTTGGTAGGCACGTCTTTCATACTGATGCACTCAAAGTATCTGCTCCCAGCACTGACACCTGAAAGGATCAGTATTGCTTTTGCAGCAGCCTGATTGGCAGCTGAAACAACAGACTGCGGTGGAGTCAGCAAACCCTGATAATCACCCAGTGTCTGTAGGCTGGAGACTAAATCATTGCGGCACAGTCCTAGAACCTCCTTTTCTTTCCAGTGATTGATTGAGCCACATTCATTTTTGTTGGTTGGTGCAATTTCCTCCTCCTCAATCAGATCAGCAACCACAAGTGTTGTGATACTCAATAGCATGCATAAGCGGGTGTCGAGGCGAGGCACAGGCCCTTCTATGGGATACCTTTCCTACACGGAATAAAAGAAATATAAAAAAGAAGGCATAACTAATATATTTAAACAGTAAGTAAATCTGGTGCCAACTCGTATACCAAAAAAATAATTGATGGCATGCATCCTAACAGTAAGAGCTTAAGTTTTTCAAGACATGGGAAACCAACGCATTTCTAATGGTGTTATAGCAGAGCTGCAGAAGATTCTGTGTTAAAATCCCTACAACTGGAACCCCCCAATTTATGTTAAATTTCATAGGTTGGACTTTTTAGCGATGAAATGAGATCCGCATGTGAGAGAAGTTTTTAATAAAAAAATAGTTGTGACTCACTTATTAAGAGAGTAAACAACTTAAGCTTTTAGGACCAGAGATAAAATACAACAAATTCTTCCTTTCATTTACAATAAATCAACAAATTATATCATTGAGCAACAACTTTGAAGCACTACGGTTACCAAATAGACAATCAACCGGCACGATTGTCTAACTCATAAGGTTTTAGAACTTTGTAAGAAATTGTGCCAGTCCCCAATCAAAGTTGACAGAAGTACCCAAATCAAGTTGCTTAAACTTCTAGGACATAGGACATATGGGTCCAGTCGTGTTAAATTTCTATGACATATGGCTAGTAGGATGTTTATAGGGAGTATTACGATTCTGTTCAGGAAATATGCTAACCATTCAGACAGAAGAGGACAAATTTTAAAGTTATTCAAAACAGAAACGAACCCTCTGTACAAGACGAAGAGCTGCTATCCAAAGGCCTAAAAAGGTATCATGCCAGCTTGTGCTATTTATTGCTCGGAGGGTTTTAACCAAACCTACAAAACAAAACCTTGCTTTTTCATTCTCACAGAACTGGTTTCATAAGAACAAATATTAATTTAATACTACTTTAAGAACAAGGGATAAAATTTGTGTTTACCAGTAATTACTTCAACAGCACTTGTTGCGTCAACCTGATATCCATCCATGGCATCTTCTAATACAAGATCAAGAGGAAGCCACAAAGCAGAACGACTAGCCCCGTGGCACAGACCAGCAGAAGTGAGAGATCTATAAGCCATCACTGCATGATACTTTAGCAAAGAAGTTGTTTTACATTCTCGAGGCAAGACCATGCGACCATCTGAAGTCAAGTTTATAAGAGCCTCTGCAGTAAGAGTTTTCGAATTTCTCAATGTTAATGAGTTTGATGCAAGCATCTGTAATCGTTGAGTAAAACTTGTCCAATGTACCGGCCTGAAAAAGTGGGTCAGCATGTTAAGCAATCTCTTGCAGTGAAGGCAAAGATCAAGAAGGAAATGATCAAGGTACTGGTGAAGGGAAAAGTTAGTCTTTAATTTTCGGACTTGCTGACAAATGAAATGAAAAAAAAAACAAAGCCACAATGCATACAATGAATTTCCAACGTAAATAGAAGGAAATCTGTTGAAAGAACATTCAAAAATTTTCATATGGATATAACTTGAGTACTAAGACCATCCAATGCTTGAGAAAATTAAATATTAAAGTCGTACAAATTAAAGGGAACTAGGACGAAATATAGATGCAATTGCTAAAGGGACAAGAACTTACAAGTTTCGGCGAGCCAAGTCAAGAATTCTTGATGTTGCATTATTTTGAAGAAATTGCCCAATTATCTCAATGGCCATGACAGTATTTGCTTCCAGCAGTATCTCATTGTGTTCACTCCTCTTCACATAATAACTACCCTCACAATCTATCTCCATTTCTTGAGGTTCAATTGCCCATTTGGACTTCTTTTCGCGGGTACAGTTCAGAAATCCTTCATCATCTAATGATGCATCAACCAATTGCCATACAATTGAAAATAAAAACTCAACCACAAGAATCCCAGGGTCACTTGCTGGAAAACCAAAATTCCAGGAAAGATGAAGAACAGATTCTATCGATTTCATGATTCTGTACGAAGAATATAGGTACAAATTCCAGATACAAGGTAAGCACCATTGTCAGTACAATGTAAGCAAACAATATTCTGTACTAAAGATAGCTTACATTTGATAATTTGGCCCATTTATCTGAGATTTAAGGGTAAAAATGTGTCTCTTAAGGAGTTCCATGTAGAGTCTATATGCCACCGGCTGGGAACGTCTACTTGGAATGACCCTGTAGAAAGAATGATAGACAACAGTAAGACCGTTAAGAGAGTTTCCACTTTCCTACAACGCAAGGGAGCAAGCAGTTTCTCACAAGTGAAACCATACAACGCTAAGTTAAGAAAAAGTGAACATAACTAGATCTGGAGAAAGAAACAAACAGAACCCAACCATCCAAATCCTGTACCAGCACATCAGTGGTAAGCAATGCAGCCTAAGATCAGTAATCTACATGCCACTTGATACTTCAAAATAAATATTTAATACGTAATTATCAATGCCACAATCACTCATCAATGTAACACATTGTTGATCCATGAATTTAATTGAGTTCGCAAGCAAATGAAGATTAAATTAGGATGATCACATGTCTAGCCGCTCTTTGCTCGGTTGAAAGAAATATAGGAATAAAGACGCCAAAAGTATATTTAACGCATCTAAGGAATGAAAACTCCACCCTACTAATGTCATTACAAAAACTTGGCTCACTCATTATCCTTTTTTTCTTTGGCTTCAAGGAAACATTAGAAAGAATGCTTAACAACATTGATCGTACTGATAACTGAGACAGGGAAAACCGAGATGGAAATTATAGAAGAATCAACTTTTATAAGAAAAACATAAAGTACAAGGACAAACATGTGAACCCATTTCACGATTTGAAAATGCGGGGGAATGGTAAAGAAAAGTCTGAAATTTAAAAAATGTTAAGCGAATAAAAAGGAGTATTTGTGCAACACAATAGTTTCTCCTCCTAGTCAACTGAAACTCAAGAATATGCTACGATTCACCAAACAACACCAATGTATTTAAGATTCTGGTATTACTTTCATTTCCTCCTTTTTCTAAGCACCAAACAAAACAGTACAGAAAACAAAGCATTAAACACAGAAAACCCATTAAAACACAGATAGCAATGAATCAAACAGCAGGAGGGCTAAACAAAAGATGAAACCTTTAAACCATTTCACACCCTTTATCTGATCCCAACTGAAAAATGTCTCAAAAAGAACCTCATTTAAAATCCAAAAAACCGCAGACCTCGAATTCTCAAGTTGGCTAGGGCAGAGCGCTTCCCACCGTGAATCCAAAGTTCGAATTCTCCTTCCGTAAAGATGAACTTAGTGTAGATTATCTTTCAAAAAATAATTACAAAAATCTAACCCACCCAAAAAAGCTAAAACCGAGAAACCAAAAATCTTCAAACAGTCTGAGAGCGAAAGCACAAACCTTTGTGAAAGCAGAGCAAGAACAAGCATGGGGGGCACAATCTTCAACATCAGAGCCTTCTCCAGAAACTTCCACGCAATGGGCACGTTGTTTTCCCAGCAAATGTGAGAAACCAACACGTTGGCGAGCTCCACCGAGGGCAAAGAAACTCCCATGGAGTTCAAGTTGGAGGACAACTGTATGACCCAGAGCAGAGGATCACTACCCTTTTGCTGTGCCCCTTTGGTCAGCTCCACCACACTGCCCCAGAGACTGCCTCGGAAAGCACCCTCCATTTCTGAGTCAGATTTTGGTTATGGTTTTGGAATTTGGAGTAGGTTGGTGAGAATGTATAGAAAGAGAGAGGAGAGCGAGAGAGAGAGCAGATCAACAAATGCAGAGAGGTGACTGTGATGAGTGAGACAGGAAGGGAGAGAATTGTTTCATTGTTTTATGCTCTGTTTTTGTTTTTTATTTTTGAAGTTGTGAAATTTTGTGTATAAATTGCCTAAAATTGGCGTTAGAAATGGAAATGTTTAATTGTGTGAATTGTGGTTTCGTTAGATTCTCTTTAACATCTCTATTATGTTGTATCCTTTTTGTATTCTACGGTGGTAATGCTCACCGCTTAAATTTGTATATATGCACATCACAGATTTTGAAATTTAAACTCATCTAACGATAATAACTAGAATGATGAGTATTGTGAGGTCATCTCCAACCGAAGGGTCCAGAGGGCCAGAGGGTCGAAAATAGCCCGAAAACCGTCTCCAACCGAGGGCTAGGCCAGAGGGCTCGTGAGTCCCACGGAATCTGAAGGGGCCAAAGGGCTAGCCGCATGCAGACAACTAGCTAGCCTGGGGTTGGCCAGAAATTCAAAAAATCCTATCAAATATAACCGACAGGAATGCATATACAAAATTTTGAATCCAACAGCTAGCTGACTAGTCGTTGTATTCAAATTTTTTTTTTTTGGGCCTTTTTTTTTTAATTCTTAAAAAATCTATTTTTTTTCCCTATAAATAACTAAACCATTGATTAAATTTAAGTTCTAACTTTTTTGGTTCTTAGAGGGTCAGAAGGCTAAAACGAGCCATCTGGTCAGCTCTTAATTGGAGATGACCTGCCTATTGTCATTAATTGTATTGTCATTAATTGAAGATGGTAAACAAAAATGCATTCTTTTGCGTTCACTTTTCTATCTAGTTGACCATTCGGCAAGAAAAACTAAACTTGTGTCATTTGGACATTCAGTAGAAGTCACAATTTAACATAAAAATCACTATCAATATATTATTATTTTAACATTCGCGTAAATCGAATTTGAGACTTTCTTCACGAACTAAAAACTGAATGTCGTTAGACCAAAGACGGGTCATGTGCAGACACTCTCTCTAAGATTATCAAGTACCTACAAATGTTAGAACCAAAATCGTGTCCCCACCGATTTACCAGGTACAAGTAATCGGATCCAACTCCACAATCACCAGAACCGCTCAACTTTAGCTGCAGACATTTCTCATGCGTGAGCCCAACCCTGGCCCACAAATGATAACCAATGCATGAGGTGAAAAACCAGAGTGGTTTGTGGTAGGTGGTTGATAAGGCCACTAGAGAGAGAGAGTAGGGTTGGTCCAGCTCCAAGCAAATTAGTTACGACTTATGAGGCTTAGGCATGGGAAGGGAGAAGCTGGTCCTCCTTTTTCCCCACTTTTTCCACTGATGTTGTCACAATCCTTCCTACTCACGTTGATGTTATGTCTTGGTAGGTAAGCAATAGTGTTATTGCATGCCTTCCTTTGGGCATCGTATATATCAACTACTTTAAGCTTTAGATGTTTAGGGCATTAATCTTGAAAAGTCTCAACTAATGTGGTTCAACCTCCCACAACAATCTTAGCAAAAATAATTCTTCATGAGAGATATGGGATTGTGTGTGGAAAACACGGTGTACTTGTTTGTGACATTGACGTTGATTTTACTCGTTGCAACTGATTTAGCTGAAAGAGTTTTTTCGGTTATGAATATTATGAAGAATTCACATCGTATAGAATGAGAGATCAATGATTGGATAATAGCTTCGTTGTGTGCATTAAGAAATATATTTGCATTTGCTTATAGAAATATTACAAACTTTGTTATATATATATATATATATATATATGGAAATTAATATTAGAAATTTTGTGTTTGTTCTAATAAGAAGTTTACAGATTTGAATCTGTGCTTATAGAATTTTGACACACAACGACCCAGAAAGTCCACTTGGATCCTGAATCGAGCTGTGTTGGCTTCGTCACCTGGACCCATCGGGAAGTTCTCGTGTGAGTCCCCAGAAACAAAACTGTGAGGGTGTGGTCGGGGCCCAAAGCGGACAATATCGTGCTACGGTGGTGGAGCGGGCCCGGGAAGTGGTCCGCCCCGGGCGGGGATGTGACAATTTTGTTAACCACACAAGTTACAGTTGCCTCTGCAAAAAGAAGTTTTTCAAAATTAAAATTGATCAAATCTTATCTTGCATCAACTTTGTCACAAGAAAGATTATGTAAACTTAATTAGTACATTTGCATCCAAAAACACGATACGTGTAATATTTAAGTAATGTTTGTTATATTTTTCTTCTTTTGATATTAATTGTTAATAACATTTGATGTCAAAATAGACTTTTTCATGTATTTAGCGAACTCTTTTTTATACATATCAATATATAAAGAGTCGAAAATCAAAGAATTCTAGAACCCCACTTTAAAAGCTTGCTTTCAAATTCTCAGGGCGGGGCATGAATCAATGCATAATATGTTATTCATTTTTTTATATAGATAAGCTCACATGAATCCGATTCTTATGTCTTAATTAACTTTAATTAGGAAGCATTGTTGTAATCTTTTTGAAAGACCATACACAGTTATACACTTGTGCTCCTCTCTCTCTCTCTCTCTCTCTCTCTCTCCCCCTCTCTCCCACCCTCTCTCAAAAGATGGTCGCCAGTTACCACCAAAAAGAATGCGGAGAAGGCCAGCAAAAGAATAAAACCTTAAAATTAAAAAAACCATCACTTTCACCTTTTCACTAAATTCATGGGGTACCAAATAATTCCAGGAAATTTGGGTAATAGTATAAAATAATATGAAAGGGAGGAAAAGGTTGTGGAGCTTTGGTGGTTGGTACCCACTCTTGGTGCCCGTGGTCACGTCAAGCTGACGCCAAATTCACACACACAAATATAGACACTTTACCTGCTTTCTATTGATTGAATTACTTGCGTGAAATGAATTCATTGTTATTGTATTTTTTTATTAATTAATATAATATTATGTGTAGATTTTTTTATATGATATTATATTATTAAATTGAAACGTCATATGATGATAAATATAAGAAGACTGCATGGTAATGATGGTTTTCAAATCAAATGACAACATTTGAGGGGATTTACGATTTAGGACTAAAGTATTGAGTATCTTATAATTTTGTGCAAGTTGTTCTACGAATCACGTTATCAACATTTTTATTCAAGTTTTTCTCTCGTCGTGTGAAGAGTTTTTGGTGTACATTCAATCATATATCTCATTATCTCAATTTGTTTACTTTCTGTGACAATTGACTTGGCCAAGCAATGTGAGAAATAGAAAAAAATCTCCCGTGATATGGAAGACAAAGAGAAAAGAACACATGAACAACCAAAATCATCCGATGGGATAGAGAGAAGGAACGCTACCCTCTCAAGTAGATACATATTTTTACCTTTTCTATCTCATACATCCCGCGACGAGTGAGACAATATAGGCAGGTATTCTCCATGAAGGGCAAGTTGTGACACGGAGATGGCTCCAAAAGGACTAATTGGGAGCACTATTATCTTTGTTGTTAGGTAGCTGATCATCAACATCCCTAGAAAAAGCCCCTAATGAGGAAATATGCTTTTGGATATTAGTTGATTGCTTGCTTTTAAATTAAAGGGGGCGTGACTTCATCAGTCAATATCACAAAAGCTTAAAAAAAGATACAAACTGTATCAACAACTGAAAATCACTCACGTGCACGTCTGTTACTATCTCGTACAAAATCTTAAACCAAATTGGCGAAATGGTTGGTATATGCAGAGACTGAGAGACATGTAGAGGCATGATTCATGAAAAATTGGCAAAAAGGTGCACGGAAAGCTAATAATCACAGCACCAATGAAAGCACAAACACAACGATGATATATTGATATAATGCACATTCCACATTATGATAACAAAAATAAAATAAAATAAAAAATATATTTATAGATACAAAATTCTTCATTGATAAGGACAACCACCAAGGTTAACATAGAATGAGTAACAGCAGACTTGAAACTATATGGGAAATACTAGGATCAGTTGCACGTCAGCTTGTGACTGGTTTCTGGCCGTTGATGTATGCAATCCCACCTTGGAAAGTGTATGCGTCAATGGTCAGAAATCACTTACCCATGCATGGGCGACTGAAGATAGCATTTAGTGCATAGAGATATTCATCAATTTTCCCCCTGAACTTGTGATCATTGGCCAATTTCCCCCCTCAACTCTCATAATTAGTCAATTTCCCCCCTCAACTTTAATTTGGCCAATTTCCCCCTCAACTCTCAAAATTAGTCAATTTGCACCCTACTGTTAATTTTTTTTTTTTTTAAATTTTCCATCTATTCTTTTCTTAATTTTCAATCTTTCTATTAACTTCCAACAAAGTACTAAAATTAACATAAACTCACCTGCATAATATAGGCTAAAATGTACAAAAACATAATACAGTTAGTATGTGATATGGGTTGATTATAAGAAAAAGTTATGAATCGGGTTTAAATCATGTAGAAGAAGAAATAATAATCCTGAACTCATGGATTAGACCTATTTCAATAAAATGGGTTATTTTTAATAAGGAGTCGAAAATTATGAACAAACTAACCATTTTTTCACTAAAGCTCGATTCTCCGCAATTTACTTGAACTTAGCTTTCACTTTTATAAAGAAAATTGTATTCACATACAAAAATTTACACATCAATCCTTTTCATTATCAATTTTGTATGGTCAAAAATCAAATAAAATTACTCCATACCGATTTATTATGACTAATAATACTATCTATGATAAATTGTAAAATTTTAAATTTTAATCTACTTGTAATAGGATAAAGATATAGGAACACGATTAACATACATCTTATTTAGTTTCTTACACACACTTGTTTAATTATGATCAAATTAAAAAATTAACAGTAGGGTGCAAATTAACTAATTATGAGAGTTGAGGGGAGAAATTGGCTAAATTAAAGTTGAGGGGGGAAATTGACTAATTATGAGAGTTGAGAGGGGAAATTGGCCAAAATTAAAGTTGAGGGGGGAAATTGATGAATACCTCTGGTGCATATAATCACGCATGGCGTGGGTGACTATGACTACCTAGAAATACAATGTACAAATTGCTACCGCAAAGAATAGTAAAAAAAATTTAGTTCCAGTTCCAGGTACCCAGTTCAATGCTGGAGGAAGCTGCACGTTGCAACAAATTTGATGAACTAGAAGTCGGCGTCCAGCTTGAAGATGAAATTTCTACCACCATCTTGGAGGCCCGACATAACAGATGCTTTTTGATAGTCACCGACCCTTCTCTCGAAAAAGTTCGTCTTTCCTCTGCAGAATCAAGCAAATGAGGTTAAGATCATTATCCGTCAACCAGTTTCAAGAATCGAGTAAAGCAGGCAAAACCACATTCTCAGAAATACTCACTGCAAAGAAATAAACTCCATCCAGTCAAAAGGATTGTCCACATTGTACTTCCTCTGGCACCCTAATGCAATCTGGAACAAAGAAAACATTCTACATTTAATGTTGCTACTAATGCCGATAAGAGCTATAGATATTAAACACACATTCTACTTTTAATGTTGCTACTAATGCCGATAAGAGCTATAGATATTAAGCACAACTCCCCTATCCCCTGGGAATCAAAGAAAAAAACGAGAGGAGCAAATCATCAGAGAGATACCAAGAGTCGATCAGCAACAAATTTTATGTACTGGCTCATAAGATCTGAGTTCATGCCAATCAATGCGCATGGGAGGGCCTCGCAAACAAATTCAGTCTCAATCTCAACAGCTTCATGTATAATTCCATGAACTTTTTCCCAATTTAGTTGCTTCCGCAACAAACTACAAGAACAAAACAAATAAGTTTCCGTCATTCACACACTGAAGAAAAGAAAACAATTTTAAAATCTCTCTTTTTTACACAAGTTTCTCCAATTCCCGGATTCTGCGAGGACTAAAAATAATAAACCATTGAGTTCTAAGAAGGAGGAACCACACCGAATAACTATTATCATATGCCTAGCAGAGCATGAAGCTCAATATTGGGAACCAGAAAGATAATAGATATTACCTATACAAAAGGCAAGCAAAATCACAGTGAAGACCCTCATCTCTAGATATAAGCTCGTTTGAGAATGTCAACCCAGGCATTAGTCCCCTCTTTTTAAGCCAGAATATGGCACAGAAGCTGAGAATGAACAATAAAGTAAAAAACAAGAGAGAAAAGGGTGACAAAAACAAAAGAAAAAATCATACAAGCCTTGTAACGAAAAGTATTAAACATATAAACTCAAGCATATATAATGCAAGCCCAAATTACCTTCCCGAGAAGAAGATTCCTTCAACACATGCAAAAGCAACAAGTCTCTCCGCAAATGAATTGGAACTGCACATCATGCAGAACAAGCAATTGGTTTAAGGAACATCTGCCTTGCTTCTAATCAAACAAAGATCATGTACAAACTACACATGAAGCTTGATGATAACAAGCAGACAGGGTACAGAAGGACACTTCTAAATTTGCAGAGTGCAGCAGATGGTACTCAGTTTAAATCTTGTGATATCAACATATCATACAACAGAGAATACAGAGGAAGCTCTTCGTTTTGTTAGAAACTAAATAATACATGGTTAAATTATGTATATACCAACAGTAGCCACATACGATATCACACACAAGGAAGTTCAAATTGGTGCACATGTCATATTCCGGAGTTTTCTATAAATGGCCATCCTACACTTATCAGGACAAATACAATCCATTCTCTACTCAACAAAATCTTAACATTTGATTTTTGAAGGGACCTAGTAGGTAAACACGTCAAGTACCGCAGTTTTACTATGCATGATCACATACATCATTCACAAACAACTCCAACTATAAAAAAAATAATATCTCCAACACTGGAAATTATAAAGCACTTCAAACCCAAAGATGTGTCATCTCTGCTTATACCTGTGTATCCAATCCAAAGCCCACTTAGCCTTCCTAGACACACAAGGAATGCTTTCAATTGCATTGAACAATCTATGCTTCTCCGTGGAATCCTTGATGTATGTCTCCAAAAGCAAGCTGTACATCTCTGATGGGAGACAGTATTTAAAAAAGAAACAAAAAGAAATCTCCTTAGACAGGTGGCCACATACATTACAAATAGAGGAACCAAGGAAACTATGTTCAAAATTCTACCTGAATGAATATTCTCCATTGCAAGTTGAAATCCATAGAATGCCCGAGCCTGTGAAGGATGAGAAGCCTTGATGTTAGTAAGTCAACTAGGAGAAAACAAAATGGAATATTAGTCTAATTAATTGGAAAGCCATCAACAGTTCAAAAATTATGGATGAAATTGGCGGAGACGTGAAACACTCTTATCCATAAAGAACAGACCATAAAAAGAAATCACCTCAGGAATTTGAACATCAGTTAAGAATCTTGCAGCCAAATTCTCCAAAACGATCCCATCAGATGCAGCAAAAAATGCAAGGACATGGCTTATAAAGTGTCTTTCAGAGTCGGACAAAGCATCCCACTGTTGTACATCCTGGGAGAGGTCAACCTCCTCAGCTGTAAGCCAATTAACATGTCATTAGCACGTACTGTGTGGAAAAAACAAAACTACTCAACAGTGTAACATAAGGCATCAAATGACTGAAATGCAGACCTTATGCAGACATTCTAAGCAATAATTTAAACACAGCTGCCAAAGACTAGATCTGCCTAGCGCAAGGCGAAAAGATCATATGTTCGAGATTCTAAACTCAGGGTTCTTACATACCAGTGCTATTTACCACAAACACAACAAGCCAAGTAAATCACAGGCAATACTACCTACTTATACATTGCAGTTAAAATTCGCAGCCCCCAAAGAGTTAATGCTCAAACATGTTCCCATTTTGTTGGACTTCCATAAGTCTTTACAATCTTGTTTATGTATGACTCCATAAACAACCAATGTATAATGAACTAAGTGAAAGAGAGGAAGAAAATCCCAAATATGTTCCCCTTCAGAGAAACAAAACAGACCCCATAAGTACAATCTTAAACTAAAGCACGGACCCAGTAAAGTAAAAGGACACCCACAGTAACCATATCCAAGCGATAAGTTCAACAACTGAAAAAACGTTGCAACCAAAACAAAAGTACCAGAAAATCCCACCTCAAATTTCATTTAGAAATGCAAAGCCAAATTAAAACCACTAACGTCGTACAGATACAAATACATAAATGAATGAAATTTTGGAAAATAAATAGACACCCACTTCAAAACACATACAGATAAGCAATTTAAAAAAATAAAATAAAAAAACCAAAGTCACTTGAAACATGAGAATCCTTGTTGTTTGTTACAAAGAGGGAAATTTGAACAAGTTTTCAGTCCAACAACTGAATTTTGAAACCAAAACAAAAAGCATTAAACTCCCACTTCCCCACTTATCTCTTTAAATTCCAATACAAACAGAGTGAAAAACACTAATATTACACAGATAAAATAACAAATAAAAGCCCAAATTCTAAATCATAAATATGAAAGAACCAAGCCTTCAAAGTACAAATTCCACAAAATTAATGAAATTTAAGAAACTAACAGAAACCCACTTCAGAACACATTCACATAAGCAAGAAAAAGCACCAAAAATTCACAAGAAACACGAGAATCGAACAGGAAACATGAACAAGTTACCAGTCCAGAAACTGGCCTCGGCCTTCTTGTACATCTCCCACACCTGCTTGTAACGAACAGGAAACATACAAAACCTCTGCGTCTGCTCCATTAATATCGGCTCCTCCTCCTGCTCTGTTTCTTCTTCTTCTCCATTTCCCCTCTCCGTCCCATTTTCCAGAGAACCCATTTTTTTGCAGTTACTGGGTTTTGTTGGGGGTTGGAGAGAAACCCTACAAAAACCTCCGCGGAAGAAAAAATCAGTGACGTGGTTGGATTTTGATGGGACAGCGTATCAGAAAAGGCCGGTCGCAGATAGATTTTTATTTTTTTTATTTTAATTTCTTTTTGTTTGATTTCGTGCATGGTGCTTGATATTTGGATTCCAATTGTGAATGGCACGGAAATTGTGTAAAACGGCGACGTATTGGAACACGGGTTGGGCCACTGGCTTTTGCTTTATGAGAACTGGGCTCCCTAAAAAACGACCCAACTTTGCCCGGTTTTTTATTTTATTTATTTTGTCTGAAACCGCAAAAAATAAACCGTTGTCTCACTTCAAGATGTCTGGATATGGTTGATTTTCATATGAATTTTGGACACAAAATGGAGGTATTTCGAAAAAGTTCTAATTGTTACATTTGTGTAAGTTCAAAGTGACACTATTGAATTCTTTTTTTTATTTTTAATACATACAATAATATCTACATTACGGTGAGAAGTGAGTTGTTTATTTTTTTATTTTAAAAAAAGATTCAGTTTTCAATTTTTTTTTTGAGAAATTCAATATTTATTTATAATAAAGTAAATAAATTAAGAAATTATTTAGTAATTACATGTCTTTAGTTTACAGACAAAAAAAATAAATAAAAAAATACTAAGAGACAGTTTCGAATTTATGTGCTTTTAAAAAAACACCTTTTTGATAAAATGTTCTTAAAATTTTAGTGGAACTTTTTCTTTTGCAGCTTTTAGCGTTCAAAATATGCAGGTTAAAAAATCAAAGATTTAAGTAGTTCACCACTCAAGGTTACATTGCATCCATTGTGCTGCTCGGGTTATATTGATTTTAAAACTAAAAATTGCGCTCCGCTAATACATGAACTCTCCTTCCTTTTAGTCGTCCCACCCCAATACAGGAGGTTCCATCCTTTTATATAGGATCTCACCCTCAGTCTTGAGTTTTATCAAGTTGGCATTTAATGTGCCACCTACGTAAACTAGCATACTAACATATTTTTACCTATCAACTAGATATTCGGCAATGAAGTAACATGTGTCCAGTTGAGATGGCACGCCTTTTCAGAGTGATGCGGGCCAAGCAGGGCGCTCGGCCTTGGGTTATCCAACCCTGTCTCTCTGAGCGCCAACCCAAACACCTTTATGTTTCATCCTAGGTCTTTGACTATGGGCCGCCACATGCCCTGATTGACATTTGGGTAGACTTGTTCCTAGAAACTTGTGCTATAAAGCTGTCAGCCTGCCCACGTGCCCCTGACAGTCGAAAAACTCTTCATGTATCCTAGTCAGGATGAGCTCATAGACGGTTGACTTTAGTGCTCTGGAATATTCTCTTCTAAATCTCTTGGGCCCTGGGCTTCTCAATTCTCCCTTGATCTTTTTCATGACTTCCTTCCGACATATGCTGTTATACGAGCCTAAAAATGTCCAACATTAATAATAGCGTCACTGTGACATTTGACTCCAATGCATGGAAACTTCCACTCAAACTTTTTAGGATAGCGATTTTCATCAACTGCTTTTGTCTTCATGCACAAGCTTATTTCTTTTTTTAGCTACCCACTAGGATTGATAAATAAAAAAAGGGAATTAAATAGAGCGTGTTGAATAATTGAAGGAAAAAATAAAGTATGCTGGAATCATTTTTCGTCTTAAGCGTGAGAATATTATTTTTCTTTTCTGATTGATGGTGATACTATAAGTACACTGTCATATGAAAATATTTGATTCTCTTTCATAGGCCAAGCCGCCACTTTTTAATAATTTTAGAAAGTAGCAAAGGATCTTTCTGTGACACATAGGAACTGACGTTTGTCACCTCTCTCTCTCCCTCCCTCCCTCCCTCCCTCCCTCCCCCACCCAAAAAAATTTGATATATAGTCAACTTTTCTGCTGCGCGCTGTCTGGAAACACTCGTCCGAATAACATCCCAAACTCCAAAAATGGCAGCTAACAGTGAATGCTTCAACAACCCGCCGCCACTGAGCTCAACCTCCGGACCTGGGACTCTCCTACAACTTGGGGGCCTTATGACCTACGTCGCTGGCCCATCTGAATCCAAGCTTGCAATCCTTCTAATCTCCGATATTTGGGGTATCAACCTTTTTTCTTTAACTTGTTTTTAAGTTAAAATTTTGAAATTTATGGAAGTATATTGTTTTGTAACAATGTTGGTTCGTTCGTTTGTGTTATGATTTTGCAGGCTATGAAAACCTAAATCTGAGGTATGATTCTTTTCCCCAATTATTTCTTTTGCTTGATTAACCAATTATGTCTTGTACGTTTTGATAGGGTAAATCTCTATCGACACTCCGTCTTATGAAACGGTCGATCTTTCACATTTGCTTTATTACTTATATGTGAAAGACGCATTTCATGAAACGAATACATGCAAGTTTTTCTCAAGAAGTAGATTCTATTAACTAATTAATTACTTATTACATGAAATGAAAGTATTCACATGTGTGTGTGTGTGTATATATATATATTTTCCTGAGAAGAAAAATAGCGGATAAAGTTGCTGCAGCCGGATTTTTGGCGGTAGTTCCTGATTTCTTTTATGGCGACCCTGTTAATCCCGCTAACCCGCAGTTCGATGCTGAGATATGGTTCAAAATTCATAGCACGGTAAGTCTAAATTGTCACACCATTTTACAATTAGACATTTCCGGCTCTGAAAGTAAAGCAGAAATAGAACACTTGGATGGATTTTATGTACCACTTACATGTCTTTTGGAATGCTTTAGGAGAGAGGATGTGAAGATGCAAAACCGTTGATTGCTGCTCTGAAGAGTCAAGGCGTTTCCGCCATCGGAGCTGCAGGCTTTTGCTGGGGAGGTAGTTAAAATTTTCAACGTTCGGATGAACTACTTGTTGATAGAGAACATGAAGTGGTTAATCTGATAAAATGTGCGTTGCAACCATCTGATTCAGGGAATGTGGCGGTGAAACTAGGGAAAACCGACGAGATTCAGGCCGCTGTAATACTGCATCCTGGTCGATTAACAGATGAGGAAATCGATCGTAAGTTTTGTGACCCTGCTATTTAATCTGAACACAACTATTTGTAACCGATTGATTAAGGTTTAAGGACATGTTTATGCAGAGGTTAAGGTTCCTACTGCAATATTGGGAGCTGAGACTGACAAGCATTCACCCGCTGAACAAATGAAACACTTTGGGGATATTTTGTCAACTAAATCTGAGGTAGTGATCTCTCAGAGAAAAAAAAAACACCACATTAAATCTCAACTTATTTGTTTCAAAGATTTCATCTTTTTTCCATACGTATAAAGAAAATTTGTAGTATGGATCTCAAAATTATGATCGATTCGTAGCATTGTCTACTCTAAAGTCAATTAAAATTGGCATCTAAATTTGACAAAACATTGAGCATTGGTCTTTGATGCCAACTCCCCAATAATTTCCAAATCAATTAAAATTGGTATCTAAATTTGACAAAACTTTGAGCATTGGTCTTTGACGTCAACTCCCTAATCCTTTTAACGAGTAAATCGGGAACATCACAATTATCCATTAATAGCACGTCCTTGATTTTGATGAAAATTCTCACAGACTTTGGCATCAATAGCCAATGCTTCATTTTTTGTGAAATGCATCTACCAATTTCAATAGATTTTTTATTCAAGAACCAAAAGCTACATTTCGGTCATAGTTTAAGAACCAATGGTCCTATTCACTCTAAGTATAATCATAATCACACTACTTTGGTTTTTCAAATTGTGCTTTTTGTATTAAAATTCACTCCATGATATGCAATGTTTGCAGCTGTTTGATAGCTTTGTGAAAATATATCCTGGAGCGGCTCATGGATGGACAACAAAGTACAATTCTGAGGATGAAATGGCAGTCAAGAGAGCTGAGGAGGCTCATTTGGACATGTTAAATTGGCTTACCAAGTATGTGAAGTGAAAAGTTGGTTGGTTGTACCAAAACAAGAATAATTGACAGGCTTATTTTTTTGGTATACAACTTGGAACTCAAATTAGTTTCACTTTTTTGCTAGAACAAAATATCGTCATTTTACACCTTGAAACTCGATTTCTGCTCCACTTTTATGAGATTCTGTCAATTTTAACATAGCAAAAATTTTGATTATATGGGGTCCATCAAAGCAAAAGAGAGAAGGGTATTTTTGGTTGTCGAACATAAGATATTTGGATCCTCTCCTGAGCAGAGGATTCAAATCCTCCTGACCCTATAACACGGGCTGTTGGATTTCGATCCAACGGCTACAATTATTATAACTTTTAGAGGAACCCTCTGTTTGTAGCTGTTGGATCAAAATTCAACTGTCCGTGTTATTGGGTCAGGAGGATTCGGACCCCCTGCTCAGGAGAGGATCCAAATCCGAGCATAAGTGTCGCATTCCTCTTTCCTAACATTCCGCCTATTTTTTACGAAGTTGACATAATTTCAACAAAGTGAAGTAAAAATCAATTGTAACCGATTGATTAAGGTTTAAGGACATGTTTATGCAGAGGTTAAGGTTCCTACTGCAATATTGGGAGCTGAGACTGACAAGCATTCACCCGCTGAACAAATGAAACACTTTGGGGATATTTTGTCAACTAAATCTGAGGTAGTGATCTCTCAGAGAAAAAAAAACACCACATTAAATCTCAACTTATTTGTTTTAAAGATTTCATCTTTTTTCCATAGATATGAAGAAAATTTGTAGTATGGATCTCAAAATTATGATCGATTCGTAGCTTTGTCTACTCTAATGTCAATTAAAATTGGCATCTAAATTTGACAAAACATTGAGCATTGGTCTTTGATGCCAACTCCCCAATAATTTCCAAATCAATTAAAATTGGTATCTAAATTTGACAAAACTTTTAGCATTGGTCTTTGATGTCAACTCCCTAATAATTTCCATCGAATCACATGGGATCCTTTTAACGAGTAAATCGGGAACACCACAATTATCCATTAATAGCACGTCCTTGATTTTGATGAAAATTCTCAGACTTTGGCATCAATAACCAATGCTTCATTTTTTGTGAAATGCATAGACCAATTTCAATTGATTTTTTATTCAAGAAACAAAAGCTACATTTCGGTCATAGATTTTTTTATTATTTTTTTATGTTAGCTTTTCTTAAGTTAATTCAAATATCTTTAATCGTTGATTACAAGTGTTTAAATATGTACGATAATAGATTTTGCACTAAAAAATATATTTTGAAGAATATGAGTTTGATAGTTTGTTGTTATGGTAACAGAACTAAAATAAACATAAACCATAAAACAAAAAACTTGAAAATTTTGAAAAGAGGCGTTCGATATGAAGCTAGCGATTCGTAGTAGAAACTATTGCTAATGCGCTAGCGACAGTTATTCATAACAATCGGTATCTAAGTACTGATCGTATCCTTTTCTATTTCATTTATTTTGGGAGTGCTATCCACACACCCTATTTTATTTCTCTCACACCTCTTAGTAATTTATGTCCGTTGATCTTTTTTAATTCATCCGATCCAACGGCCGAAAATTAAAAACGTGTGTGAAAAGTAAAATGAGGTGTGTGAATATCACACCCCTTTATTTATTTGGAAGCAAGTTTACGATTTATTGAGCAACAAATATATATTTAGTAGACTATTTAAGTCGAAAACTAAAAAAATAAGTGAAAAATATAGTGGGGAGGTCCAAAACATTGTTAAAATGGCGTTCCACCCTCAAGAATATAACAAAAAGTATTACTATAATCTTCAAACTACATGGTGAGGTGAAGGTGAAAAATTAACAACGATTTATGTACGAAGTTGTAGAAACTGACTAAAAACTGTTTTAAATACGACGGGGCGAAGGTGAAAATATATAGATTGAAAGATGGTTTAAATACGACTGGGCGAGGATCGGTAGAGTGGTATCGATCTTTCCCAATTCCATTTTTATTTATTTATTTTTCTGTTTTTCGTTTATTCCTTTGAGTTTTTTCTTCGTACATTACTTTATCTAAGTAACAACTATTAAATTCAAATATCTTTAATCGTTGATTACAAGTGTTTGAATATGTACGATAATAGATTTTGCATTCAAAAATATATTTTGAAGAATATGAGTTTGATAGTTTGTTGTTATGGTAACAGAACTAAAATAAACATAAAGTATAAAACAAAAAACTTGAAAATTTTGAAAAGAGGAGTTCGGTATAAAGCTTGCGATTCATAGTCGAAACTATTGCTAACGCGATAGCGACAGTTCTTGCTGACAATCGGTATCAAGTAACTGATCGTATCCTTTTCTATTTCATTTATTTTGGGGTGTGCTATCCACACATCCTATTTTACTTCTCTCACACGTCTTGATAATTTCTGTCCGTTGATCTTTTTTAATTCATCCGATCCGACGGCCAAAAATTAAAAACATGTGTGAGAAGTAAAATTAAATGTGTGGATATCACACCCCTTTATTTATTTGGAAGCAAGTCTACGATTTATTAAGCAACAAATGTATATTTAGTAAACTATTTAAGTTGAAACTAAAAAAATAAGTGAAAAAAATATAGTAGGTAGGCCCAAAACATTGTTAAAATGGCGTTGCACCCTCAAGAATATAACAAAGAGTATTACTATAATCTTCAAATTACATGGTGAGGTGAAGGTAAAAAATTAACAATGATTTATGTACGAAGTTCTAGAAACTGATTTAAAACTGTTTTAAATACGACTGGGCGAAGGTGAAAATAAATAGATTTAACAATGATTTAAATACGACTGGGCGAGGATCGGTAGCGTGGTATCGATTTTTCCCAATCCCATTTTTTAAATTTATTTTCTGCTTTTTTGTTTATTCCTTTGAGTTTTTTCTTCGTGCATTACTTTATCTGAGTAACCACTATTAAATTCAAATATCTTTAATCGTTGATTACAAGTGTTTAAGTAGGTACGATAATAGATTTTGCATTCAAAAATATATTTTGAAGAATATGAGTTTGATAGTTTGTTGTTATGGTAACAGAACTAAAATAAACATAAAGCATAAAACAAAAAACTTGAAAATGTTGAAAAGAGGAGTTCGGTATAAAACTAGCGATTCATAGTCGAAACTATTGCTAACGCGCTAGCGACAGTTCTTGCTGACAATCGGTATCAAGTAACTGATCGTATCATTTTCTATTTCATTTATTTTGGGGTGTGCTATCCACACATCCTATTTTACTTCTCTCACATCTTTTGATAATGTCTGTCCGTTGATCTTTTTTAATTCATCCGATCCGACGCCCAAAAATTAAAAACATGTGTGAGAAGTAAAATGAAGTGTGTGGATATCACACCCCTTTATTTATTTGGAAGCAAGTTTACGATTTATTGAGCAACAAATGTATATTTAGTAAACTATTTAAGTTGAAACTAAAAAAATAAGTGAAAAAAATATAGTAGGTATGCCCAAAACATTGTTAAAATGGTGTTCCACCCTCAAGAATATAACAAAAAGTATTACTATAATCTTCAAATTACATGGTGAGGTGAATGTGAAAAATTAACAATGATTTATGTACGAAGTTCTAGAAACTGACTTAAAACTGTTTTAAATGCGACTGGGCGAAGGTGAAAATAAATAGATTGAACGATGATTTAAATACAAATAGGCGTGGATCGGTAGCGTGGTATCGATCTTTCCCAATTCCATTTTTTAAATTTATTTTCTGCTTTTTTGTTTATTCCTTTGAGTTTTTTCTTCGTACATTACTTTATTTGAGTAACAACTATTAAATTCAAATATCTTTAATCATTGATTACAAGTGTTTAAATATTTACGATAATAGATTTTGCACTAAAAAATATATTTTGAAGAATATGAGTTTGATAGTTTGTTGTTATGGTAACAGAACTAAAATAAACATAAACCATAAAACAAAAAACTTGAAAATTTTGAAAAGAGGCGTTCGGTATGAAGCTAGCGATTTTTTTTAAAAACTATTGCTAATACGCTAGCGACAGTTATTTACAACAATCGGTATCTAAGTACTGATCGTATCCTTTTCTATTTCATTTATTTTGGGGGTGCTATCCACACACCCTATTTTACTTCTCTCACACCTCTTAGTAATTTATGTCCGTTAACTTTTTTAATTCATCCGATCCAACGGCCGAAAATTAAAAACGTGTGTGAGAAGTAAAATGAGGTGTGTGGATATCACACCCCTTTATTTATTTTCACCTTCGCCCAGTCGTATTTAAAACAGTTTTTAGTCAATTTCTACAACTTCGTGCATAAATGGTTGTTAATTTTTCACCTTCACTTCACCATGTAATTTGAAGATGATAGTAATACTTTTTGTTATATTCTTGAGGGTGGAACACCATTTTAACAATGTTTTGGGCCTACCTACTATATTTTTCACTTATTTTTTTCGTTTTCAACTTAAATAGTTTACTAAATATACATTTGTTGATTAATAAATCGTAAACTTGCTTCCAAATAAATAAACAGGTGTGACATCCACATACCTCATTTTACTTCTCACACATGTTTTTAATTTTTGGCCGTCGAATAGGATGAATTAAAAAAGATCAACAAACAGAAATTATCAAGAGGTGTGAGAGAAGAAAAATAGGGTGTGTTGATAGCACACCCCAAAATAAATGAAATAGAAAAGGATACGATCATTAATTTACTACTGATTGTCCGCAAGAATTGTCGCTAGCGTTAGTAATAGTTCCCACAACGAATCGCTAGGTTCATACCAAACCCATCTTTTCAAAATTTTCAAGTTTTTTGTTTTATGCTTATGTTTATTTTAGTTCTGTTACCATAACAACAAACTATCAAACTCATATTCTTTAAAATATATTTTTTAATACAAAATCTATTATGGTACATATTTAAACACTTGTAACCAACGATTAAAGATATTTGAATTTAATACTTGTTACTCAGATAAAGTAATGTACGAAGAAAAAACTCAAAGGAATAAACAAAAAAACAGAAAATAAATTTCAAAAATGGAATTGGGAAAGATCGATACCACGCTACCGATCCTCGCCCAGTCGTATTTAAATCATCGTTCAATCTATTAATTTTCACCTTCGCCCAGTCGTATTTAAAACAGTTTTACGTCAGTTTCTAGAACTTCGTACATAAATCATTGTTAAATTTTCACCTTCACCTCACCATGTAATTTGAAGATTATAGTAATACTTTTTTTTATATTCTTGAGGGTGGAACACCATTTTAACAATGTTTTGGACCTACCTACTATATTTTTTTCACTTATTTTTTTAGTTTCAACTTAAATAGTTTACTAAATATATATTTGTTGCTCAATAAATCGTAAACTTACTTCCAAATAAATAAAGGGGTGTGATATCCACACACTTCATTTTACTTCTCACACATGTTTTTAATTTTTGACCGTCGGATCGAATGAATTAAAAAAGATCAACGGACATAAATTATCAAGACGTGTGAGAGAAGTAAAATAGGATGTGTGGATAGTACACCCCAAAATAAATGAAATAGAAAAGGATACGATCAGTTACTTGATACCGATTGTCAGCAAGAACTGTCGCTAGCGCGTTAGCAATAGTTTCGACTATGAATCGCTAGCTTTATACCGAACTCCTCTTTTCAAAATTTTCAAGTTTTTTGTTTTATGCTTTATGTTTATTTTAGTTCTGTTACCATAACAACAAACTATCAAACTCATATTCTTCAAAATATATTTTTTAATGCAAAATCTATTATCGTACATATTCAAACACTTGTAATCAACGATTAAAGATATTTGAATTTAATAGTTGTTACTTAGATAAAGTAATGTACGATGAAAAATCTCAAAGGAATAAACAAAAAACAGAAAAATAAATAAATAAAAATGGAATTGGGAAAGATCGATACCACGCTACCGATCCTCGCCCAGTCGTATTTAAATCATCTTTCAATCTATTTATTTTCACCTTCGCCCGGTCGTATTTAAAACAGTTTTTAGTCAGTTTCTACAACTTCGTACATAAATCGTTGTTAATTTTTCACCTTCACCTCACCATGTAGTTTGAAGATTATAGTAATACTTTTTGTTATATTCTTGAGGGTGGAACACCATTTTAACAATGTTTTGGGCCTCCCCACTATATTTTTCACTTATTTTTTTAGTTTTCGACTTAAATAGTCTACTAAATATACATTTGTTGTTCAATAAATCGGAAACTTGCTTCCAAATAAATAAAGGGGTGTGATATCCACACACCTCATTTTACTTCTCACACACGTTTTTAATTTTCGGCCGTTGGATCGGATGAATTAAAAAAGATCAACGGACATAAATTACTAAGAGGTGTGAGAGAAGTAAAATAGGGTGTGTGGATAACACCCCCAAAATAAATGAAATAGAAAAGGATACGATCAGTACTTAGATACCGATTGTTATGAATAACTGTCGCTAGCTTATTAGCAATAGTTTCTACTAAAAATCGCTAGCTCCATACCGAACGCCTCTTTTCAAAATTTTCAAGTTTTTTGTTTTATGGTTTATGTTTCTTTTAGTTCTGTTACCATAACAACAAACTATCAAACTCATATTCTTCAAAATATATTTTTTAGTGCAAAATCTATTATCGTACATATTTAAACACTTGTAATCAACTATTAAAGATATTTGAATTTAATAGTTGATACTCAGATAAAGTAATGTACGAAGAAAAAACTCAAAGGAATAAACAAAAAAGCAGAAAATAAATTTAAAAAATGGAATTGGGAAAGATCGATACCACGCTACCGATCCACGCCTATTCGTATTTAAATCATCATTCAATCTATTTATTGTTAATTTTTCACCTTCACCTCACCATGTAATTTGAAGATTATAGTAATACTTTTTGTTATATTCTTGAGGGTGGAACACCATTTTAACAATGTTTTGGGCCTACCTACTATATTTTTTTCACTTATTTTTTTAGTTTCAACTTAAATAGTTTACTAAATATACATTTGTTGCTCAATCAATCGTAAACTTGCTTCCAAATAAATAAAGGGGTGTGATATCCACACACTTCATTTTACTTCTCACACATGTTTTTAATTTTTGATCGTCGGATCGGATGAATTAAAAAAGATCAACGGACAGAAATTATCAAGACGTGTGAGAGAAGTAAAATAGGATGTGTGGATAGCACACCCCAAAATAAATGTAATAGAAAAGGATACGATCAGTTACTTGATACCGATTGTCAGCAAGAACTGTTGCTAGCGCGTTAGCAATAGTTTCGACTATGAATCGCTAGCTTTATACCGAACTCCTCTTTTCAAAATTTTCAAGTTTTTTGTTTTATGCTTTATGTTTATTTTAGTTCTGTTACCATAACAATAAACTATCAAACTCATATTCTTCAAAATATATTTTTTAATACAAAATCTATTATCGTACATATTCAAACACTTGTAATCAACGATTAAAGATATTTGAATTTAATAGTTGTTACTTAGATAAAGTAATGTATGAAGAAAAAACTCAAAGGAATAAACAAAAAACAGAAAAATAAATAAATAAAAATGAAATTGGGAAAGATCGATACCACGCTACCGATCCTCGCCCAGTCGTATTTAAATCATCTTTCAATCTATTTATTTTCATCTTCGCCCGGTCGTATTTAAAACAGTTTTTAGTCAGTTTCTACAACTTCGTACATAAATCGTTATTAATTTTTCACCTTAACCTCACCATGTAGTTTGAAGATTATAGTAATACTTTTTGTTATATTCTTGAGGGTGGAACGCCATTTTAACAATGTTTTGGGCCTCCCCACTATATTTTTCACTTATTTTTTTAGTTTTCGACTTAAATAGTCTACTAACTATACATTTGTTGCTCAATAAATCGTAAACTTGCTTCCAAATAAATAAAGGGGTGTGATATTCACACACCTCATTTTACTTTTCACACACGTTTTTAATTTTCGGCCGTTGGAACGGATGAATTAAAAAAGATCAACGGACATAAATTACTAAGAGGTGTGAGAGAAGTAAAATAGGGTGTGTGGATAGCACCCCCAAAATAAATGAAATAGAAAAGGATACGATCAGTACTTAGATACCGATTGTTATGAATAACTGTCGCTAGCGCATTAGCAATAGTTTCTGCTACTAATCGCTAGCTTCATATCGAACGCCTCTTTTCAAAATTTTCAAGTTTTTTGTTTTATGGTTTATGTTTTTTTTAGTTCTGTTACCATAACAACAAACTATCAAACTCATATTCTTCAAAATATATTTTTTTGTGCAAAATCTATTATCGTACATATTTAAACACTTGTAATCAACGATTAAAGATATTTGAATTAACTTAAGAAAAGCTAACATAAAAAAATAATAAAAAAATAATCATCGCTTAATCAAATTACAACATAAATAAATATATATAGTCTCATGTAGAACCCGAAAGATATAGTCCACTCATTGGGAGAAATTATTTTATAAAGTCCCAAAGATTTCTCGGAGCTCTAAAATAGACTATATCCACCACTTTCCCAGCCCCATATAGAACCCCTCACTAGGGATGCTATAACATAAATTAAAAAAAAAAGCTCAAATTTCTGCAAATTAACATGAATTAAAAAAAAAAAAAAAGATATTTTATCTGACGAAAGCTCAAATTTCCTTGTGAGCCTAGTCTATCCCAATGTTTTTTTGGCAGATCCAGCGTCATCTAATAGTGCTCTGGCTATGGAGAATTGGTGTTTTAGTAAGTCGTTGACTAAATTTATTCACAGCAACAACGATTATCGATAATCGCTTGGAAGTTTGAGAACTATTTAGCCCAAATGGAGAAAAGGAAAAAAAAAAAATCAATAAGATCAAAAAAGGAAAACAAAGCTCATCCAATCAAAATATAGTCTTCCAAAACAAATATTTTCAGTAGATTCTTTTTACTGCTCCTATCCTCTTTTTTTTTAAACAATTTTCAGAAGAAAAAAAAAACAGAAATTTCGACAAAAATTGCATAAATTACTAAACTTTGGGATTGAGGGCGAATTTGGAATAGTGTTCCCATTTCGCACCCAAAGCATATTCCTTTCTCTCTCCACTTTCTTCCAGAATTTATAAGTACACAAAAATCACGCAGAAAAACCTCAACTTTTTCAATGCAGAAGAAGCACCGAAGATCGAACGGAACCCAATCGATATTTCGCCATAGAAGCTCGATTGTTGCAGTCCCAGGTTCTTAATCTTGTGATTTTCCTTTTCTTTTTTCTAAGTGCTTTTTATTTTCTGTTTGGTTCCTGAGAAAAATGAGGACAAGCAAACGCAGAAAGAATGAAGGCCAAAAGCGAATGCCAAAGAAAAGTCCTTTTCCCAAACCCATTTGCACGCATTTCCTCTCTTTCCCATTTCCCTTGTCCAATTTTCTAGTTCTTTCCAAGAACAACTAATTCTTTCCAAATTCCAATCAAGAAAAATAAAAAATTGTATGTAAATTTAAGCTTTACCTGTAGATTAGCAATAGCAAAAGCAAACTGATTCCAACAGTCTGGAGAAATTTGGGTTAACTGAAATTGATTTGGATGAGTAGTTTTTTGTTTCGATTCATGGTGCAGCACGAATGAAGAGGTGGACAAGTACAGAACGAGATGGTGAGAAAATTTGGTTGAGCAGTATTCAGTATCAATTCGGAGTGGAAGAGGAAGGAAACAGCGCTGCAGAGAAATCTCCCTGACATGCCACGCGTGCAAAACCTTTATTCCATATACACGTATGCCTGTAGGGCAATTTGGGAATTTCACTGTAGAGGTATAAAAAGTAGGAACACGAAAACATTAAAAATGAGGGCAAAAGGGTCAGAACACTGTTTCTTACGAACAATGTTTTTCTCATTCGGCTTTAGTATATATAACTTTTCAGTTTTCAATTTTTGTGTGGAACTTGAAATTGCACACTTTGCTGGCAATTGGTTATCGAACCGGCAGTTTATTGGTGGCTTTCACCCTCTTGGGAGAACGTTGATCCGGTAGTATACTCACTCTCATGTTCATCCGTGCTTGATAAAAAAAACTGAGTATTCATTACTTGGGATTCAGCTGAGGGAGTTCGGGTAGTTGGAGCCTCAGCATATGCTACGCCACGATCAAAATCATCCATGTCTTCCATTGAGGAGTTTCTAGGCACACCTCCTTGGCTTGAATGACAGTTCTGTTTGTTTGCATTCGCCAGAACGAGGATCTTTGCGCTCTGCCTTCACACCTTCCCCAAGCGTCATGGTTTGCTTGCCTTTTGATTCAACAATCTTAGGAACTTTAACAATGTTTTCATGCGCCCCAAGAGTGACACCGGCGGCTTCATGTTTCTTCCAAACATCTTCAAGCCTCGCACTAAGTTGCTCTCACTCACTTCTTAATTATAAGCTCTGGTATCTACTTCACATCCTTGTCTTTCATAACACAACATATGAGAACATGGGAGGCCTTCAGATTCAAACATTTTGCATGTGCAATTGAGCCGAATACCGTCTTCTGTGTGCAAAAGAACTGTCCACTCACCTCCAACTTGGCCTTATTTTGATAGTGAGAAAATGCTACATTCGCTAAAAACTACAGGAGGTTTAGATATCAGTCCACCAACTAATTTAATATGTATCAGAACCCTTTCAAATCACTCCCTCTGTGTATATGGTGGCAGTGTGTTCCTCCAAATCATAAAGTTGGGTAATTGGGTCCCGAGTGGAGGTCTTCACCTTAAAATCACTCATTGCACATTTGTGTTTGTTGTATGACGACTTTATCAAGTTGGGGAATACATTTAAATAGCTTCAATTCGTTGCGTCCAAAGAAATCCTTCATGCATTGGTTAATGCTTTCAACGCGTTAAATACTTTGGAGTCCACCAAAAATGCAATTGCCCATCTTTCCTCCTTCAAATGCATTGTCTCCATCCAATCATCATTTTGGAAACCAAATGTTTCAAGCATGTGTTGCCAACGAAGATCGAATTCTTCTGGACGCATTAGCTCATACATACAGCTCTTGAATAGAGTTACTCGTTCCAGTATTTGCAAGTTGTCCTTAGCAGTCTTTTTGACATTTGAAGCACAGAGTCGGTGATGACAATCAGGTAGGATTTTATAAATATGGCAACTTATGCCTTCATCGCCATCAGTCAACACAGAGATGGGCTTCTGCCCTTTCATAGCAGACAGAAATGTCCTCAACAACCATTCATAAGACTCACTAGTCTCATTAGCAAGGAACGCAGATGCAAATAGTATGTTATCTCTATGGTTATTTACCCGAACAAAAAACACCAATGGATTTCCATATCAGTTAGTCTTGTACCTGCTATCAAATATTCAAATGTCACAAAAATAAATAAATAAATAAATAAACAAATAAATCAGCTAGCAAAAGCCGAAGTGAGCCTTTCCAAAAAGATTGGCCAGCCTATTTTCAGCGTCCATACTGGACTTGCAATATTGTCAACCTAATACTATCTACAATAATCAAGTGAGTCATCCTTAATTAGCCGAAGCAGATGTTAGCAAATGTGAATTTCATTGAATGACTAATAATGTTATAATATTGTTGTATATATACAACCTTTCACACTTATCAAATGACTATTGCATTCCAACTAATTAGCCACCTGTTACAACTATCCCAACAAACAAACAACTCTAAGTTTTATATCAACCGAGTCGTTTACAAAACTATCCTTAACATCCCCCTCAAATTGAACTGAGGACTTTGAAGAGACATTTTGGATCTCAGAAACTGGAATATGTGCTTTGAAAGAGTTTTGGTGCAAATATCTATAATATGGTCTTGTGTGCAAATAAAATGAACTGAGATAGCCTTGGCTAGCACTTTTTCTCGAATGTAATGGTTGTAAGAATATCAAAGCTAGTCAAGCTAGTGATCCAAGTGAAGAGGAAACAATGGTTAAGATCATGTCACATGTCAATGGATACGAAGGGTTGTTATACAAAAGTTGTTAGAGTTGCAGTTTGTTAAAAGTGTGGTTTGTTGAAATAAGGAGGTTTTACACATTGCATTAGCTTAATAAGCAAGCTTTGTAATAGTATAGTATAAAAGACCCTTTGTAACAGCTACTTGGCAATCAAGAAAGATCAATTCTCAAAAGCCCACAAGCTCTCTTTTTCTCAAACTTCCTCTGCATTTCTATTACATTTCTTTTGCATTTTCTGCAGTTCTCACATGGTAGCATCGCCAAGACACGATTTAGCGCTTCCGCATTCTTCTTGAAATCTCCATTCTCTTCTCTTCTAAATCCTCTAGTTTGTACAACTTCTGAGATACAATTGGGCAAAACTCATCATCAAATTCACAAGAAAATTGGAGTTCTTGTTCACGAAGATCAACTGTTTGATTAAAAGCATCAATGAAGAAATTTCTTGCTTTTTGCAGAGTTGGTTACAGCAGCACATCTAGAGAATTGTTCAATCACCAATCACCAACCTCATTCCAACAGTGCCAACATCTATTACAGTGAAATTGGATGACACCAATTACTTAACATGGAGTTTTCAAATCAAATTGCTTCATGAAGCACATGGAATTGTGGAATTCGTCCACCAAGATTTGTCAATGATTCAACTGTTGAAGGGGTAAAGACAGATGTTTATCAACTTTGGAAAATGCACTATCATGCAATCATGCAACTTATTACTGCAACTCTGTCATCTACAACATTTTCTTGCATTATTGGTAGCACTAGTCCTAATGAAATGTGGGTGAATCTAAAAGAAAGGTTATATTCTGTAACAAAAGCAAGCATCTTTCAATTAAAGACTGAGCTACAAAACATCAAGAAAGGTTCTGATTCAGTTTCCGAGTATCTGCAAAAGATCAAAGATGCAAGAGATCATCTTGCAATAGCTGGAGTTGCTTTTGAAGATGATGATATCATCATTCTTGCTCTCAAGGGACTCACTGCAGAATACAACACATTTCGACGTGTTATTAGAGGAATGGAAAATGGTATCTTTATCAAAGAATTTCGATCTCAGTTGCTTGCTGAAGAAGAAACTATCAATTAGTTTTTGGAATTAAATATGTCTTTTGGATTAGCAATGATGGCAAGTACTCAAACTCAAAAAGGAAAAACATTGGTTATTGATTCTAACTCTATAGATTTAAGTAACTGTGGTTCATCTTCTGGGGGTGGATCAAATCAATCTAATAGTTCCAACAGTCAAAGTTATTTCTCTGGAAATCAAAATAGCTATAATAATGAAAATTATAATGGTGGTTACAATGGAGGATACAGAGGCAACAACTATAGGGGCAAAGGCAGAGGCAAATTCAATTACAACTCAGTGTCAAGGTTTAACACACCAACCAATAATTCTGGCATTCTTGGGGCTCCAAAACTATATCAATCCAATTGTCCTGATCATCCCTCAGAAATTCTAACATGTCAAATTTGCAGTAAAAATGACATGTTACAGTTGACTGTTTCAAAGGCATACAGGTTATTCAATTGGTTCATCATCACCTGTTCAGTGCCAAATTTGCTGGAAGTTTGGGTATACTGCTATTCAATGCTATCATAAAGGGAATTTTGCATATCAAGAGAGGGCTCATGCATCTTCTCTTAGTGCAATGCATGTTAATCATCACCCTTTAGCTCCACCAAATCAATTTGGATTGTTGATACTAGAGCAACCTCTCATATGACATCTGAGCTTGCCAATCTTGAGTTACCTACTCAGCATCAAGGCACAGATACCATAACTACTACTAGTGGTGCATGTTTGGCTATTACCATTATTGGTTCTTCTAAGTTGCATGTTCAAATCATACTCTTTGAGTTCAAAAATGTTCTTCATGTACCAAAGCTATCACAACATTTACTCTCTATTTATTAACTCTACAAAGAAAATAGATACAGGTTTATATGTGATGAATTTTCATTTTGGGTTCAGGACAAGATCATAGAGACAATGCTACCCAAGGGACTGTGTGGGGATGGTTATTACCCTATTCCATTTTACATACCATAGAAGCTATTATTTGCATCACCTCACAAACATGCATGCTATCTTGCAAAACTAGTACATACAACCTTATGGCATAAGAGGCTAGGACTCAAATGCAATTATTTTTGTTATATTGCACAATAATCAAGTACTTGAATCATAAGATACTACTGCAAACATTTGTACACCTTGTTTAGAAGGAAAATTTACAAAACTTCCATTCTTGTATTCTTCAAATAAGTTTGTACAACCTCTAGAAGACATTCACAGTGATGTGTGGGGACCTTATCCCTTGTTATATGTTGAAGGTTTTAGGTACTATGTAAGTTTCATACATGAATGTACTTGATTTACATGGATATTTCCATTACATAATAAAGCAGAAATATTTTCAGTAATTGTTCAGTTCAATGCATATCTATGTACTCAATTCTCTGCACAAATGAAAGTTTTTCAAAGTGATGGTGGTGGTGAATATTTGAGCACCAAGTTTAAGAACTATCTCTTGAATCATAGCATTATACATCAAATTTCTTGCCCATATACACCAGAACAAAATGGTCTTGCAAAAAGGAAACACTTGCACATTATTGAAACTGTATTCACTCTATTACAAACTACACATCTTCCTTCCAAATTTTGGTTTTATGCTTGTGCCATTGCAACCTACTTGATAAATAGAATGTCTTGTGCTACTCTAAAAATAAAATCTCCATATTTTCTATTATATGGTCAAATGCTTGGTATAAATCATCTAAAAGTGTTTGGATGTGCCTATTTCCATTACTTTAACCATATAACACAGATAAGTTTCAACCAAAAACCAAAATTTGTATTTTTCTAGGGTATGCAGGTCACTACAAGAGTTTTATTTGTTTTAATCTTGAGACAAATAAAACATATGTATCTAGGCATGTTCATTTTGGTGAAACAAAATTTTCATATCACACTATCCCTTCAAAAGCACAAAGCTCAAATTCTCTGCATACACCAGTATAAATATAGATCACTGCATTACCAAGCATCTTATTACAAACTCAAACATTGTCACCCTCATATCATGAGTATTCATCATTGTCATTATCTTCACACTCTGAGGATAACAATTCATTTAGTGTCTCAGAATCTTTATTTGCATCATCATCTAGTGCCACAGATTCCTAACAAATAGATGCATCCGGAGCCCTAGATTCAATTCAAAACCCTATCAATGACATTGTTATTTCTCACTTTCCAAGTCTCACCACAACAATTGACTCATTTGCACAGTCACCTGTTTTTGTGGATCCTGATTTTCAACATGAACAACTCACTGTTGTTTTCCCCACATCAATGAATTTGCATCTAATGCAAACAAGATCAAAAGGTGGCATTATCAATAGAAAAGTTTTGTCTGCAATTGTTGATTCACCATCAACAGTTTTGGAACCAAAAATATTTAAGGCAGCTACCAAGATCCCATAGTGGAAATCTGCAATGCAAGAATAAATAGATGCTTTGCACTCTCAACAGACTTGGTCTCTTGTTCCTTTGCCACTAACAAAAAATCTAGCGGGTTGTAAATGGGTTTACAAAATAAAAAAGAATGCAAATGGTTCCATAGCAAGATATAAAGCCAAGTTAGTAGCAAAAGGTTATAGCCAAGAGGAAGGAATTGACTATGGGGAAACCTTCAGTCCAGTAGTCAAACTAACGACCATTAGGCTAGTTCTTGCATTGGCAGCTCATTACAAATTGTCTCTTAGACAATTAGATGTCAAAAATGCTTTTCTGCATGGTGTTCTTCAAGAGGAAGTCTATATGAAGTAACCTTTAGGCTTTGTAAGTGATAAACATCCATCTAACTTTGTATGCAAGTTACAAAAATTACTTTATGGGCTCAAGCAGGCCCCTAGAGCATGGAATGACATATTTACAAGCTTTTTACCTGGATTGGGATTTCAGAGTTCACAGGCTGATCCATCTTTATTTGTCAAGCACTCATCACTTGGTATTATGGTGTTATTGTTATATGTAGATGATGTGATTTTAACAAGCTGTAGTCTACAACTCATATCAACAGTTATTAAACATCTCACTGTAGAGTTTGATATGGAAGACTTGGGTCAATTGAATTATTTTTTGGGATTACAAATCAGCTATAGACAAGAAGGGATTTTTATGTCTCAAGCCAAGTACATCTCAGAGTTAATCGATAAAGTTGATTTGTAGGAAGGAGCAAACCTTGTCCTACACCATGCTTGTGATATCACAGGCTATTGAAAGATGATTGAAAACCCTATCATAGCCTTGAGCAATATAAAATCATTGTGGATGCACCATAATATCTTACCTTCACAAGATCTGACATAGCTTTTGTTGTCAATCAAGCATGTCAATTCATGCATAATCCAATGGAATCTCATGGTGTAGTTGTTAAAAGGATTCTCAGGTACCTCAAAGGCACTTCAGATTATGGTATACACTTTAAACCAAGACCAATTCATCTTTAGGCTTATAGTAATGCTGATTGGGCAGGTGATCCTAATAATAGAATGTCTATTTTTGGTTTTGTTGTGTTTTTAGGTTCCAATCATATATCTTGGGCTTCAAAGAAGCAACATACAGTATCATGTTCATCAACTGAAGCTGAATATCGTGCATTAGCAATTACAACAGCTGAACTTGCCAAAATAAGGTAGCCTTTTTATGATCCCTTTTTGTGATCTACACCTTCCACTTCTCATGTCTCCAATGCTTTATTGTGATAACATCTTAGCTATAGCTTTGTCTACAAATCCAATGTTTCATTCTAAGTCAAAAGATATCGAAATTGACTATCATTTTGTTCGAGAAAGGGTAACAAGAGGTGACCTTCATGTCCAATATGTGTCTTCTGCTGAACAATTTGTAGATATTCTAACTAAAGGCTTGTCTTCATCATTGTTTTATCAACACTGCAACAATATCATGCTTAGTTCCATGAAGAATGAACTTGAGGGGGGGGGGGAAGTAAGAATATCAAAGCTAGTGATCCAAGTGAAAAGGAAACAATGGTTAAGATCATGCCACATGTCAATGGATAAGAAGGGTTGTTATACAAAAGTTGTTAGAGTTGGCGATTGTTAGAAGTGTGGTTTGTTGAAATAAGGAGGTTACACATTGTATTAGCTTAATAAGTAAGCTTTGTGATAGTGTAGTAGAAAAGACCCTTTGTAAAAGTTACTTGGTAATCAAGAAAGATCAATTCACAAAAGCTCTCAAGCTCTCTCTTGCTAAAACTTCTTCTGCATTTTTGTTACATTTCTTCTGCATTTTCTGCAATTCTTACAATGTTAATCGATCACATCGTGATTTGTCCTGGCATGACATAGAGGATTTTTAGTTAGGGAAATGGCTGATATATTATCAAACCAAAGTTGAGGAGTGTAGGGAAGTTAGAAGCCAATATCCACAAGTAGTTGACATATCCATTTGATTTCTGCAACAGTATTAGCAGGAGATCAATATTCTGACTCTGTTGAAGAACAAGCAACAATCGGTTGTTTCTTAGCACTCCAGCTAATGATAGAAGAACCCAGAAAAATGCAATAACCTCCAATGGATTTTAAGTCAAGAGTACATCATGCCCAATCATCATCTGAGAAGACTTTGATATATGGAGTTGATGAGGATTTTGATATATGGAGTTGATGAGGATTTGATATATGGTGTTGATGAGGATAGTTGTATATGTACAACCTTTCATACTCACTAAATAACTATTACATGGATTGTTGTATACAACCTTTCACACTCACTAAATAACTATTACATTCCAACTAATTAACCACCTATTACAACTATCTCAACAAACTGACAACTCTAAGTTTTATCATCAACTGAGTCATTTACAAAAGTATCCTTAATAGTAGATGTACAAACCATGCACAACTGACTGTCTTGCTGCACTAACAGGACTCGATCAGTTGTTAGCCTGTTGATGCACAATATCGTTCAATCTCTCTATTAGTCGCCATTGGTTACGAAAGTTATAGGGGATGAGGAGGTTTTGATTCTAGAAAACTCCTTCCCTAGCTACCAATTTTATTCCTTCCATGAGAATCAAAAGACGAGAAAGATCGGGATGGGGGAAATATCAGTTTATTAATTTATTATTTAGTTCTAAATAAATAAAAATAACATATGTCATTATGATGACTTGTGATTGGATGAGATGACTAATGGGGTGAAGGACATTTTTACCCCCTATATCTTAACGAAGATTGAAAATTACTAATTGAATTGATATTGCTAACGGACTTGACCACAGAGTTATGATTAACAACTTTTTCATCACATGGGTCACTTAAAATAACGGTCTCACCACCCGGATCATGAAAAGCATATGGCTTAATTTTTATATTCTAATGAGTAAATTATTAGAATGTACATTGTTACATCAGCACGTTAACAATTTATGTGACAGACAAAATTAAAATATTATTGACAAAAAAACGTGTCATGACACTGTGTCTGTTAAATACAACTAGTCAAAATGTACTTCTAAACTATCTAGTGTAACAGTAATACAACACATGTACATCTAATGCTGTTTTGAGATGATGCAAATATACTTCAAAATGTTCAAAATACTTCCAATATTGTGGTGACGTTTGAGGTTACGCAACACACGTATACTTCCAAAATAGGTGACGTTTGAGATGATGCAAATAAAAGAATGAAAAGTGGCACGTCTCAGACCTTTTCAATCAATAAGTTCTTCTAAACTCTTCTATGTATGGCGTGTAAAGCAAGCTACGTAACGCAACGCATAGATGATTTCAGAATTGTGGTCACACCTTTTTAGCTTCCCGAACCATCCTATAGCTACTTTAAGTAGTTGCAAACGGTTTCTGTGACTCACAGGAGAAGAAAGAATGTCAGGCCCTCAGTGCTGCTCAAACCATCCGACCCTCAACCCTTCCAGCGGCACCGGCCATGTCGAAAAGCTCGGCGGTCTCGACTCCTATGTCACTGGCTCCCCTGACTCCAAGCTCGCCGTCCTTCTCGTCTCTGACATTTTTGGTAACTTCCCCACCACTTCAAAAACCTCTCTTTTTCTTCATATGATAATCTAGCTTATGTGATGTTCAGTTTTAGGTGAAAGTGTGCATTTTGTAACTGCTTTGTAACGGTACATGTTTGATTTGTCATGCAGGATTTGAAGCTCCAAACTTGAGGTATGATGACTACTCTCTTATCGGTTTTTCGACAGCTAATTTTATTTTCAGTCGTTAATGTGCTAGATTAGTTCTAAGAATCGCTTTTTCTTGAATCTGAGCTTTTTATGCTGTCCTTTTTTCGATTTCGGATACTGACTCGGGGCCTTCAGTTACCCTTGCTGGTTAAGTTTGATGAATAATTTACTTTAAAAGTACAATCGTTAAGGAAGAAGAATAAAAGTTACAGTAGGTCTGTAATCTATGTCTAACTTATTTTTCAAAGGTTTTTACAACCAATAGTTTCGGATTGTAGGATACCCTGCCTTTTTAATGACCCTTTCTGATGGTTTGAAGATCCAGACCTATATTTTTAGATTGTTCACTCTAAAATCTATGGAAGGCTTAAATTTCACATGCCAATTACTGACATCAGAGATTTTCATCGAAGAACAACTGTGTGTTGAATCACTGTATAGTTACCGTGTTCCCATAATATCCTTTACTTAATGCCACCTGCCTTCCATTGTAAAGGAAGCTTGCTGACAAAGTTGCAGCTGCTGGGTTCTTCGTTGTGGTCCCCGACTTCTTGAACAAAGACCCTTATGTGCCTGAAGATGCCAATAGACCTCTTCCTGTTTGGATAAAAGATCACGGACCGGTTGGTTCTTTTGTCATTGTCTACTTATGCATATCCGTTATCCATTTTGTTTCGTTAATGATTGATCGAAGTACTTCTACAAGAAATCTCAGATGTTTATATGTGTGGGTTCAGCTTGGCAGTCCCATGACTGTTGTTATGTTAAAAACTTTATGGTTGTTCACTGCTACGCTGATTCCACCTTCTGTGGCAATGAAAAAATACGAGCCCTAGCATTGGGGTGTTATAAAAGTTACTTTGCAATTTGGATATGTTCAAGTATTGTTAGCTTCTGAATCGTATTTTTGGATTGATAGGACAAGGCATTTGAAGATGCAAAGCCAGTTCTTGAAGCTCTAAAAAGCAAAGGTGTTTCTGCAATCGGGGCTGCTGGCTTCTGTTGGGGAGGTGACTTCATTTTCCTTTCTCGTTAACATCTTTGTTGCTCTATTTCATTTTTCCTTGCATCTATTTACTTTTATTTGTTGCTTTGTCGGTTGACGTTGAATTATTTGCGCTGTTTTCAGCCAAGGTTGTGGTTGAACTTGCAAAGCACGCCTTAATCCAAGCTGCTGTTCTGTGTCATCCTTCATTTGTCACTGCGGATGATATCAAAAGTAAGATATCTGTATTAATATTCAGAAAATATCTGCTTAGACACCATTATTGGAACGGAAAAAATAAATAATTAGCCTCACACTCATTCTGTGATCTATTCCTGGAACTACTTTCAGAGGTTAAGGTTCCGATTTCTATACTTGGAGCTGAGATTGATCAGATGTCCCCGCCTCAACTCGTGAAACAGTTTGAAGAGGTTTTAACTGCAAATGAGGTAGGAACATCCTTCATCTTCAATACTTTGTGCCTTTGTTTGTTTATTCTAATCATCGACATTTCCAAGTTGAGATGCCTTGCGAACTTTGTATTTCTTATTATCATATTATGACATGTAATTGTGCATGGCATGGCATGGCTTAATACTTATAGGTAACTTGCCCTTGCAAAAACAACTTATAAGGGAAGGGTGCCCGAGAACTCATATACCAATGCTGAGATATGATTTTCGAAAACGTTTTAATTTTGTTCTTTTCGAAGAAATGATAGAACAACACCAAAAACAGTCCCTTTCACGTTTGCGTTCACTACTGTGGTATCTTGTAGTGGTAAACTTTCGAAATTGTTGAAACGATTGTTGGTTTTGTGGAATCACAGGTTAAGAGCCATGTGAAGATATTCCCGAAAGTGTCACACGGGTGGACGGTGAGGTACAACGTCGAAGACAAAGCAGCTTGTAAATCTGCCGAGGAGGCTCATCAAGATTTGTTGGAGTGGTTCTTAAAGCATGTCAAGGGAGTGACGTTGTCAGCGTAGTGGTTTTCCTTATCTTATCAGCTGCTCTCTATTAGTAGTGATTAAATAATGCCTCTGGGAGTTTTATGTACCAGTATTTCTTTGTAAAGTTTTGTAGTTTGAACTGGACTGGACCGGCGTCCTCCATATAACCCGGAAGAACCTCGGACACCATTTTGTTGTCATATAAGTATACTAGTTGGGGACGCCATATGGTTATGCCTCCCACCAAAAATGAGAATTTTGTAAGCGTCGTAAATTTGTTTCCGATACATAACCATTTCGGTTTTAGTTGTAGTTTTCACTTTTTTGTTAGGAAGAAAGGAGAAAAAGAGGGATGAGTAAAAGGTAGACGCATGTTGATGGAACAATAAATTTAGTTGGTTTTACTTTCCTAGTTTTTGTTTCAAACATTCTTCGTCATCTCCCCTTCCATACTCTTTCTCCACCCTCGTCCATTGTACTTCTCAATTTCTTTATAAATTCTCTCTATCGAGAAAAAATTAAAATAAAAACTAAAATGAATAGTTATCAACCAATTCAATATGAATTTGAATTCGAAAACCTTAGGTCCGCGACGATGTATTTATTCATTTATACAACAATATTTTAAAAAATAATGGTGAAGTCATGAATTGTAAAGAAGAGGGCAAAATTTAGAAGGATAAAATGTCCCAAAAAAGAAGACAACTATTCAAAGTCTAAGTCCATGGTTTGCAGAAAGATTAATCACTATTTCATTTAGCTAAGTGACCTCATTTGATGAGAACCATCCAGAATATTCAAACGAGGATTGGTAGGAACCAAAATATTCGAAGGAAGATAATGGACTCTCAAGCACTGTTTTTTATAGTATATTACCATTACGTAATTAAAAGTTAAGGAGGTCACGTGAGTGGGAATGGTAGAGAGAGAGAAACCCTCTTATTCTTCCTGATATCTTCTTCGTTGGAATCAAAGCTGCAAAAAATGCAGATTTTGTATTCTCTGATTTAAAAAAAAAAAGAAAAAAAAGAAAAAAAAAAGCAGAAATAAAACTTTGATTCCGAATTATAAAATAACTGGATGAAAAAAAAAAATGGCGCACGCAGCGCAGCAACATCGTTAGCATCCTTCATTCAAGCATTTCATTTAACACTTTCCAGGGAGGTTTTGAAGGGCGGATTCCTCGCTCTTCATGAGGATTTTCGATGGGCACCCCTCTTTGCTCTGCTCTCTGCTGTAGCTTCGCCCTTGCTAAAAAGAGGAGAAGTTAGGTCTCACAATGGGACATACACTAAGTAGGTGTTGAACTCAAATAAATATGGCTTAAATGCCAAAATAGTCCTTGTGTTTACCTTATCAGTGCCATGTTTTCAATTTAACCAAATTGATCCTTGTGTTTATCTTTGTCAGCTAATTTTAGACAATTTTTAAAGCACCGTTAAGATCGACTTGTACCTTGTACATGAGAAGACAAAAATATAATTTCACTATAACCTATTAAACCCATGCGAAATCAAATGATCGATGATGACGCCTCATAAATGTTTTCTTGGTGATCTCCAAGGTTCAATTTCAAATTGGTTTTTTGGTGACCTTGATGTAGTTATATATCACGTCTTTGATTTCTTTGTGCAGACAGGATGTACATGAGATCAAATTTATGCGAATGAGAACAAATATAGTTCCACTACTACAGAAAGTGAACAAGGTGTCAACAAACTGTTAGCAAAAAATTCTCAAAAGCCTTTCAAACTCAAAGACTCGACCTCGGCACAATTACCCTTGCGATGGAGAGTGGCAGAACGCAACGCAAGAGGACTGTGATCTTTCAAATCCTTGGTTTATTTTCCAAGATAATTGTCCTAAATATTATTAGGCAAACTAAAATTTTAAACTAAATGATGTGTCACTAATAAAAAATAAGCATGTTAATATCTAATCATCAACAATCCAATCATTTAATTTACAAAATTTAGTTTAAAATTTTGATCTCCCTAACATTATCCGATTTGCAATTCAACAATAAGATGTCCTCAAGACTATCTAGCGTGAAATATTTTTGAAGTGTCGTTGTCGATCATCTGATCTCATGCGCATTAATGGGTTTACCGTTGAATTATATTTTTATCTCAATTTAACAGTCTTTTAATGGAAAATTAGCTAATGGAGGGGACCAATTTGGTCAAATTGAAAGAACGGGGACCAGATTGACCGTTAGGTTAAAACACATGAACCATTTTGATATTAAAGCCTATAAATACAATACTTTCTCATCATTTATATGAGCTAAATTTAAGATCTTCGATTAAGAATATAAAAAATATTGTCATTCTATAGTACTAATTGGTAAATCTACAACAAATTGATGTTTAAAGTTTAATTTGATACTAACAGATGTTTGTGTTACAATGAAATTGTAAATCTTATTCAGTGGCGTTGGTTTGGGAGTTCATTTGTCAAAGTCATGGTGTTGGTAGTCCATTTGTCAGAGTCATCAAAAGCTGTCAAGTTTGGATGCGATTCCATAGTTGTGGTTGTGGGAATAAGGTGAATGTAATATTATAGCCACTCTCTAAATTTGAGTAAAATCGGATCGTAATTATTGAAAAGAAGGAGGGTCAATGTTTAATGCATGTTAACTAGAGTTCCTCTCCCTCTCCCAATCCTAACCTTTCCTTCTAATCAATTAGTTAACGAGTCAACTCAACTCAACTAAACTCTCAATTATTTGATTACATAAGCAGACTGTGTGCTTGTTTCAGAGAAGCAAAAACAAAAATGTCAGGCCCTCAGTGCTGCTCCCACCCACCAACCCTGAACCCATCGAGTGGCTCCGGCCACGTCGAGAAGTTCGGCGGTCTCGACGCCTATCTTGTCGGCTCCCCTGACTCCAAGCTCGCCGTTCTTCTCCTCTCTGATATTTTTGGTTCTTTCTCAACTCCCACAACTTCAAAAATCTCTGCTTTTTAATTTGGTTCAGTAATTTCTGCAATTTTTTTTTTCATTTTCTGACATGGGTTATGTTTATTTATTGTGTTTTGATTGGCCTGTGTATGGTTTTTGTTTATAGGGTATAGATTTTTGGAGTGTATAATTGGTGTTATGTCACCGATACTACAGTATATTTACTAGACAAGTTTGATACTTAACTATTATGTTAATAGGTGCTATAAATATGTTTTGGTTGACTGATGATAATCTAGCCTCAGCTGTGTTCACTTAGGTCATATCAGAGCATAGTTTGTTTTGGTTGACTGAGGATATTTGTAACTGTATGTCATATGAGAGCATAGTTTGTTTGCCTTTTTGTGTGTTTCTTTCGTCTGTTTCTGTTCCTTCCACGATCGCGGGAAATAACTGATTTTCGATCAGTTGTATAAAATTGCTTCCTGAGTCTATGACGTTGTATCAGCAAACCACTTGTTATTTTAACATGTTTATTGTTTGTGCAGGATATGATGCTCCAAAATTGAGGTATGACTTGTTGCATATCCGTTTTTCTACAGCTACTTTGTCTGTGTTGCAACGGTGTGATGGATTAGTTCTCTGAATTGCATTTCAGAGAACTGAAGAAAAAAAAAAAACCTTCATAATTTGCCTTCTGTTTACCATATTAAAACCAAACCCACTTTTTTTTTTGTAATAATTAGCCTTATGTTTTACCATATAAAAACCATATCCACTGTTTTAGACAGTTAATATAAAACAAGGGGTAAAACAAGACTAAGACGGTCTAGAACAAGATCGGGTTTTAAGTCTTGACTAAAAATTTTTGTTCGAATCTAACGTGTTAATCTTTTATTTATCAAAGCTCATAAACAAGTTTTGTTCTTATGATATACTAATCATTTCAATACTAAAAATTTAACTCTTATTTGATTAAAATTTTTCATTCCAATACAAAAAACAAAACCTTTAATTTTTCTCCCATTCAAATTGCAATTACTTTGTTTAATTATTTTTGTATGGCTTAAAGGCCCCTTCTAGTCTAGATTTCTGGATCCGTCAGTGTCTGGAAAGATAGATTATCCTTCTAGTTCTCAACATCATAAAAAAAAAATAAAAAAAAAAATTCGAAGCACAGTTGTGTTAGTCACTTGATCAATCACAATATCATTTGCGTGTTTTCATAATCTCATGTACCCTTCAACTAACACCACCTGCCTTCTGTTTTGAAGGAAGCTGGCAGACAAATTTGCAGATGCTGGCTTTTTTGTTGTGGTCCCTGACTTCTTTTACGGAGACCCTTTTGAACTCGGAGAGGAGGGATTTGACGCTCTCCCTGGCTGGCTAAAACATCATGAACCGGTTGGTTCTCTTATCATGTAGAGATCAAGAAATTGTTCCTTTAATTATAATTGAATTCTTTTACAAGTATCCCTTCGTGATTCTTGAATTCGCATAAAATGTTTAAGATAATGTGAAATTCCTGTTTTGAGGCTGTTTTAAGTTGAAGATGCGTGTGGCTTCAGCTTGGAAGTCGAATTACTGTTGATGTTTTCAAAGTTTATATGATTTTTTTCCACCTCAACTGTTGATTGTGGAAGTATTGTTAAATGTTTCGCTCTTCTAAACAGGACAAAGCATTCGAAGATACAAAACCATTACTTGAAGCTTTAAAAAGTAAAGGTATTTCTGCAGTTGGTGCTGTAGGACTCTGTTTCGGGGGTGAGCTCATTTTCCCCTCCTGATGGATTCTTCTCTTGATAATTTTTTAGTTCCTTTTTCAGTTTAATAGAATGTCTCGTATTTCTAAATTTTGGTTTCGTTTCGGATTTCTTCTCAGCCGTAATTTAGTAGTCCAACCTATGGGAAAATGTTTCGGTTGACATTGAATCATTTGTGCTGTTTTCAGCCAAGGTTGTGGTTGAACTTTCAAAGCATGACTTAATCCAAGCTGCTGCTATGTGTCATCCTGCATTTGTCACTGTGGATGATTTCAAGGGTACGATTTCCCTATTTAATTTTCAAGAAATATTTAGCTAATTAGTGTAGGTGTCAATTTAAACGAACACATACCTACGTTTTCTAATATTTACCCTAAGAAAGTGTAGATTGAAAAAATAAAAAACGGTTCGGTCTGTGTTTATTGATAAATTCCTGGGGCTAAATTGCAGCGGTTAAGGTTCCCACTCAAATACTTGGCGCTGAGATTGATCATTTGTCTCCACCTGAAGTCGTGAAACAATTTGAGGAGGCTTTAGCTGCAAAACCTGAGGTAGGAAATATCTTGATCCAAACACTTTTCAGTGATTTCAATGTAGTTGTTGATTTTAATCATGGACATCCTTTTAGCCCTTGAGATGACTTCGGGTTTAGTCGTTCTCATTCTGTCATGGGTTATTGGTAGAAATATGTCACGGATTATAGGTCGAACTTGCCCTTACAAAACCAAAGGTGTTCAAGGGCTTATATATTATGCTTAGATATTCTACCTTCTTAATGTGGCTCTCTATTTCTTCAACGTCTCGCGTTTATGTATTTGCAATGACAGTTTGGTTTATGGAATCACAGATCAAAAGCCATGTGAAGATATTTCCAAAAGTGGAACACGGGTGGACCACTAGGTACAACGATGAAGATGAAGCAGCTTGTAAGGCTGCTGAGGAGGCTCATCAAGACTTGTTGGAGTGGCTCCAAAACTATGTCAAGTGAATGGTACCGTCATTACTGTGAAACGTTCTATTGTAATAACAAGAATAATTTGAACCCTATCGTACCAACCGCATTCTATTTACTATGAATAAGAACAATGCCTGCACTTTTAAGTGCCAATATTTGTATGTAAAATTTATCGCTTGGAAGAGTACATGTTTGAGAATAATGTGATGCTTTAAGGTTTGAAATTTGTTGAGTGGTATAATTCATGTTCAAACGTTTGATGATATTGATTAGTGTATCATAAATAAATAAATTTTATTATTTTAAACCAATTATTAAAATAGAACCCCACATTACGTGATTTTCTGTAATACAAAATTCCTTTCTAAATAATTGCGAAATACTAGTAATTAATTAGCACGCAACAATACAAGTTAGTCGACTGTCTCAGTGTACTGGGTTTGGTGTGCCATGGCCCTGGACTCTTGGACTAGTGCAGCAATTAGTTGTTCTCCTGAACTTTTAGCATTAGGCTTAGGTCATTCCTCCCGTCATCTCACAAATAAAGAATTGAATAAAAAAAAACTAATGAAAAAATTAGGTCATTCCTCCCATCATCTCACAAATAAAGAATTGAATAAAAAAAACTAATGAAAAAAATTTAAAATTTTTAAATTTAAAAAAAAAAGAATTTAATAATTTTATTTAATGATAAAGATAAGAAAAATTAAAAAAAAAAAAACAAAAACAAACTTACCATACGCGCGTGAGTGGACCGACCAGTGCACTGTGCCCAATGTTTTCTTTGGTGGAAACCACGTCGGGGGATTTGACAAAACAACCATCGCAACTTCTTGCTTTTTTAATCATCACTTGCATTTCTCTTGTATTTTTTAAATCATTAGAACCATTTCTTTTGTTTTTTTTTTTTAAATCACTACATCTATTTCTTTTGTTTTTTTAACTCTTCACTCACTCTATTTCCTATGTTCATTTGTCTGCCTTGCACATCACTTGCCATTTTCTCCTCCCAGTTTTATTTTTATAGTGTTGTTTTCTAATAGTAATCAAGATAACAAGATATTTTTTTTAATATGTCTAAAATACGATATTAAATATATCTTTATATAAGTGGTAAGATTTTTGTGCTAATAACATAAAAAATAAAATTTCCCACTAACTACATAATAACACGTGATGTACTACTTATGTTACGGGCACAGGGAAAAATTTCTTCAAGATGACACCCAAGCTCAAGAAATTGGATGGAGAGCTACCTTTAATTATTGTAGGTATGTAAAAAATGTGAGGGAATTTTAATATGGTAATTAAAAAAAAATTTAAATATAATTACTGAGAACATAATCTTCTCAAGGTTTTGATTTAAATGATCACTTCTAGGCTCATTGTTTTCGGCGCAATTGATGCTTTTACAGGACCAAACAGGTTCTAAGTTTCAAACCTTAAGAATCTGAACTAAGAATGAGACATTATTTATAAAACTTGACTAATAAGTAAACACTATTTATGAAACATGATCAAGAACTAGGCACTATATATGAAGGTGAACTAATAACTAGGCAATATTTATGAAACAAGACCACTATTTATGAAATTGTACCAATTATTATACATTATTTATGAAACTAGACCAAGTAACTAAGCACTATTTATGAAACATGACCAAGTACTAGACATTATATATGAAAGTGGACCAAGAACTAGGCACTATTTATGAAAGTAGATCAATAAATAGTGTAATATCTTTCAGTTTCATAAATAATGTTTGTTATAGAAGCGCGAGTCTGGCGCGTCAAGTATTCTTTTTCTTTTTATTTATTAAAATTGTGTCTTTTTCATTAAAATTTAAAGATTTTTTTATTAAATAAAATTATAATCTGGTTTTTGGTTAAAATAAACTTAACCTAAGTCCTTTTCATGAAACTCCCTTGAATAAATAACAAATATCAAATTCCGAAATTTCCTTATTTTTTATTTACCAAAGAATTATTTTCCCTCTTTAAATATAGCCTTAACTGTCCTAGCTCAATCAAACACTGACAGAGTGTGTTGGAAATTCATCAGTAATAGTAAAAAATTCACTTTTAATTTCAAAAATGTCATTTTTTATAAAAGCTTTTAATTGTTTCTAAAATCTCATTTAAATAGACATAAATACTCTCAATATATCTGAATAGTTGTTGATTAAAAACTTTCTTGTACTGTAATCAAATGTTGTCACATCCCGGCCCGAGGCGGATCACTTCCTGGGCCCGCTCCACTACCGTAGCATGATATTGTTCACTTTGGGGTTACCATTCCCTCACGGTTTTGTTTTTAGGAACTCACGAGCAACTTCCCAGTGGGTCACCCATCATGGGATTGCTCTAGCCCCCTTCTCGCTTAACTTCGGAGTTTCTACGGAACCCGAAGCCAGTAAGCTCCCAAAAGGCCTCGTGCTAGGTAGGGATGAGAATATACATATAAGGATCGCTCCCCTGGGCGATGTGGGATGTCACAATCCACCCCCCTTAAGGGCCCGACGTCCTCGTCGGCACACACGCGGCCAGAGTTAGGCTCTGATACCAAATTGTCACATCCCGGCCCGGGGCGGATCACTTACCGGGCCCGCTCCACCACTGTAGCATGATATTATCCGCTTTAGGCTTACCATTCCCTCACAGTTTTGTTTTTAGGAACTCAGATTGCTCTAGCCCCCTTCTCGCTTAACTTCGGAGTTCCTACGGAACCCGAAGCCAGTGAGCTCCCAAAAGTCCTCGTGCTAGGTAGGGATGAGAATATACATATAAGGATCGCTCCCCCGGACGATGTGGGATGTCACAAATGTTGCTCCCACCAATATTTTTCTCATTTTTTTATTTTCCTTGTCAAACAAAGACCAAAGGGGTACCAACATCTTACTTGGCCAGATTTCTTGTTCTTATCCAGCTAGCTAGGAATTAACATAAAACATATATATATATATATATATATATATATATATATATATATATATATATAATGATCATTTGAACACTTTCGAGTCAATTTTTCTTCTTCACATGATGGGATTCTTTTTTTTTTCCCCTCCTATCATGTGTCATTTGCATAATTGGTGGTAGGATAATTCTTTACACACAAAAGCAATTTGCAGACAAATGATTTGTAAGAGAAGTGGATACTGGTATGCTGCATAACTACAAAGGCAATTTGCATAAAAACTACGGAAGCAATTATGTTCAAATACAGAAGCAATTTGGATAAAAACTACATAAGCAATGATGTTAAAGTTACACACTGGCATATGGGCACACACAAAGTGTGTGAGAAATTTTTTTATTTTTGTTTTTGAAATAGAAGGAGAGAGGAAGAGAGTGATAGAGAATGTGAGAGTGTGAATTTTTTTTTTTTTTTTAATTAGAGATATGTTAGGATTACATGTAAGTGAGGCTTTGAAAAAAGAAAAACAGCAAAATTTGGTTGCATAAAATTATATTTCTGCCTCACATTTCTTATTCATGTTCTGTTTTAATTAAAGGGTTAAACTGGTAATTTCATAGGATGTTGGTTGATAATGGGTGTTTTATTAATTAGTAGAGATTAGACAATTTACATAAAAACTACATTGCATAAACACTTGAGAACAAATAAAAATGTACCCAAACACATACAAACCGATAGCAAAGAACCACGAAAACACATTTAAGTATTTTCTATTTCTCCCAAAATCAGCGAAACTAAAGAACCAAAAAAAGATACCGATTGAAACATGGAATGCATTAAAAAAATAAAAAGAAATCATAGATGAGGAAAAATGAAAAAAATTAACCATTTATACCATCGTTTAGGGCTACACAACCAACAACGATGCCTTCAGTATGTCTCCATTATTTCTTAGGTTTTGACGTCACAAATTTATCATATAGGGTTTTGATTTTTTTAGTTTATTTGATTTTAAAATTTTAAAGTATTTGTGTCTATTTAAGTAAAATTTTGGATATATTTGAAAAATTTTATAAGAAATTGACATTTTTAAAATTAAAGACTAATATTTGGCTATATTTGATAAATACTAGAGTGTGTTTGCGTTTGTGAATTAATAAGAGAAAAAAAGAAAGAAGTCATGGCAAGCTCTGAGTGTTGCTCAAATCCACCAGCCCTGAACCCGTCCAGCGGCTCCGGCCCGTCGAAAAGCTTGGTGGTTTCGATACCTATGTCGCTGGCTCCCCTGGCTCCAAGCTTTCCGTTCTTCTCGTCCATGATGCTTTTGGTACTTTACCCACCACTGGCACTCCAAAAGTCTTTCTTTTTTTACTTGTATCTAAAGTTTCCGCTTTTTGTTCAGCTTATGATTTGAGTTTGTGAGTTTCAGTTGTCTGTGTGTGTTTTTAGCTTAATGGGTACTGGTTTTTAGCTTGTGTGAATTAATGGGTGCAAGATCTCACATCGGATAACTGATATATGTTGACTGGTTCTACTTTTAATTATATCGAGGTCGTATATATCTTACTATCTGTGTTATGGTGTGTTAGTAATGGGCTACTGGCTCGTCTATCTAAAATCTTTGTCACTTGTATATGTTTGATTAATTGATGGAGGAATCAGTTTTGACATTTTCCTTTTCCTTTTGGCTTTGTGCATATGTTTGATTAATTGATCAACTATTTACTTGTTCCCCAATTTCTTTTCTTTCTTTCTTCTGTTTTTGCATGATTGTTGTTCTTTCTTTCCCAGTTTGCTTCCAATTGGGAATTCGAATTGCGTAATCGATATTCGATCCTTCAAACCATGTCTCTGCTGTACAGTTGATAGCATTGCTGTTCTATCAGAAAACCACCTGTTAATGTTACATTTTGTTTGGCCATGCAGGGTATGAAGCTCCATAGGCAAGGTATGACTCATTCCCACATCTGTTTTCTACAGCTAATTCATTTGTTTTGAATAGATTGGCAGATAAGTTCTTCGAGTCGCTTTTTCTTGGATGACTTGGAGAACACTATTGAAATTAAATACTCAAAGTTACATTAATCCTCAAGGGGAAAAAAAAGGCTATAATAGGTCTAATGTAACTGCATTTTGTATCAGATTTTACATCAAATACTTGTTCTGATGCCCTTTTCGTGACGCTTTCAAAATCCCCACCTGTATTTTTAGTATCAACTCTGTACAATTATAAATGATAGTTGGTCCTTCTAGTTTCCAACACCAGAAGTTCTTGTTTTGAACAACAGTTAGTGGTTTTCACCTGTATAACTATTAATTTCGTAAGATTGTCATATATGTTTAACTACTCTTCTCTTCTCATTTCCATTTTTTAGCGTCAGCTCTGTACAATTGTAAATGATAGTTGGTCGGGCCCTTCTAGTTTCCAACACCAGAAGTTGTTGTTTTGAAGAACGGTTGTGGTTTTCACCTATATCACTATTAATTTTGCAAGATTGTCACATTGTCATATACGTTTAACTAATACGACCTGCCTTTCTCTTCAAAAGGAAGCTTGTAGACAAAATTGCAGCTGCTAGGTTCATTGTGTTAAACATGTGGCCGACTTTCAGCGGGCCTTTATGTTTCCCAGCAGCCCAATTGAATGGGCCCTTATTTAGCCCATGTGAGAGCCACGTGAGGTGGCCTTGGGTTTTAATTGGCAGCATCTGCTACCTTTTGTTTGAGCAGAATTGCAGCAGCAGAGCAGCAAGAAAAGAACGAAAAAAGAGTGTGCTCATCTCATTTGGTTAGCACTCACTAAATTAAAGTTATATTTGTTGTAATAGTTTTGAGCTTTGTATAAAGAAGAAATTATTCACTATATTTTTTTTCTCTATTTGTTTCTTTTGTGAGTGAGAGTTTTTGGGTGTATTGGGGTTTGGGTTGTGAGATTGCCAACATTTTGTAAACTCCCATTTGGTTGATAGTGGAGTATTGGATGAGCTCCTACTGCTTCGATGATGTACTTTAGTTACACTGACTGTTAAGAAACCTCGTTAAAATCTTAGTGTCTTTTTTATTTTGTTCTTACATTTCATTTGATATATTATCTGTGGGTTAGCTTGAGTTGGTTCTAATTGGTTTGGTGCTATCCTAGCACAACACATTGTTGTGCTCCCAGACTTCTTCAACGGAGACCCTTTTAATGGGGACCATGCCTCTATTCTCGTTTGGAGAAAAGCTCATGCACCGGTTGGTTCTTTTGTTTTGATGCATATCTCTAAATATTTTGTTTTTTTGTAATATAAGTCCTTTCACAAGTATATGTATGTATGTGATTTGTGAATTTACTTAGAACTTAGGAAACATTTTCATTTCAGCTTGGCATGTAGGAAGTGTAGAGGGATGGAAATACTTAACAAGTTTATGGGAAATCTGAGTTGCTACAGCAGAGCTGTTGTATTACTTCTTATTGTAACTCTCTTGATACAAAATGATATGCCAAAGGCTATATAAAGAGAATACAAAGTACTAGAGAGTTCTTCCTAGATAACTTAACAGACATAGGCTAGGAACTCTAATACAATCACTCTAGAATAATTGTTCTTGGGAATGTCTAGAGTCTTAGCATTTAGGATAGTGCATTAATTCCAACACTCCCCCTTAATGCACTTTCTTCACAACTCCAATGAGCTCTCTGAGGTAGCAAAACTTTTCTTTCGGAAGTGCCTTGGTGAGTAAGTCCGCTAGCTGCTCATCCGTTCGGCAATATTTAAACTGAATTTCTTTCTTCTCAACAGCTTCTTTGACAAAATGATATTTGACTGCCATGTGCTTGTACGATCATGATTGACTGGATTTTTTCCAATTGCAATGGCTGACTTGTTGTCATAGTACAATACAGTGCCTCCTTCTTGCTTTTCTTTGATATCTTCAAGAATTCTTTGAAGCCATACGGCTTAAGATGCTGCTTTTGCTGCTGCCACATACTCTGCTTCGGCAGATGATTGCGCCACCACACTTTGTTTCTTCATACGCCAAGAACATATCCTTGAGCCAAGATAGAAAACGTAGGCCGATGTACTTTTCATATCATCAAGACATCCAACCCAATCACTATCGGTGTACCCGATGAGCCTTGAACTTCGTGCTTCAGCCTTGTACATAATTCCATAGTCAACCGTGCCCTGCACATACCTTAACACTCTTTTTCCGGCACCAAAGTGAAGCTGACTTGGTTCCTCCATGTATCTTGAAAACATACTTGAAGCAAACATGATATCCGGCCTAGTGGCAGTGAGATATAAAAGACTACCGATCAAACTTTGATACTTTGTGGCATCAGCTTTCTTTGCACCATTACATTTCTTCATCTTTTCATTCGACATCAAAGGAGTAGCTACTGTTTTGCAATTAGACAAATTGAACTTCTTGAGCAGATTTTCTGCATATTTCTTTTGAGAAATAAATATCCCATTTTTGGTTTGAGAAACTTCAATTCCCAAGAAATAATGAAGCAAACCCAGATCACTCATCTCATAGGTGCTCATCATATCTTTCTTGAACTGCTGTAACAAACTTTGATCATTTCCAGTGAAGACTAAGTCATCCATATATAAGGAAACAATGAGAATGGAAGCTCCTCTCTTCAAAAGATAGAGTGTAGGCTCACTTTGGCTATTTTCAAAACCACGCTTGGTAAAATACTTATCAATTTCAGCATACCACGTTTGAGGTGCTTGCTTTAACCCGTAAAGGGCCTTTTTTAGCCTGTAAACTTTGTCTTCTCCCCCTTCAATTCCCAAGAAATAATGAAGCAAACCCAGATCACTCATCTCATAGGTGCTCATCGTATCTTTCTTGAACTGCTGTAATAAACTTTGACTATTTCCAGTGAAGACTAAGTCATCCATATATAAGGAAACAATGAGAATGGAAGCTCCTCTCTTCAAAACTTAGAGTGTAGGCTCACTTTGGCTCTTTTCGGCTTGGCAAAATACTTATCAATTTCAGCATACCATGTTCGAGGTGCTTGCTTTAACCCGTAAAGGACATTTTTTAGCTTGTAAACTTTGTCTTCTACCCCTTCAAGCACGAAACCTAGGGGTTGTTTAAGTAAACTTCTTTTTTCAACACTCCATTAAAAAATGCAGAATTCACATTAAGTTGATAAATCAACCAATTATTTTGAGCAGCAAGAGCAATCAAAGTTCTAATAGTTTCCAACCGTGCAACTGGAGCAAAGGTTTCAGAAAAATCAATACCTGGCTTTTAAGTAAAGCCTCTTGCCACGATCCTAGCTTTGTGCTTTTGAATGCTCCCATCTTGACTGAATTTCTTCTTGAAAATCCACTTCACGTCTATGACATCTCCATCTTGTGGATAATCAACCAGCTCCCATGTTTGATTTTTCACGATCATTCTCATCTCCTCCTTCATGGCTTTCACCCATATTTCATGATTTTGTGCGTCTTCAAAGCTTTCCGGCTCTACACCAACGAAATTGCAAATCTCGTACACTTCTTGCAAACTCCGAGTTCTTAATGGAGGACTTTCTGATGAAGAGTAGTTTGGAGAAACAGGTTCTGCATTCGAACTGCTTCTAGCATCATTTGAACTTCTTTTTTCATCAAGCTTAGTTCTCTTTTCAGCAGGAATATGAGCATAACAAATGCAGCCAAAAATTTTGAAATGACTCACTGAAGGTTTGAATCCGCTCCAAGCTTCAAATGGAGTTTTGTTCTTTACGACTTTGGTTAGACATCTATTAAGAATGTATACTGCTGTATACACAGCTTCTGCCCAAAAACTTTTTGGTAGCCCTTTCTCATTCATCCTGGATCTAGCCATCTCCACGATTGTTTGGTTCTTTCTTTTGGCAATCCCATTTTGCTGGGGACTATACCATGCTGTCAATTGCTTCCAAATGGCTTCATCTTTGCAGTAGTCTTCAAATTCATGAGAGGTATATTCGCATCCTCTGTCACGTCGAACGATTTTGATGCTGCAACAACTTAGCTTTTCTACTAAAGCTTTGAATTGTTTGAAGATAGTGAAAGTTTCTGATCTCTCCTTCAAAAAGTAAACCCATGTCATCCTCAAAAAATCATCAATGAACATAAGAAAGTACCCGTGCTGGCTTAAGGAAGAAGTTGGCATTTTGCCACAAATATCGGTATGCACAAGTTCCAGCGGTGCCTTTGCTCTCCACGTGTTGTGACTTGGGAGTGAATTACGGTGCTGCTTGCACAACATCAACCTTCAAAAAAACTTCATTTCCACAACGCATTGAAAGGGGAAAAGTTTGATTTGTCTCCATCAGAACTGATGCAATGAGCTGCTCATTATCCTTCTTGTCAAAAATAGTGCAATCCACATCTTTGAAAACAGCTTTGTAGCCATTTCGCATAAGTTGCCCTACACTTAATAAATTTTGAGCTATATTTGGAACAAGCAAAACATCACGGATATATTTGACTCCCCTTTTTGTTTGGACAGGAACAGTGCCTTTCCCCAATGCTTGGTGATAATAATCATCAAAACGCCCATTTTCTGATATATTAGAATAATTTGAACCTTATTGTATCGTATCAACTGCAACCTATTTACTATGGACCAGAATAATGCCTATATTTTTATGTGCAATATTTGTATGTAAAATTTGTCGCTTGGAAGACTAGAGGTTTGAGAATAATATGGTGCTTTAAGGTTTGGAATTTGGTGAGTGGTATAATTCATGCTCATACCTTTAATTATGTTGATTAGGGCATCATAAAATAAATAAATTTTGTTATTTTAAGCTAATTATCAGAACAAAACCACACATTAAGCGATTTTCTGTAATACGACAGATTTTCTGAATAGTTGAGAAATGTAACTGCTCAATATGCACAAGTCAGTCAACTGTCCTGTTGTACTGCTTTGAATAAATTAACAAATATTAAATTCCGATGAATCTGCTGACCATGTCCAAATTCCCAAATTTTTTGCTTACCAGAGAATTATTTCCCCTCTGTAAAGCTGTGCTAGCTCAATCAAACACTGACAAAGCGTGTTTGTGTTTGTGAATTCAGAGAAGAAAAAAGAAGAAGAGAGAAATCATGGCAAGCTCTGAGTGCTGCTCAAACCCACCAGCCGTGAACCCGTCCAGCGGTTCCGGCCATGTCATAAAGCTGGGCGGGTTCGATTCCTAGGTCACTGGCTCCCTGACTCCAAGCTTTCAGTTCTTATCGTCCATGACGCTTTTGGTACTTTACCCACCACTCCAAGTCTTTCTTTTTTACTTGTTTCAAAAGTTTGCGTTTTTTGTTCAGTTTATGATTTGAGTTTGTGAGTTTGAGTTGTCTGTGTGTTTTTAGCTTAATGGGTACTGGTTTTTAGCCTGTGTGAATTAATGGGTGCAAGAATCGCATGTCAGATAATTGATAAAATTAATCTAACCTACATACATTGAGGGGTTTTACTTCTAATTATATCGAGGTTGTATGTATCTTACTATCTGTTTTACTGTGTGTCAGCAACGGACTGCTGATTCGTCTTTCTAAAATCTTTAACACTTAGGGAGTGTATTCAATTAGAAATTGAAGAGATTTCAATAGATTTATAAATCTATAGATTTTTATGGGTTGATTTATAGAGATTTCATGTAAAATTTTGATTCAATTCCCCCGAAATCTCATGAGGAGAGATGAGATTTGTGGATGCTTAAAATACATTACAAAATCTCTCTAATTCCCTTTAATTCCTCAACTTTTTGAAATTCTTTAAAATCAAATTATAATTTAATATACCTGGAATGTTATAAATTTCTTTAAAATCGTAATTGAATACATTCAGATTTATAAGGATTTTAATAAACTATCTCAAGAAAGATTTTTAGCCCCAACTTTAACGAGCATTTTCGGGGACTAGCCCGCTTCCAGAGGGAAATTCCTCGCACATAATTAAGGGATGCAGTTCTTACTAATATATAAATTTAGTTAATTTAGAGTTCTAAACTGGGTACACTAGGAGAACAGTAGTTTCCTCTTTTCTCCTTTTTATGAACACGGAATGATCAGCATTGCTTCTTTGGAAACCTATCGATCTTCGTCATAACCAAACTTCATATCTCGAACCAAGCCTGAGGAGACTGCTTGAGACCATATATTGCCTTTTTTCACCTGAAAACTTTCCCTTCCTCCCCCTGAGCTCGAAAACCTGGTGGAGGTCTCCATGATTCGGGTCGAAAACGCGGGCTGCTGGTGGGGCTGTGTCCATTCTCCCTCCTCTTCCACTTTACAACCGGAATAAGGAACCTTAGAATTCACCATACCTGTCGATGAAAAAATGGGATTTGAGAGGCAAAATCATGATTGAATACACATTGAATTTCAGATAATCACTTAAAATCTTGATTGAATACCCCTAGACCCCATTACATATGTTTGATTAATTGATGGAGGAATCAGTTTTGACATTTTCATTTTCCTTTTGGCTTTGTGGGTGTTGTGCATAAGTTTGATTAATTGATCAACTATTTACTTGTTCCCCAATTTCGGTTCTTTCTTTCTTCTGTTTTTGCATGATTGTTGTTCTTTCTTTCCCAGTTTGCTTCCAATTGGAATTCGAATAGGCGTAATTGATATTCGATCCTTCAAACCATGTCTCTACTATACAGTTTCTTGCTTCTATCAGCAAACTACTTGTTCATGTTACATTTTGTCACGCCCTGATCCCAACGTACGTTCAGGATCGACATGTGACGTCACCAAGTACCTGTATATCTAACATACTCAGTCTCCGAGATATGGACAAAGTACAACTCATGATTCGGATTGGCTGCATCTAACCTTCTCGTTAGACTACTTATGTACCCTAAATAGGGATCAAGCCATTCGTAATTCACCATTTGTTAAACTATAAACTTTTCATAAAATACTTCCTAGTGAAAAATATAGGGTACCACACTACACATCAACCATAAGCCAAACAAGAGTTGTCATCATACCATTCACACACACATGTGCTTTCCAACACCGTTCTACAATCACATCAATCAATAACATAAGCAATCCACCAAAATGTAGGGCTAGAGCGACACAGTTTGATCAAAGCCTACATCTCTGAAGAATGTGACCACTCAACGAAATCCAACAATATTGGGTTCCGGACCACTTAACGGAACCAAAATAACAAACGGAATTCTGGACCACTCAACAGAATCCAAACCAAGATACGATTTTGGACCACTCAACGGAATCGCAAAGTAGAAGGGATTCCGAACCTTTCAACGGAATCCAAATGGATATGATTCTAGACCACTCAACGGAATCGCAGAGTACAATGGATATCAGACCACTTAACGAAATCCAGGGCATGATACATTTCCGAACCACTCAACAGAATCGCAGAGCTCGAGGGATTTCGGACCACTCAACGAAATTTAGACAGAGCAAGGAACTGGACCACTCAAAGGAACCTAATTTCAGACCACTCAACGAAACCGAGCGGAAGTCCAAGAACTTAACAACGGCTCGAAAAAACAAAACATGAATCAAGTGCTCAATTTACAAAGGCTGAATGAAATGAAACAAAGCACAAGTACTAAATTTAGAACGGGTTAACAAAGCGAGAAATGAAACAATATCGAAACAAACAAATCCCCATGACAATGGGTTAACAGTCCACTACTAGCCCTCGCATTTCATAAACAATCCAACATGTATTTTAAATCACATGTTAAACCCCACCCCCAAATAATTGTACTTTCATAATTTTTCCCCTAGAGTTTTATGAAATTTGCATTTTGGTCCCCTATCCACCCAATTAGAATCCCCTTTTCAGATTTTCTAAACTTCTCCTCCTCTCACTACCTGCCACGTGGCAGACCCTTAACTCTCTACTCGGACTGGTCATCCACAGTACCCACCATGTTTGAGTTTTAGTATATAAGAAATAATCTTACAAAAGGATAAAAATTAGTATTAAAATATGGCTGATGTTGCAGTGATATTTAGAATAATAATATGATTGTGTAAATTCTAGTAAATTTAGGAATATCTCTTATATTCTTATTAGGAGTTGATTACTCATTAAGAGTTGTAATCCTAAAAGGATAATGTTTTTTCATATCCTACTACTATAAATAAAAACATAATGGTTTGATACAAACACCTCACAATTAAATCACTCTCTCTTCTCTTTAGCTACCGCCGGCCCCTCTCTCTCTAATCTCTTAGATTAGTTTAATCAAATATGCCTACAACAAGTGAGAATATAAGATTAGGGTTCCTCTCCCTCCCTAAATCCTAACCTTTCTTTCTAATCAACTAGTCAACGAGTCAACTCAACTCTTTGTTTCGGAGGCAGATTGTGTGCCCTCATGTTTGGGTGCCCTTCCCATCCCTTCATGGTTAAGCCTCGAAGGGATAAGAAGGAGACCCAAACAGAGGGCAGACAATCTGCCTCCCGTTGTCTTACACCATCTGTTCCTAACCACCTTATGAACCATCTGGCCAGATTGGATTAGCAGACTCTGTGTTTGTTTCAGAGAAAAACAAAAACAAAAACAAAAATGTCAGGCCCTCAGTGCTGCTCCCACCCACCAACCCTGAACCCATCGAGTGGCTCCGGCCACGTTGAGAAGTTAAGCGGTCTCGACACCTATCTGGTCGGCTCCCCTGACTCCAAGGTCGCCGTTCTTCTCGTCTCTGATATTTTTGGTACTTTCCCAACTCCCACCACTTCAAAAATCTCTGCTTTTTAATTTGGTTCAGTATTTTCTGCAATTTTTTTTTCTTTCCATTTTATGGCATGGGTTTAGTTTCTTTATTGTGTTTTGATTGGTCTGTATGTGATTCTTGTTTAAAGGGTATAGATTTTTAGGGTGTTTATGTTAATTCGTGCTATGTCACTAATACTACAGTCTAGCAATATTAGAGTTTGATACTTAATTATTATGGCAGGCCTATTATATAGTTTAGCCGAAATACCCCGCTCAGTGGAAAATATCATAGTTTGGAAGAAAATGTTAATAGGTGCTATAAATATGTTTTGGTTGACTGATGATAATCTAGCCTTAGTCATAATAAGGAGGATCTTTGTAACCGTATGTCATATCATAGCATAGTTTGTTTGCCCTTTATTGTGTTTCTTTCTCCTGTTTCTGTTCCTTCCCCGTTCGGGTGAAATAACTGATTTTCGATCAGTACTGTAAAATTGCTTCGTATGAGTCTATGACGTTGTATCAGCACATCACTGTTAATTTAACATGTTTATTGTTCTGTGCAGGATATGATGCTCCAAACTTGAGGTATGACTGTTGCATATCTGTTTTGCTACAGCTCCTTTATTTATGTTGCACGGTGTGATGGATTAGTTCTCTGAATTGCAATTTTCGTGAATTTGAACCTGCTTGATGTCTTGGTGGACACTTTGAAATAATTACTTGTCGTTAAGGGAAAGAATCAGAAAGATTGTAATAGGTTACCTGCAACTAAATTTTCAAGTAGTTACAACCATTAGTTTAAGATCATATATATCGGATGTAGCAACTGTCGAGCTCCCTACTTTTGAAAATGGTATTTCCTTATGCTTAGAAGATCACCTCCTGTATTTTGATCCAAGTCTATGCGATCTAGAAAGATAGACTGGGATAGTTTATCCTTCTAGTTTCCAACATCATTAAAAAAAAAATCGAAGCACAGTTGTGTTATTCACTTGATCAATCACTATATCATTTGCGTGTTCTCATAATCTTATGTACCCTTCAACTAATGCCACCTACTGTTTTGAAGGAAGCTGGCAGACAAACTTGCAGCTGGTGGCTTTTTTGTTGTGGTCCCTGACTTCTTTTACGGAGACCCTTTTGTACTCGGAGAGGAGGGATTTGCCGCTTTCCCTGGCTGGATAAAACATCATGGAACGGTTGGTTCTCTTATCATGCAGAGATCAAGAAATTGTTTACTGATTTATAATTGAAATACTTTTACAAGTATCCCTTTTTGATTCTTAAATTCACATAAAATGTTATGAGGCTTTTGTGTAATTCTCGTTTTGGGGCAGTTTTAAGTTGAAGATGCGTGTAGCTTCAGCTTGGAGGTCCAATTATTGATGTTGTTCTTAAAGTTTATACGATCGTTTCCACCTCTGACACGAAAAAATACCTGATTTTGTGGTGTTTTATATCCGAACTGTTGATTGTGCAAGTATTGTTAAAATGTTTCGCTTCTAAACAGGACAAAGCATTAGAAGATGCAAAACAAGTACTTGAAGCTGTAAAAAGTAAAGGTATTTCTGCAGTCCGTGCTGTAGGATTCTGTTATGGGGGTGAGCTCATTTTCCCCTTCTGGTGGATTCTTCTCTTTATTCTATAATTTATTAGTTGCTTTTTCAGTTTAATCGAATGTCTTGTATTTCCACAATTTTTGTTTCTTTTCGTATTGCTTGTCATCCTTAATTTATTAGTTCAACCGATGGGATGCTTCCGTTGACATTAAATCATTTGTGCTGTTTTCAGCCAAGGTTGTCGTTGAACTTTCAAAGCATGACTTTATCCAAGCTGCTGCTATGTGTCATCCTTCATTTGTCACTCTGGATGATATCAAGGGTACGATTTCACTGTTTAATTTCAAGAAATATTTAAACGAACACATACCTAAGTTTTCTATCATTTACGCTAAGAAAGTGTAAATAGAAAAATAAAATCCGTTCGGCCTGAGTTTATTGATTTATTCCCGGAACTAAATTGCAGCGGTTAAGGTTCCCACTCAAATACTTGGTGCTGAGATTGATAATATGTCTCCACCTGAAGTCGTGAAACAATTTGAGGAGGCTTTAGCTGCAAAACCTGAGGTAGGAAATATCTTGATCCAAACACTTTTCAATGATTTCAATGTAGTTGTTGATTTTAATCATGGACATCCTTATAGCCCTTGAGATGACTTCGGGTTTAGTCGTTCTCATTCTGTCATGGGTTATTGGTAGAAATATGTCACGGATTATAGGTCGAACTTGCCCTTACAAAACCAAAGGTGTTCAAGGGCTCATATATTATGCGTAGATATTCTACCTTCTTAATGTGGCTCTATTTCTTCAACGTTTCGCGTTTATGTATTTGGAATGACAGTTTGGTTTATGGAATCACAGATCAAAAGCCGTGTGAAGATATTTCCAAAAGTGGAACACGGGTGGACCACTAGGTACAACGATGAAGATGAAGCAGCTTGTAAGGCTGCCGAGGAGGCTCATCAAGACTTATTGGAGTGGTTCTTGAACCATGTCAAGTGAATGGTATCGTCATTACTGTGAAGCGTTCTATTTTCTGTGAATGACAAGAATAATTTGAACCTTATCGTACCAACTGCATTCTATTTACTATGAATCAGAACAATGTCTGCAATTTTATATGCCAATATTTGTGTGTAAATTTGTCGCTTGGAAGAGTAGAGGTTTGAGAACAATGTGGTTCTTTAAAGGTTTGGAATTTGCTGAGTGGTATAATTCATGTTCACACGTTTGATGATGTTGATTAGTGCATCATAAAGTAAACTTTTTTTGTTATTTTAAACTAATTATCGGAACAAAACCACACGTTAAACGGTTTTCTATAATACGAGAGATATTTTCTAGATAGTTGCGAAATGCGAGTAACTCTCAAGATGAACAATACTCAGTCTGTCTTGGAGTGCCGCGGCCTTGGAGTCTTGGACTGCGGCTATTACGTATTCGCCCGAACTTTTGGCGTTAGGCTTTCGGTCATTCCTTCCGTCATCTAAAAAATAAAGACAATAGTCAGTCGAGTGTCTTGGTGGAGTGCCACGGCGTTGGAATCTAAAAAATAAAGAATTGAATAAATGATTAAGTACCTAATGTCAAATTCCGATAAATCTACTCACCATGTCCAAATTTCCAAACTTTTTATTTACCAGTAAATAATTTCCCCCCTATAAATATAGCATCAGCTGTGCTAGCTCAATCAAACAGTGACAGAGTGTGTTTGTGTTTGTGAATTCAGAGAAGAAAAAAAAGCAAAGAAATCATGGCAAGCTCTGAGTGCTGCTCAAACCCACCAGCCCTGAACCCGTCCAGCGGCTCCGGCCACGTCGAAAAGCTCGGCGGTTTCGATTCCTATGTCACCGGCTCCCCTGACTCCAGGCTTTCAGTTCTTCTCGCCCATGACGCTTTTGGTATTTTACCCACCACTCCAAAAATCTTTCTTTTTTTACTTGTTTCTAAAGTTTGCGTTTTTTGTTCAGGTTATGATTTGAGTTTGTGAGCTTGAGTTGTCTGTGTGTGTTTTTAGCTTGTGTAAATTAATGGGTGCAAGAATCTCAAGTCGGAAAATTGACAAAATTAATGTAACCTATATATATTGGTGGTTGTATATCTAATTACATCGAGGTCTTGTCTATCTTACTATCTGTGTTACGGTGTGTTAGTAATAGGCTCTCTAAAATCTTTGACACTCTTGCATATGTTTGATTAAGTGATGGAGGAATCAGTTTTTACATTTTCCTTTTCCTTTTGGCTTTGTGCATATGTTTGATTAATTGATCAACTATTTACTTGTTCCCCAGTTTCTGTTATTTCTTTCTTCAGTTTTTGCATGATTGTTGTTCTTTCTTTCCCAGTTTGCTTCCAATTGGGAATTCGAATAGCGTAATTGATATTCGATCCTTCAAACCATGTCTCTGCTATACAGTTGATTGCATTGCTGTTCTATCAGAAAACCACCTGTTAATGTTACATTTTGTTTGGCCATGCAGGATATGAAGCTCCAAAGGCTAGGTATGACTCATTCCCACATCTGTTTTCTACTGTTAATTCATTTGTTTTGAATAGCTTGGCAGATAAGTTCTTTCGAGTCGCTTTTTCTTGGATGACTTGGAGAACACTTTTGAAATTAAATACTCAAAGTTACATTAATCCTCAAGGGAAAATAAAAAAATAAAAAAATAAGGCTATAATAGGTCTAATGTAACTACATTTTGAATCGGATTTTATATCAAATACCTGTTCTGATGCCCTTTTCGTGACGCCGTCGAGATATGATAGTTGGTCCTTCCAGTTTCCAACACCAGAAGTTCTTGTTTTGAAGAACAGTTGTGGTTTTCACCTGTATCACTATTAATTTCGTAAGATTGTCATATACGTTTAACTAATGCCACCTGCCCTTCTCTTCTCGTTTCCATTTTTTAGTGTCAGCTCTGTACAATTGTAAATGACAGTTGGTCGGGCCCTTCTAGTTTCCAACACCAGAAGTTGTTGTTTAGAAGAACGGTTGTGGTTTTCACCTGTATCACTATTAATTTTGCGAGATTGTCACATTGTCATATACGTTTAACTAATGCGACCTGCCCTTCTCTTCAAAAGGAAGCTTGCAGACAAAATTGCAGCTGCTGGGTTCATTGTTGTGCTCCCAGACTTCTTGAATGGAGACCCTTTTAATTGGGATCGTGCCTCTATACCCGTTTGGAAAAAAGCTCATGCACCGGTTGGTTCTTTTGTTTTGATGCAGATCTCTAAATATTTTGGTTGTTTGTAATATAAGTCCTTTCACAAGTATCTGTATGTATCTGATTCGTGAATTTCTTTAGACCTTGGGAGACATTTTCATTTCAGCTTGGCAGTCCCAGTGTTGTTGTTTTGGGCTTCATATGGTCTTAAACTATAGGATGTTTCCGCCTCTCGACTATTGTGGCAAAAAGTCCAAGGACCTTATATATTGGTGTTTTAAAATTTGATATGGAATTGTCTAGTGCATGAATGCTGCTGAAACTTAGCTTATGAGCTCTTGTTTTCATGTCGATAGGAAAAAACAATCGAAGATGCAAAACTGGTCATTGAAGCTTTAAGAAGTAAAGGTGTTTCTGCAATTGGTGCTGCAGGCTTCTGTTGGGGCGGTGAGTTCATTTTCCTGCTCTCCGTTATGTATATCTGTTTACTGGTTCATTAGTACTCTTCCAGTTTAACAATGTCTCATACCAGTAAGTGCTCATTTTCCTGCTCAATTCGTTACGGCATAGGTTGTTTCATATGACATTTGAATTATTTGTGCTGTTCTTAGCCAAGGGTGTCGTTGATCTTGCGAAGCATGACTTTATCCAAGCTGCTGTTCTGTGTCATCCTTCATCTGTCACTCTGGATGATATCAAGGGTACGTTTTCTGTATTTACAGCCAAAATGTTTCTCCACACCCACTTCTCTCTGTTCCCACAGCAAAATTTAAAAACGACAACAAACCTGTGTTGCGCGACGCCTGCGCAGCCCTGGCCGCCACATCTCATGGCTGCACGATATGAAAAAATGGTTGTGGGGGATTTTGGCAGTGAAAATTTTCTACACATTTAAATGGTCTAAATATAGCACTCTAATTATTGTTTCGAGTATGGAGATTTTAGAGGAAGAGAAACAAAATGTGGCATTACAATTCTTTCAAGAAATAACGATAGTATTGTGTGTCGGATTATTGATCTGTTCCCGGTACTACTTTCAGCGGTTAAGGTTCCGATTTCTGTACTGGGAGCTGAGATTGATGAGATGTATCCACCCGAAGTCGTCAAACAATTTGAAGAGGTTTTAACTGCAAAACCTGAGGTAGGAATACTCCTTCATTGATATTGATTTTGATCAATGCAGACTCCTTATAAGTGACTGTCTGTGTAATGGAATCACAGATTAAAAGCCATGTGAAGATATTCCCGAAGGTGGCACACGGGTGGACATTGAGGTATGACGATTTGTTGGGGTGGTTCTTGGAGCATGTCAAGTGACTGGAACCATCAATGCTGAAGTGTTTTATCGTCACTTGGGAAGACGCAGGTAGTTTGGAGTACCTTAAATCCTCTTATCAATTGCTTTTTTATCTGTAAGCTGTGGATTGTCTGGTGACTAGAACTTTTTTTTTTTTTTTTTTTTTAACCCACAACTTCGCGTGTTCAAACACTCATGTCAACCCATATACTTAAGTCAATAATTCAGCTTTAGCGAACGATGGATTGCAATCTTTATTTATGTTCAACCCACTGTATCGCGGTTTAAAATTCTCTTATTTCTTCTTTAGTATATTTTAGAGAAGTAATATTATTTATAAGGCTTGATCTCTGAACTTTACCTCTAGTTAAATTTTAATCCTTGAACTTTGATATTAGTTTCTTTACTCCTCAAACTTAACAATGCGTTGCACCAGTGGTCCTTATCATTAATGCTGTCTATTTTTCCATAAATTGGGAGTATGTTTGAAACTTCATCCCATACCCACATCACTGAAAATGAATTCAAAAATGAGAAATGAGAAAGGAAAAAAAAAAGCCTAAGAAAATCAGATTTTTTATTGTACAAGAAAATTAAATGCATTGAAATTATTTTTGTAGTTTAATATGTGATTTGTTAGTTGTTTAAGTCCAGCCAGAGTTCGATGTGTTACCAATTATGAAACAAAACCAAAGTGTTAATTTCTGATTTAATTTTATATGGCCGGGCTGTCCAATGATGAAAAAGAAAAGCACAATACAGAACTGAAGATAAAGTAGTTTGGAGATCCAAATTCATGATTATAAAAGATTATGCTTTGGAGATCCCATGTGATGCGCACATGCACCTGGCCCGCCTACCTGGTTAATGCAAATTAATGTTATATTACTATTAGTACGTTAATTACCTCTTAATTTCTCTTACCAAAATAAGAGGTCTACTTATCAAAAGATCAATAATTTTTTTTACCAAAAAACCAAAAAGATCAATCATTTTTTAAGGAATTGTTACTGGCATTCTAAAATTATTATTATGCACTTCAAAATTTATATGTATAAAACGAAAAATACAATTATGAAGAATAATACACAAGAAAAATTTTCAAATGCGAATAATAATTTTTTTTTATTGATTTATAATCCAAAACGTCCAAGGTCTTGTCAATTTGTAAATGAAACTTTAATGACGGTTAGGCTAAGCCTAAGTAACGAGCGTTAATTTTGTGCACACTTTTTCTTTATCTATTGGTTGTTACAAAGTTTGAAAGGAGAACCCTCCTGATATCATTGTGAACGTTCTCCTTCAAAGTACTGATCATAATCCGGTTAATACCTTTTAAGATGAAAGCCATGAAACATCGACTTGTAAGATCGAGGGGAGATTTTTGTGTATCTTCAATTGTAAGTATTCACTGAGAAAGTTCATCAAACATTTTGTGGGTTTGTTATTGTTAGTCAAATTTTGTTGCGTACATCCAATATCGGTATATACTCAAGCAATCTAAATAGTGATATCGAAATCTGTCCAGTGCTATTGACGCAATTTGTCAAATTATGCTTAGTAGACATTACATCAAATACTTGATGGACACAAAAAAGACGCATACCGAATATTCAAAGAGTCTTGAAAAACCTTTACATGTATATTTTTCAGACTTTTAATGATTCTTGAATCACCTTCATCCCAGTATACATCCGTCACTAAATAGACATAATATACAATTAATTACATGACAAGTTTTGTTGCATAAATGAACCTCTGAAACACGTCATTCATGTCCCTTTTCTAAAATAAAAATTGGTAATGTATTAAAATAAAATATAAAACGGTGGCATTATCTTAATTTTTCTGTGCATGAAAAAACAAGAAATGAGAAGTGAATTTTGAATAAATTGTTATGTAATTTATATTTTTATCCTAAAATTTGTTACATCCGGATTAATTTGTGAGGATCTTAGAGATTTTCATATCTTAATCGTTTATCGTACATCGTGCAATCATAAATTATTTTAAATTTTATTATTTAAAATTAAACACAAATAATATCTAACGAAAATTGACCATACAAGGTACGATGAACGACCATGATGTGAGAATCCTCATCCGCCTCCAAGCTCTTCAAAATTTGTTTCTTTAATGAAGTTAGGTATCAGCTACCTCCTGAATTAAGTAGTGTAGAAACATATGTATTTCATTTTGAGTTTTCAGTTCAATTGCTTAATTTAATCATTTAAGGACTCAAACGTTCAAAGGAAAAGTATTATTTGACAATATTTTTATAAAATAATCAAATTTATACATGAATTACGAAATATATGATGGATTTGGATCCTGAGTTAATGGAGAGGATCCTCCTCATTAATCATCGTGGGCCGTTGGATTTTTATCCAACGGCTACAAATAGGGAATTCCCTTTAAAGTTATAATGATTGTAGCTGTTGGATAAACGATGATTGATGAGGAGGATCCTCTCCATTAGCTCAGGAGAGGATCCAAATCCTTATATGATAACAACTATCTCATTTCCAGTTTTATATTTGTTATCACGAATTATATAATCAAATTCAATATGTTTGCTAGAAATGAATATTTTCATGTTTACTAGAAATGGTTACTGAAATGATTTCAATTTAAACTATAAATCTTCAATTCGATACTTAAAAAGGCAGAATTCATATAGGTTGACTGATCCCTGTAACATATCTTATTTTCTTTCTCAACATGATTCCCTCATTCCAAGTAATTAAACATATCATCAATTTATGGGGGCTCCCTAAAAGTGCGACTCTTCATAAATTTTCTATCACTTCACAGTCAACGTCAATTCTTATGTTAACGTCATAAAATATTCCTCCTCCTTATGTTTGAGAGGCAAATGCTATAATTATCTTGGTAAACCAAAAAATAAAAAAAAAGCCCAAACTGAATGGCAAAGAGGTATTTTTACCACAAATACAGTTTAATTGCCATCTTTAAACATTATGCTGTTTCCTCAGTTTAGTAATATTTTACTGTTCTTCTCTGTTGCTTTATCTCTTCGCTCCAAAGGCCCCGACTTGGAGTACGCTGTTCTGCGGTTCTCTCTCTCCCCTTTCTCTTCGAGATCCAGAAGCACTTCCACTCAGAAATCTCCAGTCCAATCTGCACATATTTGCCACTTCTTCAACTCCCAATTCTGCTTAATCCAAAAGCACTTCTACTCTGCTCTGGAAGAACCCATTACCCTTTTTCTCCAAAATAATCCTTTTTTGTTTTTTAATATATATATTATCTGGAAAACGTTAGAGATTACCGCCTTCTTAAGATCCTCCAAAGTTAGTTATTTCCGCTGGATTGCTTAGCAGAAGTCACACTTAATCTGTAAAATATTTGTTTCCAACTAAATTGGATACTTCCGCTAAACCATTTTAGCTGTCTCTTTTTGGACCAAAGCTCTTTGCTTTGCTCTCACAACATCCGAATTGGAATTGGGTTTTTTCAGTATTGTATTGGGTTTCAGATTTTGATCATTAGTTTGGTGATATTTTGGAGATTTGGTCATCTGGGTGTTTCGATTTAAGTGGGATTTGGGTTATCTTTTTGCTGCTTTTTTTGATCCGGGTCTGGGTTTTTTTTAAACTCAAGTGTTAGATGCACCTGTTGGATTGCTGCTTAGAAACCCTTTGGATGCTTGGTTGCTAAGATGCAGTCTGATCAAAGGAAAAAGGTAAATTCAATTACTTCTGATGTATTCCTGCAAAAATGCAAAACGTTTCTGATGTCCTTTTGATGTTTGCAATCATATGTTCATGTTGGTAGTTATTGATGATTTTATTGGAAGATTTGCTATTGCATTTGTTAATTTATTCATGATAATTGTTAATTACTTTGTGGTCCATGTTTAGTATATTTTTCTGCTGTATTATGTTATTATTTTTATATATGGACTCAACAGTGTGCCATGTTTGATGTCTCAGTTCTATGCCATTTTCTTCTGAGCATTTTTCTGTCCGGGAAAAGGCCGACTTTAATGTATTTGTCATATGAAGCTGTTGTTGCTCAGTTTTCATTTTGTATTGTAAAACATTTTATGGGTAATTCAAGGACTAAAAGTTAATCAAACTGAAATACAAGACATTGCATAAATTGCTTTTATGCTTAACATGTGCATCTCTGTTTTACTCAACTAATTAATACTCTGTATCATTTACAAATCTTCTGTTTACATTTGTTGCTGTTTACCTCCTGTATAATGATAAACACTAGTAGTCTTCAGTCAAAATATACAGGGAAATATTTCAAGAATATAACTAGTGGGTGTTCATCTTGGCTCCATGATGCTCTTACTGTGACATGTACTAGGGTGGATTGGCATGATTTTCTTTGCATTTCAGTTATGCTTGATGCAGGGAAATAATTCCAAACATTCTTTCATCATCTTCTACTTAGATTTGCAAATGCGAATTATTCGGTGTTTTTGGTCTCGTTTAACATTGTAGTGTTGTGGAGGGTACAGATCAACTGTTTCCATTTGTGCATCATTTCAATTGCATACTGACCTATCTTATGGTTTTGGATTGATGAAATGGTATGTTTATGATCATACAGTCATCTGCAGATGTGGACTTCTTCACAGAATATGGTGAGGGTAGTAGGTATAAAATAGAGGAAGTCATTGGTAAAGGAAGCTATGGTGTTGTTTGCTCCGCATATGATACACATACTGGAGAAAAGGTTGCGATAAAGAAAATAAATGATATCTTTGAACACGTATCGGATGCCACCCGCATTCTTCGCGAGATTAAACTTCTTAGGCTCCTACGTCATCCTGACATTGTGGAGATCAAGCACATCTTGTTGCCACCATCCAGAAGGGAATTCAAAGACATATATGTTGTCTTTGAACTTATGGAATCTGATTTACACCAGGTTATTAAAGCAAATGACGATTTAACACCAGAACATTATCAGTTCTTTCTTTATCAGCTTCTTCGAGGCATGAAGTACATACACACAGGTAGTTTCATACTTTGTAATGACCTTGTTCGCAGTACATTTACAAGATTTAGCATTACTGCAGATTCTTTTTACCTCAAACTCAATTGGATCCTGACAATACTAGTTCTGATTTTCTTTATATATTGGTTTTTGTAGCAAATGTCTTTCACCGAGATCTAAAACCCAAAAATATCTTAGCAAATGCTGACTGCAAGCTCAAGATCTGTGACTTTGGTCTTGCAAGAGTAGCTTTCAGTGATACTCCTACCGCTATATTTTGGACAGTAAGTACTCCTACCGATATATTTTGGACAGTAAGTTTCTCATTTAATAACTTGTGAGTTTCAATTTCCACTTGTTATCAGATTTCAATGTTTTCTGCAAATGTAAGTTGTTCAGGTCCTATCTATAACTTTCTCTTATCTATGAAGGACTATGTTGCCACAAGATGGTACAGGGCCCCTGAATTGTGTGGATCATTTTTCTCAAAGGTGCAAGAGTAATTATCCCTTTCATTATTTTCGATGCAGTTTGATCTTTTCATCTGGTATTGTAGTTGTAGCTCCGTGTGCTATAATGATTCTTTAAGAAGTTTCCAACTGATTCTTTTTGTGTGTGTGTTATTGGCCCATTGCATGTAATGCTTCTTCATCTCTTATTTTCTCCGATTCACTTCTAATTTTGCGGTGAACAGTGATCTCACCATCTGCCCTTTTCTCCTTAACTTACTTTCAGTAGATTTAGGACATTGTATTTAATCTATTGTCATGGTTTGTAGCCTACAAGGAACTCAGCTCCGACCTAATATGCACTAGCAATCCTATATTGGTATTTTTTCTTCTGTTGGAAGAGAAATTAATTAATTAATTTTGGCATGCACTGGCAATCCTATATTGTTAACCCTTTTGCTAACAAAGGCTTTGCCTGGAAAACATTACTGCATCTGTAACCCTTCCTATAGGTGCCGTTTGACAGATTGTTAATAATTTTATACAATATAATATTAGAATGAGCCATACCTTCACTATCTTCTATGAAAATCTTTCTTTGGTTGACCTTCCATTGTCTGCGAGGTTAATATTGCCAACTATTAGATATTGGGAGTACGTATACTTCTTATATGGCATTGAATAGTAACCGTTTTAAGTTAGGTCATGCAGTCACCAATCATAGCCATCTCAGTCTACTGCAATGAATGTGTTCGTTTTACTGCTTCCGTTTCCAGGTGTGACTTTCAGTCTATTGACACTCTGTTTTTGATTTTCAGTATACACCTGCAATAGATATATGGAGCATAGGATGCATTTTTGCGGAGCTCTTAACTGGAAAGCCTCTATTTCCTGGCAAAAACGTTGTCCATCAATTGGATCTGATGACTGAACTATTGGGAACACCATCTGCCGATGCAATTGCCAGGGTCAGTTTCCTGTAATAAATTTATTTACAGTATTAACAAATCCTGGCTATATGTTATTTTGTGTACATTTCATTGTCTGAGTTACTGTTTTCTGAGTCTAATTCTAAATTTTATCAAACAGGTACGCAATGAGAAGGCGCGCAGATACTTGAGCAGTATGCGAAAGAAGAAGCAAATTCCTTTCTCCCAGAAGTTCCCTAATGCAGACCCACTTGCTCTTCGTTTATTAGAAAGAATGTTGGCATTTGAACCAAAGGATAGACCGACTGCTGAAGAGGTAAATGTTAATGCAAATTTTTCATTACTTTTTACTATGTATAAAATTCTGCTAATGGAGATATTCTTCTGCTTCGTTTAGGCTCTTGCTGATCCCTATTTTAAGGGTTTGGCAAAGGTGGAGAGAGAACCTTCTGCTCAGCCTGTTACCAAGATGGAATTTGAATTTGAGAGGCGAAGGATAACCAAGGAAGATGTAAGGGAGCTCATTTACCGTGAGACTCTTGAATACCATCCAAAGATGTTGAAGGAGTACTTAGAAGGATCTGAGCCAACTGGCTTCATGTATCCAAGGTATTCTCATCCTAAATTTTATATTATCAACCTAGTTTAAAATAGCCTACTCATACATTTCTCTTACAAGAGTCTTTTGTAGTTATAATCATGTAGATGTTCATTGTCTGGTCAACTTTCTGCATCTCATAACATAAAAATGTCTGGTCAACATTGTCGGTGTTTTAATAGAACTGTTACTCTGAGTTGTGAAAAGTTGAAGCACCTCGAAATAAAACCCTGACTGCTCTTCCCAGTGAAGCAGATGATTTCTCATGCTAACGTCATGATGATCTGATCAAACTTTAGCACTGTACCAGGCTTCCATAAGAATGATTCTGTGATATTGCATCTGAAGCGTATAAACAAAGAAAACTCAAATGCACTACTTTAAGCCTCTTAGGGTTTCCTAGTGTAGTGAGGTGAACTGTCACTCTCAGGAGCCTTCACAGTTTGCTATCGAGGTGGGAGGTATATAAGGTACAGGAATCGGTATACAAGTAAGATAGATATGCACGTCTTACAATCTTGAAAATGCAAGAACTATGGCTTTATAATGTTAGTAGACAGAGTGTTAACAGATATTAGGTCTATTTCATGTAATCAAGTATTTGATTTGGAATCTAAACCTTGAATGTCAAATTTGGTGGATGAATAACATGCAAACCACCAGGAGAGCATGCAAACCAAGTTTCCTCCGATTTGCGAGCCTTATTGCTCTTCAAAGGAGAAAGGTTTATCTTAATTTTTAATATACTTGCTTTCTAAATACAGTGCTGTTGACCATTTCAAGAAGCAATTCACTTATCTTGAGGAGCACTACGGAAATGGCACAACAGCTGTTGCACCTGAAAGAACACATGCATCGCTACCCAGGTATCCCTTGTAGCTCCTGTTTTCTAAGCATCACCTGTGAATTCTATTAGTATTCTTATCGAATTGCTCGCAATCTGATTCGAAATCTGGGGATTGACTAAATTTTGTGCTTGTAGGGCATGTGTTTCATATTCAGATAACCAGGTACAGCATTCAACTGATGTCACAGATGACCTCTCAAGATGCTGCATCAAAGAAGCTGAGAAACCACAGACGGACAGGAGCAGTGGGGTCCCTACGACAAGGCTCCCAATTCAAGTTCCTCATACCATCCAAGGTGCAGACATGATTACAAATAAATGTTGTTAACAGGGTGTCTGGTTTTTCGCCCTCTAGATGCTCTTGCAATATTTATTTTGTTCCCATTAGTCACTTTACTTTTTTTTTTAAACTTGTAATGCTGCTTTTTGATGCAGGAGCTGCAAGGCCTGGGAAAGTTGTGGGGTCGGTATTACGCTTTAATAATTGCGGCGCAGCAGCTACAGCAGAGGCTCTTGAGCAGAGAAGGGTGGTGAGGAATCCAGGTTCTCCGGCTCAATACCCTGCTGCAAGTGCAGCTTCATATCCGAGAAGAAATCTGCCCTGTAAAAATGAGAGGGGAGAATGTGAAGGTGTTGAAGGTTCCAACGGGCTGCAGCCAAAGCCTCCTCAATACATACCAAGGAAAGTTGCTGCTGCTCAGGGTGGAACTGGTAGCCAATGGTATTGACTCTTTGGCGGGTTTATATGGTGGAATCCAATATAGCCATAACAAATGTTAGATGGAGCTGTTATCCACCGCATGCTAACCAGGATTGATCCATCACTAATTGAAACTTCATCAATTTAAGTGATTCGAATACCAGTTCCGGAGAATGCCACATCTGCGTGAAAAAGATTGAGCCCTTTCAATCTCCACCAGAGGAAGTTTAGCGAACAATTGTAATTTATATCACCAAGTGAAAGTGAAGGGGTTGTATGATCTGTCTTCATGATTCCGCTACTCTCTGATTCGAATCAGAACAAAGACGTGAAGGGGCACGTGACAACTTGGAACGAAGAAATGCCAAGCTATGCATCGACTTACCTGGTTCTTTTCATCTGTCCTTTTTTTACCATAGTAACTGTTGTAATTTTTCGTTTCATCCCTTCTGGCGTAACGTCAATGTTTGTAGATTCACCTTGTATTGTTTTCTACTTGAAATAATGATCTCTCTCACCCTCCTTTTATTGAACATGTTTGGAAATCTGTGGGGGTTAACTGGTTTGATTGTGGTACTTTTACTGGCAAATTTAAACTTGTTTTGCTTTGTTAATTGGGTTGGGTGCTTCGTGCTTGAATGGTACAGTGAAATACAACCGCTTTCAATTTTATGTTCTGATCCAGTCTGATCCAGACTTCATTTATCTACCTTCATGCATGCACCTATGCATCTAAGTCCGTCATAATGGTGTGTGAAAATCATTTTCCTTTCGTTATCAGTGAAAATCATTTTGACAGTTTATGCTAAGGGCTTGTTTGGTGTCGAGGACTCGATAATCATCAAATTGTTGGATAACTTTCAATGCTCATGGCATGGTGAAGGAAAAAATGAAAAAAAATCTGTCACCAAACGAGCCATAAAGCGATTCTTAATTTTCAGCAGTCTGAAATTCTGGGAGTCGGGACGCGCTTAGAAAACCTCACTTGTATCTAAATTTATTAAACTTTGATCTCCTCAAGCAAAACATGCGCGATGAATCCTCATAAAACAATCAACATGTCAATATATATAGTATCAAAGCTGACGAAATCGAATGACATAACTTCGTAAATTCTACATATTCAATCACACGAGAGGGATAACAGAGCACAAAAAGTGATAATAGTAAAGATGCTGCCATTTTTCATCATCTATAAAAACGACAACTCCAATCTGGACCAAGAAAAAATGCACACATACTACAGCCAGCCATCATCCGAGGTTTACAAACTACATCACCAACAGATCCTCGACAACACGAGATATTACAAACAAACAAAAAACCAACTAACCACTAATCCTTCTTTTCGAAGAATTAGCCAGTGCAGTACAAAATATGCATCGTAGAAAGCTCTTGTTTTTATTTTATTCTTCTAATTGCTTATTTTCCAAATCAATACAACCTTGCCTTAACTCGCCTTCCATTCCCATCAGTGCCGTCTAATAAGTTCCCTTTCCCGTACCCAGAAGTAACAAAAGAATGATCACCACTACTTGCAACGTAACGCAGTAGCTCGGTGATGACTGAAGGGCAGCTTTCCCTCAAGTAGTTAAATCCTTCAGTTTCAATCACAGCTGAAAACAATTTACCAGCCTTCTTGTCAATATAAAGTTATTCAACAGACAGCAACACAGACATTCAATCCGCATTATTAGAGTAAATGAAAAGAAAAATATATGCCTGAGAAGTTCTCATTTTCCAACCAACAAGTGAAGCCTCTTTAATTCAAAACCAAACCCAAACCACCACAAAATGGAAGTCCCCTCCCCAATCTGCAAGAGAAGTTCTCATATTTGAACGAAAAAAGAAGATACTGAAGAATCGAGGAACACTGGGAGATCAACAATGGACGATTTTTCTATTTTAAAAAATAGCTGTCTAGAAATATTAACAGTCAGAACAAATCGGATAAAGAAAAAAGTTTACCTCTTAAATTTTCGGGCACTGCAATAAATTTGAGGCATACAGCTCTAAGTTGTTCACATTGGTGTTGCTCTGCCAAGGCTAACGTTGTTGCAACATTATTTATGGCAACATTTTCGCAAAGTTTAGCCTCACACATCAGTTTGAGCCTCTCGAGGGCATAGCGATCAGCCGCTGCCAGAAGATGTTGGGCCATTACTGTAGACGCCCAGCTTGAATTTAGCAGCCCCACAAGCTCTTGCAAGTCTGGTAGAGAATCCCAGTAGATGAAGTGAAGTAATACCTGCAGAAATCCAAAACAAGAAATCAATCAAACTCATATGTTCCCTTTACTAGAATAGCAGAAATCAATCAAACTGTTAGCAACCGTCTTCTGTGCATAAAAGATGTATTGAAGAGGGAACAGGGCATTGTCAATGCCAATGCTAAATATGCAGTAAAATAACAAAGACAGAAGTAACACAATGAAATACTTGGTAGATACGTTTCCATTAAATATTTGAATTAAGTTAATTTAATACATGTGTTTCATAGTTGAACAATGCCATAATGCAAAAACAAAACACCTAGCTGCATCAGATACACACTTGAAGGTTGCATTACTATGAACTTCTTATCCTTCAGCAAATAAAAACTCACATTTTAGAACAAAAAAGAGCTGCAAATAGGTAACATGTATAATCAGCCACAATGAAACTAATTCTCTTGTACACATTGAAGTCTGCAGTCAAAATATAAAGCTAATAAACAAAAATGACATCTCCTTTATCATCTGTTACTATATGATTTAAGACTGTAATTTGAATTGAAGAAGAGAGTATTTATCCCTAAGCACACCCACCAATCCATATAAACAACAAAATAAAGTCATAAAAAAGCATGAACAGCTTTACTAAATTGGTGATAAAGGCAGAAAAAATTCATGTATATGATCTCCTAGTTTGTGCTTCCTATAGAAATGTCCTGCTTCATACCATAACATGAACACTTTCTTTGGGACAATCAAACTTCTGCTAAAGTTTGAAACTGATTTCTCAGCCATATGCGTCAAAAACGAAAATCAAAGCATATTCCCCATTCATTTTAACAGTTATACACCTATTAACGCTTTTGCTGGGGGGAACAAAACGTGCAGCGGAAGAGAAGCCTTCATACAGAGAGAGCAAGAGTACCTTAAATGCGGGAGCTTCAATGTCTTCAACTATTATGAAATCAGTGTTTTTATCTTTTAATGGACCAAAAAGTTGTGCCTTGAACACAGGCGAGCGTGCTGCGAGCACCACTTTGTGGGCAGCAAATACTTCTTCGTCAACTTTGAAACTTACATCAGTCAACTTCCCACTTTCTAAAAGCTTACCAAAATGCTGGCCAATATTGGAAGGTGGTTCTGCTATATTGTATGTTTTAGGTCCTTCTGTATTCGTCTTAACAACACCAACACGACATTTTATTATAAGGCAATCATCTTTAAGGTAGTCCGATCCCTCTAAAAGACTTCTTTTGTAGAAGCGTTTATAACCCCTGCAACATCCAAAAGTTGAACCCAGTTATGTTTTTCACCCACAGCATTACAGGCAACAATTTATGTCGTATACGCTATATTTATTTGCGGAAATCCAGGCCCAAACAATTACGGTGTTTTGCAATGCTCACTAGCAATGCTAATGACAGCTTTGCCAAAACATGAAGTACATAATACACTCTGCAAACAATGGCCAAAACTTTTAAGTGGTTATCCAGTTGTCAGACGAGACCATATAAGAGAAGATAATACTGTTTGGTCTTTTACTTTCTTTACATTTAAACAAATTTTATGAGGTATTTTATCTCCGAATTGCATTCAAGGAGCTTTAAGTTTGTGGCGGAAGTCGAACTAAAATGGTTAAACTTCAAACCTACAACATCATTCGTTTAACCAATTCAAGGAAAATTTTCGCACTTTTAAACACACAATATGCAATCAGAATCCAATACAGACATATATACATACAACTTAAACAAAATTATACATCGAAAGAGTAATTCACAATGCATACCACATGCTTCCGCGGTATTTAAGCGTATAAGGACCGCCATCGAGCATCCTCAGAAAATGGCTATGCACCTTGTGCCGTTGCCTCTCGCTCTGATCCAAAAGCGTCAATTCGAACAACGCCCTGACGTCGGTGCCCTCGCTGGCCAGAGCTATGAACACCGACACATACCCGGCGTGGTCCTCAACGCTCTTGCCATCCGGGTAGAAATATATAGCCCACGTGTACCCACCCACCACAAACGAATCGGAGGCGACGTACTTACCGATTCCCATACCCTTGGCAAGGGAGTACCCACTGATCTTAAACTCGTGGCACCCATTTACGGTCTCCGTGCACGACGTCGAGCACGTAACCGGCGGAGCCAGCGGCGGTGGGGACGAGCTGTGTTTTAAAGCTTCATTGCGGACCCCGATTCTGTCCATTAACAATTACTGGCCGGTGGGGCGAAAAGGATCGATTTTGATGTTCTGGGGTTTCTCAGGGAGGGAAATTGTTAAAGGGGTTGGATTGTATTTGGAATTAGGGTTTTGATTGAACAGTGTTGGAATGTAAAATTGGGGGGTTTTGGGGTTGGAGTTGGTGGTCCAAACTTGAGGATCGGAAGGGTTGGAGCGCGAGAACAGAATTGGCGGGCGGCGGCGATGTGGGTTCGTGGTGGGTTGGCGGTGGATGGGGTGACCGTGGTGAGATTAATATTTTGATTCTGATTGAGTGGGGGTAATGGTTTTTATAAGGTTGGAATGAGGTTCGAGTTCTTACTTTTAAGGAAACAAGACGACAACATATAACAATCAGAATAACATTGATTAAGCAATTAAATATGTCAATAAAATAAGCAATTAAAAGAAATAACAATCAGAATAACATTAACACTCATTTTCTCATGTGGGAAATACTTTTTAATTTGAGAAATCCTAATGAGACTCTATGAGAGCGGGACTCTCTATAAACTATATATTACTTCACAATTTAATTTTAATTTTTGTGCCCACATTATAAAATATTGTATTAAAATGCAGAGTTTTACTTTTGAAAAAGTCTCTTTAGCATTTTAATTTTAATTTTTGAAAGAAGAATGTGGATATGCTTTTAAAATGACTGAAAGCGTTTTTGATGAAAATATTTTTGGAAACAATTCTTAGTAAATATGTTAGTAAATTCATGAATAGCACTTAAAGTGTTTCCCGGAAGAAACACAAAATTGGTTCTTCTTTTAGAAAAACACTTAAATATTTCTGGAATTCAAAAACATTTTCTCTAAAAATACTTTCAATCATTTTAAAAGCATAAATCAGCAATTTGTTTCTGATGTAGAAATAAATTTGGAAAGTAATTTTAAGGTCAAATCTCAAGTTTGGTCCTGTAATGGTTTAGTTGAAGTTCATTTTGGGTCACTGGTTTCAATGTCTCTAAGTCCTTGTAATTTAGTAAATGACGCAATTCAAGGACATTTAACATTTTCCGTCCATTTGTAAATTTGTAGACAAAATTTATAAATAAAATGATTTGTCACCAATAGGAATGATCACGTTTATCAATGATTAAGTAATAATTCAATCAGTAATTTTCATATCATTTAGTTTACAAAATTTTATCTATAAGTTTAATCTCTCTAACATTATCCTATGCAATTGCACAACATCCACATCAACCCAGCAAAAACTCTAAACAAAGCCACAATTCTTTTCTGGTTATCTTGCTAGTAGCTAAACAAAGCTATATATATTGAGAACACAAAGTAGGCAAGGGAAACGTGGAAATACTACTTGTATGGTCTGATATAAAGCATCCATGGGAGCAAATTCTTCCTTGAACAAATACCAATAATTAGAAAACAAATTAAGTCACAAATGGGAGCAAATTTTCACCCAGGATTGAATTGTCGAAAACATACACACACAAAGAAAAGAGACAAACAGAGTTGGACCAACACCGGGGTGGTATTATCCAAAGGGTCTTCGATGCTTAAGTCATAGAAATTGTAGGAAGCAATAAGGGCGTGGTGAGAGTTCTTGATTACCAAAATAAAGTGGCTGCCTTGGCTATTTAAAGAGAATTGAGGAGTTAACCTTAGTGTCTAGATTCTTTGAACCTGTTGGCAGAGTGTTATCTAGTATGCAAACCGATGGAGGAATATTCTTGAGATTTCGAGAATATGCTTCAGATAGTCTTGCTCTGCTAAGATAAGGATAGGCAAACCTATTGCATATGAGGGTAATTTGTGTATGTCGCATGGCGATCGAGTTGGACCGTTGACGATGAATTGGGCATGGGGGCCTTGATTGTGGACTTTTAAGGCCTCGTAGAGAATGTGGCCTATTAGAGTTTGACTAAGTATGTTGTTAAGGACAGAATAATCATATTTGATAAGTTGTACACATGACGTATTCCTGTTAGTCTGAATATTTTATGTCCCTACAATAGCCTTATAGCCTTATAGAATAAAGCATTCTGATCTCACATGGGTGGTTTGCGCGTCTAATACCTTCAATTCTCCTCCTAGCCACATGGCCACCTGTTAGTTTGTTCAACTCTTCCTTATTGTTTTCCAATTTATTAAACATGCCAAAAGGAGATGAAGGCGTCCTAAATTTTCTTGAAATGACTAGAATGCCCATGCCTGTAGTGGCACATTTCATTAAAATATCTTTGAATTGCATCGTTTGCTAAACTATAAGGACTTACATTGAGACAATTAAAAACACGGGAGCCAAAAGTGAACAACAGCTAAACTACAGGAACCAGAAATGAGACTTAGCCAATTTTTAATTTCAAACAACAAATTTCTCATCTAATGCTTGTTTACTTGAATTAATTTGATATTGGCCTCTCTCTTACATGGAGCAGTTTGTAGTCTTGTCAGCATCCCAATATGTTCCATTGGAACTCAAAGGAAGCCTCAGATTGTAGATGACCTCACCCCGCTGAACGGTATACATGTCCTGGAAAGCAATGACCACGTCGATACTATAAAGCTCAGCTGCTGCAGGGCGGGTCACAGATTGATATTGCTCGAACAACATATCGTGCCCTTGAACGATTACATTCTGAAAAACGGTTGTGTTCTTGGGTGTCAACGACATCGACCGATCCATCAAAGTCACCTGCCCAATTCTCTTGTCTTGATAGTATGCACTGACTTTGACGTCAATCAACCCGAGGAAGAGTTTCTTCTTAGGGTTTGTGAGGGTGATGTTGAGGGCGAGGTTGTAGGAGAGAGTACGGTTGCTCTCGCTGTAATCGAACTGGGTGAGATGAGCGCCGTTGACGGTGAAGTCGGGGCATTTGTACCCCGAACTACTTATTTCGGACGACACCCTGAGCCCAATGAGAAGAGCAAAAGCTATGAGAAAAAGAGCAAGCATCAAGACCCAAAATATTTTATCGCACGCTGATAACAGAGTGCTTTTAGTTGCAGAAATGGGTACGGAATCGGGATTCTCGCAGTCGTCTGAGCTTTTAGCTGTAGATATGGGAGTATAAGTTGCAGACATGGCTACTCCCATGGCTAAGATATATGATAGAGAGAATAAAGAGGGCACTGTTGCGAAAACTGGACTGAATCATGAGAAACGAGGCTGGGCGTTAATATATACACACACACACAGACGACTTACAGAGACATTTCTAATACGCGTGGTAGGACTAGGTATTACAAAGACAATTCTAATACGCGTAGTGGGTGGTTTACGTGTGGCTTCATTTCCTTTTTTGAGCAATTCTTTAACAAGAAAATATAAATCAGTTTTTTATATTAAAAACCGAAAAAACATGATTTTAACATAAAAAAACTAATTTCTTACACGCGTAAGCATATGGGAGAGACTGTCAAATTATCAAAGAGACGAGTCAAGGGCCCACTTTCAACAATACTGATATTGTCACCAACTTATTAATTACCACCTGCACAATTGGTGATGGAGTCAGAATTTTATAACAATGGGGTCATAGTAAATAAGCGGGAAAATTTTATAGGATGACAATAAGGTCAGCAATGCTTTATGGCACGGAATGTTGGGCAGTGAAGCATCAAGATGTACATAAAATTGGTGTAGTGAAGATGAGAATGCTTCATTGAATGTGTGGGCGCATGAGAAATGATAAGATTATGAATGAAGATATCCGAGGTAAAGTAGGAGTAGCCAAAATTGAAGGAAGGATGAGAGAAAATCGGTTATGGTGGTTTGGACATGTGAAACGAAGGCCTACTAACGCTCCGGTTAGAAGATGCGATTAAGGAACAGAGGTTCATGGCCAAAGGGGTAGAGGAAGACCTAGGAAGACTTTAGAAGAGACTCTAAAAAAGGACTTAGAATACTTGGATCTAACGAAAGACATTTCACAGAACCGAGTGGAATGGCTTTTTAGGATTCATATAGCCGACCCCACTTAATAGAAAAATGCTTTGTTATTGTTAGGGTCATAGTAAATAAGCGTCTAGAAGTTAATCATACTTTCATTTTATATTGTGCATGATTTGTTATCATACTTCTGAAAGGTCGTATTATACACCAAGATTATGAGTTAAACACACGGCAAACAAGAATAGAGGAGATCTTTTGTCAAAAGTGGAAAATGAATTTGACAATCCTTAATGAAAGCATAGCAAGTTGTACACTCTTACTTAGTATATTCAAAATGAGATTAACACTAGGCTCAATAAATCATAAAAGATTAACTTAGGTATTGTGTTTAATCGAGATTTTCTTTTGAGCTCGAGAAGAAAAAAGATAAGAGGAATCAAGGAAAAAATAGTTGTTCCTATAAAGGGGAGATTGGCATGAGATGAGCTAGTTGGGGGTGGAGGCCGATAGAAAAAAAGAAAAAAAAAAAAAAGGGAGGAAAAACTAAAACTCCTTGCATCCAATGCACTCATTGTAGTTTTGCTACTTCTTTCAGGTGTAAGATTTTATCATAAAAAGTCTATGTATTAGTTGGAGTGGGGTTAGGATATTTAGTCTCTTCTTTTTCTCTGTCTCTGCCCAATGTGGGATATTTCAACAAAGACTAGTTATTATCGTTATTATTTTAGTAGAGCTATAGCATTAGTAGGTTAAATAGTTATTTATGTCATGCCCAGATCTCGACATACGTCAAGAATCGACATGTGACAAGAGGAAGTAACGTTCGTTGAATATGTCATAAGTTACAAAATGAAATACTTTAACAAATAACCCAAAATAATTATGAGGGTGGCTATGTACACTCCAACAAGAAACACAACCCTCCCTAGACTAGGATCAAGTCCGAGGTGCTCAAAAGAAAGTCCCAAAAAATAAAGTACAAGAGAGGATAAAGGGTAACCCTAACGCTCTAAGTCTCCGATAACTGCACCGCTACCCCCACCTACGGACCTCTCGGAATCTACTCAGACTTGTCACCTGTATGATCAGTGCCTACACCATCGGAATGGTGCATTAGGCAAACAACAACCCGGATAAGCTGCGAAGCTCGTGTGAGTGACAATAATGCAAAGTATGTGATAATAATAATAAAACCAGCCATAAATCACAGTTTATAAACCTCGAATATAATTCATTTGTAAGAAATCAATATCAAGTCTCTAAAATCTCCGAATGAGGCACCCAAACATCCAACGGTGTTTCTAAATCAAAACACAAGGTTCTCAAAACTATAGTTCACGGAAACACTAAAAACTAGGGCTAGAGTGACGCAGTTCGTCCGAAGCCTACATAAGTAACCAAACAGGAAGTGGCCCCTATTGCAGATTAACCAAGCAGAGCCATTCCTTGCAGTAACCAAGTAGGCAGTGTGACACGCCCCGACCCCGAGGTCCTAGGGACATCGAGATGGTCACGTGCTGGCCGTCACCCGAAGGGTGATGAAAGCCATTTAATTTAAACAAAAACTAAGAAATAAACTAAAGTACGCAATAAAGACTAAAAACACGAATAAAAGTTCAACTTCTAAATATTGAAATTAGGTAAACACACAGCACGTCCAGAGCATAAGTCTAATACAGAGTACCAGCAGAACTAAAATCAAGAAGTGCTATTACAAAATATGGTGAAGCGGAGCGAATACGACACAAATCACTGGTAGGGGAACGCCTCGTAGCTCAAGTCGTAATCCTCGTTCCTAGGTCCTGAAGGGGGCGCAAAACAAAGGTGAGTGGACCAAGTTTATATGTACAATAATAGTAAAACAGTTATCAACGTACTAACCCCCAGGTTTTATGAAAACACATATATAATAAGAAACATAGGTTTTCCGAAATCTAGCATGTCGTGCAATGTCTCAAATCATAAATCGCATAAAATAGTAATCACTAGTGAATGTCCGATATAACACTTCAGGCCCCATGCCGGCTCCCCGTCTCTGAGCAGACAGTCAGAGGAAAATGCACTTCAGGCCCCTTGCCGGCTCCCCGTCTCTGAGCAGACAGTCAAAGGAAAACACACTCCAGGCCCTATGCCAACACCAAATCGTCGCCCGGGAAGGACCGGACATATCCCTACGTCCCGTAGCGGAAAGGACCACTAGGTAAGTACAAAACCAGTGAACATACATATATTGAAAATCAACTTCATAGTATAAAGTCATCCATCATCTATACTATAAAGAAGTGTTCTAAATATCATATCGTCATCCATCAGATATTCTATAAGAACATGGGTTATAGGAAAAATAGTAATAATTCAAACTAGCCTTAGTAAACATGTTATCTCAAAACGTTTCATAAAACATAATCGTAAAGTCATGCTTTTCTGTGTATGCAATTCTACCATTAAAACATGCATTTTTAGAAGGGGTCCACTCACCGTACACCGATGGTGCAAGCCGTACCAAACAGGAATAACAGAATCACCGCTAAGAATCGCACCTAAACACATAATTGAGTACTTTCAGTCAAACTCTACTCAAACGATTGAATTTGAGAAAACGGACATCAGAAACGGGTTCAGAACGTCAAAATTAGCCTAGGAGGGTCCCCGCACGAAAACTCAAAAAGTCAACGGTCAAAGTCAACGTTGACAGTTGAATAGTCAAAGTCAAAAGGCAACGTTGACCCAGTCAACGGTCAACGGGTCAAAGGTCAATGGGTCACGGGTCACTGGGTTTTGGGTTAGGGTTTTGGGCTAGGGTTTTAAGTGGGTTGGGTTTGGGTTTTTGAACCTCACGGCCCAAGGCCTAATTAAAAAGGGGAATGGGTTTGGGCTGCAACCAAGGCCCTAAGGCCTTTGGGTTTTTAAATGAAATAAACTAAAAATAAAAAAAAGGAAAGGGTGAGGGTATTGGGCCAAAGACCCAAATCAGGCCTAAGGCCCGTGGGTGTGGGAGATGGCCCGAAGGCCTGGGTGCCCGGAGAAGAACACCGGAGCTTCCATAGCTCCGGCCAACTTCAAACACGTGAACTAGACCCCACTCTAGGTACCAAAATGAAGCACTAGACGAGAGGAGTAATTTTATACCTTGGGTTCGCCGTGAAACGGCCTGTGATGGCCGGAAATTCCCTAGGAAAACACACACTCGCCAGAAAATCTGGGTGAGCCTTCACCCGTGCCAAAAACTCTCCAAAACCTTGAAAATTCATGAACCCATCTCAGTAACCACATTTAACCAACATCTAACTTGACTAAAAAGGAAGAAACCATGCTTACCCAACCGGAAAAACAACTAAATTCGCCGGAGTTGCTGGGATTCCTACCTCCTCACGATGGTGCGGGCAAGGGAGAGAGAGAGAGATGAGGTTTGGTGATGATGATGATGGTTGTGTCCTCAAGCAGGTGCGACTATGGGTGTATGTGTGTGTGCTCTGTCACGGGTAGAAGGGGGAGAGAAATGGGGGAGTTTTCGAAGGAGAGGAAAAAGGTGCAGACAAACAAAAGAAAAGAAGGAAAAGAAGAAAAAAGAAAAAAGAAGAAAGAAGAAAGGAGGGACATGGCAGGGAGGGGGACAAAAGAGAAAAAGAGAAGTGGGTTAAGGTGCTGCCACGTGGCAGTCTAGGGTAGAGTAGTAGACTAAATTTTCAGATCTTGATTGTGTGACAAAAATGAGGACTAAAGTGATAATTCTATAAATTTTTAGGGAGAATTACAGAATTATCCTTATAAGCAGGGGCGGGTGTAACATAGTGACCCCTTATCGGGGATTAACCAAGCAGAGTCACTCCTACGCATCTGTTAGGCTGTGATTCCCTATCGCAGATTACCAAGCATGATCACCCCTAAGTTTGTGTATGGCCATACCAAAGATATAAAGATCGCCTATTGCGGATTAACCAAGCACAATCCATAAATAGTATTGTCCTTTATCGCGAATTAACCAAGCAGGACCATCCATGTACCATTGCATGGTGCAGACTCGACGTCAACTAACCCCGTGACATAAGGGTAACAGTCCTCTACTAGCCCTCACGTTTATCAAACAATCAAATACATATTTTAAAACACAATTCATAAACAGCTCAAATATCCAAGTCACATAACATTTCATAAAGTAGATCGATGGCACATTTTATAAAAACAATTATTTATCATAAAACATATTTTAGAAATCTATGCTATATCCACAAAGTATACTAGCATGGGAGTTTTCAGGGTAATAACTATATCACATATATTAAAGTCACTCACCTGGGATCCGCGCTAACGCACCCAAGCACGAGAATCAAGGTGTCACGCTCTATCGCCGCCTTAAACACAGTATAAGCCCACATTTAGAATTCCTTCAATAATTCATATAACCATAGCTTCAATAGGTTCCTCTTAATAATATTTTAAGAGAAGTTGAACTGTCGCTCAAAGGTAGGGTCTACGATCGTACGTCACTTGCTCCATAAGATTCAACCACTAGATTTTCGATTTGTAAGTTCCTAAGGTCATTAAATATTACGTACAATAATAGCTCAAAGTTTGATGGCGATCCAACGGTTGGATCGTCATTTGTTAGAATATTCAAGTGGTGGACCTTAACGAAAATATATTCAAACGATAGAATTCCATTAATCGGATGTCAAATATGGAATCGGGGAATCAAATGTACCTTAGGGTGGTCAAGGGGTGCCTCGGCCCACGCGTCGCCTGACTTGCTAGAAATTCAACTTTTTCCAAAAATTCTCAAATTTTACAGGAATGAAGATTTCAACGAGTAGAGTAAGTTTTATACATGTGACCAAGTCCGATTGGACCGGGAAAAGCTCCAATTTCACTTAAATCCGCCGGAAACCCTAGAATGGGTGAGCTTCGATTCTCCTTCCTCAGTGCTCCAACGCCCCTAAAACTGGTTGAGTCTTGTTCCTGGGTCCAAGGGGAGTTGATTAAAGGTGGTAGTGGGTGGTTAGACTCACCGAAATGGCTGAATCGCTGTCAAAACTCCACGCTTCACCACATTGTTTTACACGGCTTTGGACTTAAAAATCCTCAAATCTGGGTGAATAAGGTAAATGGGGGATTGTGGAAGGGCTTGCAGGTGTTGGATGGGTGAAGATCGTTTGAAAAAATAGTGGAAGTGGCCGGAAATCGCTCGGTCAAAAACGGGTTGCTGCGCGGGGATGGTAGACGGGAAAAGTGGGGTCTCTCTCTCCTCTCCTAATTGGCTGCTGCCTTTCTTTCTAATTTTTAATTGGTCCCTTCTCCTTCTAGCTGATTGGTCCACTTAACCCATTAACTGATTGAGTCGAAACCAAGCCCTTGATTAGTTCTCATTCCCACCTAGTGGGAGTTTACTTAATTTATAAACTAAAATTTAAATAACAATTCAAATGTCTATAACTATACCATTAGAATCCGGACTCGCAAACGACTTTCGTCTATGAGCTCATGGTTTCGAGATCTGTTTAAAAACACTAATTGTGACTTCAAAAGGTTGACGAATTTTAAAGATTAATTACAAAAATTCAAACCGAATAACTAATCGATTTAATTCCTAAAACTAACAGAGTTAAAATTAACTAATGTAAATAACGTAAACATGAAATACGAATTTAAATTACAAGATACGTAATGAATAGTAAAATTCCAAGGACAGGATTTCACGATTTGACAAGGAAAAGAAAATCGATGGGAATCAAACTCGGTCTATATATATAAAAAAAAAAGTATAGTTTGATTTATATGAGTACTTTTGGCTTAAAATTCTTTTGGGAGTTTTGCACGTCGCCCATCCGTAGGAAAATTCTTGGCTCACCGGCATTATTTGGTAGCTCTTCCAAACACCTTCAAGCAATTATTGGTTTTTGACATTTTGTTGAGCAGGTTTACAAGCTACAACGGACCTTTCTTTTTAGGGAGGTTCATGGAGGCATTGCATAACAACCAGGGCCGTCTTTAAGATTTTAGGAGTCATGTGCGAAATTTATAAAATGACTTCTTCTTAAGATAGGTTTTTTAGAAAAAGTACCCATGCATCAAAATTTCCTTGCCAAGCTACATGAAACAGATTTTCGGAAGTCCACAAACAAATTATTGCTAATTGCCTGAAATGAAAGGTAAAACTATTTTGATAAAAACGTTCCTCAGTAATATCATCATGACTCTTGAAGTCTTGTGCGGTAGCAATACCAAATCAAATACGATGAGTAGTAGGGTCCTGAGCTAAGCCTTGGCTAAACCTTGGAAATATTAATGTCATAATGCCCTTCAAATCCTCCTAGTCATTATCCTACTGCAATAATTATTGCTAAGAAGAACGCAAGACAATGTACTGATGCTAGAAAGTAATAACTTAAATAAAAACAAACTTAAGACTCACTGATTGTAAATTTATAAATGTCATTAAATAATAAGTAAAAGAACTACAAATATAACCTTCAAAAACTCTAACTTGAAAGTTTCACTTGAATATATAACATTATTATATAATAGAATTGAAAAAAAAATCGTTTTTAGGGTGTTGTTATTAGCATTTTAAATATCTCATTGTACACTCCAAATTTTATATTTAGAAAGAAAAAAAAAATTACACTTACAAGGAAATGCACAATGAGATTTTAAATGCTAATAAAAGCAATTATTTTTTTTAATATATAGCATTATTACATATAAATTTTAGATGGAAATTTTTTTGGGGATTTGGGACCTTGTGCGATCGCACATTTCGCTTTCCCTCAACACCACCTCTGATAACTACTCTGCCATTAATGGATAATGACACGTGACGTGATGTGAGTGGTTGAAAATATATTTGTACTAGTAATTGTTTTTACTCTTCCAAAAATGAGTGGACTTGCACAAAGGCAATTATTGTTCATAGTGAATAGTAAGGACAATTTCAATGCCTTGCCCTTGCCCTTGCCTTCCTAAAATGAGTGGACTTGCTCTTACGAGAAGGAAGATTCAAAAACGAGATTTCAGATGCATGAGCGAATGTTCTTAATTAACTTTAGCTACAAGCACTTGCAATTATAAAAATCTATCAAACTTCGTATAACGAGGTAACTTGTGTAGATGAATTTACACTATCGTAGCATATCGTTTCAATACATTTCATATTTTACTAAATTGAAACACCAGGTGATAGTGGACATCTTCCATATATTTCTTTTTCTCTACACAAACATAATACACCCCCTGAAATTGCACGGTGCCGCCGCCTGCCATCCTTTCCAAGGCCCCAAGCCTTGTTGGTGTTGGTTAGGCTCAGCCCAAAAAAGGACCATATCTACTTTAACCGATAACCGCAGAGCTTCGATTCCATGCTCTGCTTCCCCAACCTCATATAGTGCACCCCCACCTACCTTCCTCCCTTCTCTCTCTCCCTTTCGATGTTTCGCAGATTCCTCACCTCCTCTCTCTCTCGCTTTTCCCCTCCTCCCCCCCTCCTCCTCCGCCCCAAAATCCTCCCAACCCCCAATTCCCTCCACCGCCCCTACCCAAAACCTACCCCCTCACTTCCCTCCAACACCCGACCCTTATCCTCCCAAATGGGCGACGCCCGTCGACCCGGTTCGGTTCCCATTCCCCACATCGAAAAAGCCGACCGCTCCGAGCTCCTCCGCGCTCTGGAGTCCTCTCTGGGATCGGCCTTCAGCTCCGAGCCGCTCTGGCCCAGCCCCAGCCCCCTAATTATCGTCATCAGCGGCCCCAGCGGCGTCGGGAAGGACGCCGTCATAAAAAAGCTCAAGGATTCCAACGAGAACTTGCATTTCGTGGTAACGGCGACGACCCGCGCAATGCGTCCCGGCGAAGTTCACGGCAAAGATTATTACTTTGTGAGCAAAGACGAGTTTTTGACAATGGTGGAGAGGAACGAGCTTCTGGAGTACGCGCTGGTGTATGGAGACTACAAGGGGATTCCCAAACAGCAGATTAGGGATGAATTGGGGAAAGGGTACGACATCGTTTTGAGAGTCGACATCCAGGGTGCTCAGACTCTGAGGAAGATTCTTGGGAACTCGGGTGTTTTCATATTTTTGATGGCGGAGAGTGAGGCCAAGCTTGTGGAGAGGCTGATTGACCGGAAAACCGAGACGAAGGAGTCGCTTCTTGTGAGGGTTGCGACGGCTAGGGAGGAGGTGAAGCATGTTAAGAATTTCGATTATGTGGTGGTGAATGCGGAGGGGAGGTTGGACAGTGCTGTTAAGTTGGTAGAGTCCATTATTGACGCGGAGAAAGCTAAGGTGCAGCAGAAGAGTTCTGTGATATAGCTGTGGAGGTAACTGTGGTAGCGGGTCGAATTTGTGTTTTTCGATTTTAATTTTAGTTATAAACTGTTGAATTTGAATGGATTAGTTTCGCGTGTGGAAGAATGCACGCTATGATCCGAGTTCTAATGGTTTTATAGGAAGTTGTTTATTTTGTAACAATTTGAATGTGAATTTTAGAACCTAGGAAAATCAACTGCTTTAAGTAGTTGCAGTTCACAGAATCACAATGTGTTGTTCAAGAAATTGGAAGCAAGCTATTATCTTTATCGCAGTTATCTTTATTAAGCATGCATCCACACTAGTGATCCTTAAGCATACGGTGTTAGATATGGTCGAATTTGATGCACTAATTAGTGGAAGGTATGTTGATTACGAAATATTCAGGTTCATTGGAGATGTTTATGGCACAAACTTTTAGTAAAATGAGTTCGTTACGAGATAAGCAACAAGAAGTGACATATTTTTATTGCTATACAACCCTTTGATAGCCATTGTGCTCCATACTAAACCAAAATGCTTCACTTCACGCTGGCTTTGCTCAACGTTTACAGAAGTCCTGTCTTTGTATATTAGCGGGACATTTAAACAGGTGAATTAGAGAAATCAATCTATGTTAGCTTTGCATGTTTAGAGTGAAATCTGGTTTCGATCTCCTTGCTATCAGATATCATCTATGGCGGTCTAAATGCCGAACCTGTCTGCTCAACCTGCCTATTCCGGTATTCCCCATATTATGCTCAACTGGTTCAAAGAATTATGTGGTTTTGTTTGTCACTTGAAGGATGCAAATATTTACTGCGCCATTGTGCAAAGTCTGTTAACTAATCTAGTAGCCATTGACATGGATCTGTTGTGTTGTAGCTAGGCCTGTTAAACATGCATAAAGTTCCTATTTTTTAAATAATTTCTGCTCATGGGCTACATAGTTTTCCCAATTCATAACCCAAGCTGCTCACCGGTTGGATTTTCTTGGTCAGGTATCGATAGTCCAGAATTAGATCTTGCATCATACATTTAATTTTAAATTCTCCAATGTATAGACTGCTATTTTTCATGATGATGTTTAAGTGGTTAAGTTCATAATTCAATCCTACCCCGTTGTCATCTCTTTGTTTGTCTTGAATTCGTATAGATTAAACGCTGATGTGTGTTGACGTTGACTTCCTCTAGCCATCATGTAGCTTAATAAGCTTAGAGGCACACTTAAGTTTTTGTTTTCTACTTTGAGCTGGAATTTAGCTAAGAGAGGGACCTGAAGTGCTTAGTGTTGCTTGTTTTTGCTGTATTCTGTTTGTTCTGAAAAGGCCTGAGAACGTTGGTATATGCCGCTACCTGTTTTTTTCCGTATGTTAGCGACTGTTGCTGCTATTCTATATAGTATAGTCAGTCTGAATTGAAGATTCAATTTTATGTGTTGAGCTGATTTGGTTGATAGTTTCGAACTTTCGATGCTGCCCCACGGGAAGATTGGACCGATTGGTCATGACCTGGCTTAGGTAGAAGAATTTGATCAAGTTGTCTAAAATATGTCTTCCCCCTAGCACAGCCAAATTATCTTACTCTAGCATCTAACCTAATCCATAGGACTCATTGAACACCCATGACTTCAAACTTGAAATCTACCCAAAACAGCAGACTCATTCAATACCCAATTCTAAAATGTTGCTTCCACTACTCATTCCACTATTGTGAAGAGATTACCTAAAACTTAGATACAGCTGTGGCGGCATCTCAAAACAATCAAGTACTGTAACTATTTGATTGGCTAGGAATACAGCTACAGACTACAGTGGCGTAGTATCATTATGTAGAGGTGTTCCAAATAAGCTGAAAATCATGTAACATGATTTAGTGGATTAATAGAAAATAAATTATAGGTAACATGATTTAGTGAATTAGTAGCATCACGTAGCCGTGTTCCAAATAAACCGAAAATCACTCGGCTCGAGACTTTCTACGTACGTGGAATTAACTAAAAGGAACCAAGCCAATAAAGATCAAATGCAACCTTAATTAACTAAAACTAAAAGCCACGGCCTTTCAGGCTTAGCTGTTGCCCAAAACACTCTTTGACAGAAATTGGATCCGTGCACTCAAACTCAAAAGGGATTGTAGGAGAGCGGGGAGCGGGACCCATCTGAGCCTTCAACTACAAATGAACTCATAACCCTTTTATGCAAGATTTGATCCAAAAAGAAGCGTTATACTTTTTTAATTCGTTTGATTTGACAATCGAAAATTAAGAGGAATGTATCAAAAGTAAAATGAATGTGTAGATAGAACTAATAAAAGCCTTTTTTCTGCAAACCATGACCAACTAATTTGCGAATCCTACACATAAGAGGAATATTCTTTTTAATAAATCCACAATCTTTTTAATAAATTGATCTTAGAGGAACAATTATGCTGGCTTATGCATGTATATGATTAGATGGAGTTTTAAATAATTATTCTTTTTTTTTTATTATTATTATTATTTATAAACGATACGATTATCTATATTAAACTATAGGAAGGGAGATTTGAACACAAAGTATCGAATGCAAGAGCAAATGCTCTGGAGTTTTAAATTAATTAATAGGACTCAAATTTTGGTTAGTTTAAAAACATTTTGTCCTCATATCCTAACCATTATCAGATGCTTAGTTGGCATAATATATTAATATGGCATTTCATTGGAAAGTTTATCTAATAAGAGGAAGACTAGGAGGAAATTATTGATTAGGGGCTACTATTATATAAAAAAGACAGATGCGGATATCTCTAAGAATCGTCAAAACAAAAGAAAAATACTCAGGTCTTTCTTTTTTACAGATTTTTGACGTGCATAAAGTTTCTTTTTATGTATACTAAATTGTTTTTGTACATGAATCAGACTGTGATTTACAGAAATGACTTTTTGGGAACATAATGTCTTTAGAAAGAAAAAAAAAAAAAGTAGAAGTCAATGTCTCCAAGCTAAAGTGGAAAATTCAAAATTGAGAGAAAAACACCAAGCAATTTCTTTAGCAGGCACCACCCCTTCTTTCTTATTGGTTTTCTTTCAGATAAAGTGAAAAGTTATATATAAAAGCCACTTTTTGCTTATTGAGAGTAGGTGGGCTTCTGTGTCTATTAGTTGCTCTTATTAACTTTATTCAAATATCATACCGACGGTATCATCATGGTATGAAAGTTATTCTCTAATTTAGGAGATTCAAACTTATCTTTCACGGTTCATATTTTCTTCTTCGTTTTCTTTTTAATTCTCAAATATTTCAATGTGGTTAGTATGGTATCAGATCCGGATTGTCATGTGTGTGAAGTACAACGATCACATGTATTCCACGACACCCAATTTGTGTTGTCCATGTACTAGACTTGAAAATTCACAATATATTAAGAGAATTGTTAAAATGGATTCCGCATAAAAAACAAAAAAAAAAATACTACTCTAACCAATTTGATTGCGACGCTAATCAATAAACTAATTAGTGGAAGCAAGAAAGAGACGTTGAATCTAAGGGAAGAAGAGCAAAAACTGAATTTCCAACAAAACATAACAAACTTAGGAGTTAAATAAGGAGGAAAATTACAAAAGCAAAATATGACGTTCACTCTTTCCTCTCCATTTCCACAGATTAAACGTGCTCCCCAAGCTCATTTTCCTCCCTCCTTGTTTATAAATCCATCCCCTCATCCTTTCTACAGCTTCAATTCTATCATCTACTTCTGCAATACAATCATATTTGATCCAAAATCGAGACCGGGAGAGGAGGAGAATCGGAAGTGAGGGTCACGAGTGTTTCCGCCATCCAGAGCAGCTAATCTCGCCTAATCCCCTACGTTTGAAAAACCAGAGAGAGAGAGAGAGAGAGAGAGAGAGAGAGAGAGAGAGAGAGAGAGAGAGAGAGAGAGAGAGCAACATGGTTGAGCACAATAACTCAGGAGAAGGTGAAGGAAGCATTCATTTGCAGATTGACGAGCTTCTTCATGCCCGCTTCAACGAAACAAGCAGCGCCACGATCAACACAGTGTTCGAGCCTCAGAACAGCATTGGGAAGACAGACAGCAGCGCTACAGCTTCCGTTGGTCCTCCAACTGCACAGCCAGTCCCAGCACCAGAGAAAAAGCTGACCCTTTTCGCGCTCCGTCTAGCAGTGCTCGAAAAGATAGCAACCGGCCTAGGAACCCTCGGTTTCATCTGGGCAACTGTGGTTCTGCTAGGCGGTTTCGCCATTGTATTAGACCAGACCGACTTCTGGTTCATCACGATCATTTTGCTGATAGAAGGGACAAGAATTTTCAGCAGGAGCCATGAGCTGGAGTGGCAGCACCAGGCCACATGGTCCATAACCGATGCTGGTATCAACAGCTTTCGTGAGCTGCGAATCAGTTCAAGTGCCCTGATCCGCAGCATCAGAGCATTTTTCAGGCCTGTGCAGAAACTTGCGGTCAGGAAACAAAGTCAACGCAGCAGAGACATTACGAGGACTAGTGGAAATTCAGAGTCATCGCGAAACTCTGATCTTCAGAGGAAGATAGTCCGGACTTGGACAAGCTCGGAAGTCCCTCTCCTGCCTTACGCGAAATGGATTTTTCGCGCGAAGCATGTAAGTAAGCTGCTCTACTGGCTCCAGCTCCTGTCCGCCTCATCATGCGTGGCTCTTTCGCTCGTGAAGCTCGTGAAGCACAACTATGGAGAGGTCGCAAAGGGGGACACTGACAAGAGGAACAGGCAGTCTGCTCTTATTATTTTTTATTCGTTAGCATTGGCAGAAGCTCTGTTGTTTCTTATGGAGAAAGCTTACGGTGAGATTATGATAAGCTATTGTAAATTGTTGGAGGAGGTGAACAAGGAGTGTGATTTGGGGCCTTCGGGGTTGGTTTCGGTTAGGAGGTTTTTTTATGATGCGTATTCGAGGTGTATTGATGGAAGCATTTTTGATGGCTTGAAGATGGATATGGTCACTTTTGGAATAGACTTGTTGGGTTCGAATTCCCCCGATGAGAAGCTCATTGGAGCGAGAATTCTTCGACAGTTTTCAATGAACCAGCGGTATTCACATGATACATTGCAGAAGATTGGTCTAAATATTGCAGTGATTGAAAGATTGGTTGAGATTTTGAATTGGACAGATCAAGAGGAGGAGGAGATCAGAAGGTCAGCAGCACAGATTTTGTCAAAACTCGCTGGCAAAAATCAAAACTCCATTCGGGTAGCTGGAGTTCCCGGCGCAATGGAATCAATCTCATCTCTGCTCCAAACCTGCAGGAGCTCAAGTGGTGCAGCTGACGAGATCAGTGAAAAAAGGATCATTTCTGACCACCCAAACTACGGATTCTTGACATTCAACCATTTGGGATTACTTATTTTGAAGAAACTTGCGCGTGTTCACGACAACTGTGGGAAGATTGGAAACACAAGAGGCCTCCTGCCCAAGATCATAGACTTTACACATGCTGATGAGAGGCTTCTAAATGAAGTGACTGATATGCCAAACGATCAGATACTGACGCTGAAACGATCACTCCAGTTGGTGAAGAGGCTTGCAAGCACAACCGGAAACACAGGAAAGAACCTAAGGAGAAATCTTTCGGAGATAGTTTTCACAATCAGCAATATCAGAGATATTTTGAGATGTGGAGAGAAACATCCAATGCTGCAAGAATTGGGAATTGAAATCTTAACGAGTCTGGCACTGGAAGCAGATGCAACTGAGAGAGTAGGTGGAACAGGTGGAGTTCTTAAGGAGTTGTTCAACATTTTCTTCAACAAGGGAATGCTGGAGAATAATAAACAGGTGAGGACCAAAGCTGGAGAAGCGCTGGCTATGCTGGTGTTAGAGAGCAAGAATAATTGTCTGCGGATATTAAAATTGGGAGTACTTGAGAACCTCGTTGAAGCTCTTGAGGATCAATTGCTTCGCGTGAACGCTGCTAGGATTCTTAGGAATCTGTGCACCTACAACGGCTCAAACTGTTTCCACCAGCTGAAGGGAGTTACAAATGCAGCACCTACAGTAAGTTCTTCCTTGCTACATTGCCTACCTCTACTTTTATTCAGCACTAACATATGTTAAGTACGAGTAATGTTTTCTTGCCGAAGAATCTGATACATTTAAGTTTGACAAATCGAATATAACATGTGACTAGAGTTGCTGTAGGTTTGTTTTTTCTGCTCCAGAGACTCATTTCTTACTCATTTGTCTTTGATTGCAGGTGCTTCGAGCAATCACTTCAGAAGAACACAAACTGCAGGAAGCAATGGTAGGACTAGCAGCACCGGTTCTTACATTCTTGTCTCCCGAAGAATCAAACCTCATGTTTAAGAAAGCCAGAATCACTGAGGGAGAAGTGGCAAATGAACTAGTCCAGATTCTGAAGAAGTACAGGCATCCACCGATCAAAGTTCCAAGAATAAGGAGGTTTTCCATAGAGTTGGCAATCTGTATGATGAGAGACAAACCGGAAAACGTACGAGTTTTCAGGGATTTGGGGATGGAAAAGGAGCTGGATTTTGTGCTAGAGACAACCGCAGAACTCGAAAGCTTCAACATTTTCTCTGGTACCGTAGGAATGAGCCGGCACAGCACCATGATCCATTCACTGGTAGAGACTGCTTTGGGGTTGCTAGCTGAAGGGTCAAATGATGCAGCATAATGCGGTACACTTAAAACACATATTTAAACTCCGTTAATATTTTGGAGAAAGTTCTTGTACTGTAAATTAAACTGTAATTGCAATACACGAATTATCAACATTCAAATTTCTACTTAACCCGAGGAAGTTGTTGCCTTCTGTCACGACATAATCAAGAGCATTTACCCTTACACCTGAAGTCCCGATTCTGCTCACCAGCCCTAACTTGTTAAAAATTATACGTGGCACATGTGAAAGGAAGATATTGACAGATAATTTGCACATCAGAACTCCGAGAAAAACAAAATAATATATTCATTTGTGTTGCGGACACAATATAAGAATCTGGAACCAGAAGAAACCTTTTTTTTTTTTATGTTACAACTAAAATCAATACAACTTTTCACAGCAATCTTTCTATTCTTTTCCGTTTTCCGGTTCGGGTTTTCCTTTTCCAGACGAGCATTTTACAAATCATGAAACCTGACACTTTAGTTACAAACAAATACAATCATATTGTCTACGGAGAAAACGAAAAAAATACGGAAACGAGTCATCTATCGACTGTGGTTGTTTCTAAAGAAGTTAAAATCCCAACGCCGTATCAAACCATCCATGACATTGCTTGCAGGATTTTTTACCACCGTTACTGTGGCTGTCGTCTTGGCTGACAAGTCACTATCTGATGTTCTTTGGATGCTTGCTGATGTATCGCTTTGGCTAGATGGCCCCGCGCTCCCATCCATTATGGATAGAGGCGTTTGCGACGCAGGTTCTGCTGTTGGAACCCTTGTTGGAGTTTGATCTTCAGGTCTCGAATCGTGGGATTTACTTACTGAAGTAGAAATAGATTCTGTTTTCGAGGATCCTAAGTGCCTAACTGAAGTGGAAGTAGATTCTGTCTCCAACAGCTCTTGCTTCTCTGCAGTAGATGCATCATCCGGCTGGTCATCTTTTTGCAACAAATTTAGAGAATCAGGTGTATCCAAGGGCGATTGTTCCTCTGCCTGAGAGTCTCTCATTTCTAAGTCTTTTAGTGATAACATCACTGCTTCCATGAACATCTGGTAATTTATGAGTTAAAACGTTAATTCAAATTCAGCAGTCATTCAAAAAGGTCCTGAATCCAGAACTCATCTAGGTCAACTATTTAACTCACCCTTTCTTCCTCATCGACATCACTTGGAAAACCTTCCAGGTCATCAAGCTGGTATTCTACATACTGATCATCGTCCATCGTGGTTGGAACATGGGGCCCACAAGGACTGCCATTTGCGAATTCAAAGCTAATCATATCAGAAGATGATGGGCCATTATCAGTTTGTCCATCCTGCACCACCATATATAATCAAGACATTTAACTTAGTTATGTTTATAGTTAACAGATAGAACCAGACATGATGACTTCGAACTACTCTTGCACCAATGTACCATAAAATTTGTGAGCCACATCATGTACCAATCTGTCACAAGTATCAGCTACATCGGCACAAAGGTTTCTTTTTTATTAATTTGAGCAATTATTTCAGAATACTGATCAAGTGATCAGGCATATGTCACGCTACTGCATCATGTTAATTACAAGGAAGGAAATTTGGGATTTGGAAGCAGTTTCATCATAAAAGAAAATGCAAATTACCTTGGATTCGGATTGCCCATCGGTAGATGAAATACCAGAAGGAACCTGAGGAAAAATCATAGAAGATAAAAAGAAAAAAAATATAGTTAATCCACCTGCAGAACAGTAAACATCATTGAAAATGCTTTATTCTGTATTTCCCCACTCTAACAGTTGTAAATATCTACGTACTCCCTTTTTAAAATATTCTTTTAATGCAGCGTTTTTCATTTGTGCAAACAAAATAAGAATGAACACTAACCTCCATCCGACTCATGGGTCTTCTTGAACGGAGTTGTCTAATGGCATCCTGTTGGCCGCTGCCAGGTGGTGCTTCTGCAGGTAAAAGTAATCGATAGGAGATTAGCCAAATAAAGAGCCGGTGCACTTGAGAAGTTAAAGAGAAAATAAGGCACTTTAATCACCTGCAGCAGCAGTTGAACATCCGTGATCATAATCAGCTGTGAGCACACTTCTCCAACTACCCTGCAGGTACAGCAGTCAACATTTGAGAAGGGCTGTGAACGCTAAATCTAGCAATTCTTATACAATAGAAACTCACAGCCAAATGAATTGCAGCTTTTTTTACCTTACCAAAGGTCTCGTGTAAAGTGTCAAAAAATGTTTCCACAACCTCATCCTCCGGGGGTTGCAAAACATTGTGGAAAAAGATGTTTATAGAATCAAAGTAGAATTGAGGTCGTGGAGAATTGTGATCTCCCTCAAATTTGATGATGTTTTTGTCTCCCTGCAAAGTTCTCATTTACATAAGGATATTTGGAAGACAGAATGATGAAAACCAAGGGAGAGTAGAAGCAGGAGGCATCTCCTTTTATAATCGGGGAGGAGAATCTAACTTGGGAGCTCTTCTACAATTGGACAAGAAATACCACTAGACTAAGTGCTAGCTGGTTTGTGTAATGATACCAAACTCATTAGACGTCACAGAAAATTGAGAGTTCTAATTTGTTTCAACTCCATGTAAACACCGTACGAGACACTACACGCACCCAAACATTGTATAAGACACAGATTCACCCATAAGATGCAAGCCAGAATGTATGTCATGCCAAAATTATAGTAATCACATTATGGATATTTACCATATAAGCCTCAAATATACGATCTGAATGATGGGGTTGGATGAAATCATCATCAATGCCATGCCCAAACAAAGCTGGAACAAAGCAAGAGCTTGCTACCTAATAAAAAAAAAATAGTCAACCAGAAATTAAGAGAACTTTAAGTGTATGAAATATCGTGACAAAGAACATAAATTTGGGTTTTCTATTCCAATGTGTTTTGTCTTATATTCAAAAACATTCATAGATAAGGTACCTTAATGGTGTTCAGGTTCATTATGTCAAATTTTGCCTTTTTCTGGATAGCTCTCCGCATGTATTGGATTGCAAACTTCACCTAAGTAAGCGAAAAAAAAGGTCAAGGTCAGAGGTTATAACAGTCATGACTCAGTATGCAGCTACAACTGATAAACAACAAAACTTCATTGCCCAATATAGGCAAGAACTGATAGCGACCATCAGAAGGGCTTTAATTAAGAGCAATCTATTCCCACAATATGCACCAAAATTCAGTTGCAACACCCAGACAATCAGACATAGGATCTACTTACAGTGAACTTAGGCAAACGAATTTTGTAAGTGTCCACCAATTCCATCATCAAATCAACCAAATCAGAGAATGGACTGTCAAGAACCATTCCTGCTATTGAAGGATCCTCAGCTCCATACAAAAGACTGCCAAATATGTATATGGTTAATAGCAGATACGCTAACCCTCAAGTAATAACAAAGATCCAAGTATTGATGCAGAGCGTACATCTGGTTTCATATACTAATATATCTTATCACCACCTTGCACACCATAATCTCTTCACTTGTTGTTCAACCTAATGGACTCTTCAATTGTTGTTATTATGGTCGTCATAGCCTTTAAATGTTATCCGTATTTTATTATACAATCAGTTAAGGAGGACAATGGCCACATGCAAACACTTAGGGGAATATTACACATAATACAAGCAAAACTACAGATTGATTAGATAGTTTCAAAACCACAGGTGCCATGTGAGGCTTTGCAGCCATCAAGTTACGAGCTCATGAAATGGTCATAACTCTAGCCACCATACCAAGAACCAGAAGAAATGATGAACTAATTACTGGCCATAAAAATCTTCCAGAAACATTGATACACCTTTTTTGTGTTTCAAAATTTATTCAACCTTTAATACAATTAACTGAAAGATCTCCTAAATCTACATTCATATATGCACGTTTACAATTAAGTAATAAGTGAATGAGCAAAACCTAGTAACAGCACCCATTGAACGGCCCCACAAACCAATCAAAGATACATTTCCATCTGCTCGCAAATAATCAACCACAGTCTTCAGGTCGTCCTTCTGAAAAATAGTTAGAAAGTCAGGTGCCAATTCCCAAGATTCAGAATGGTAACTACATGCATAAATAAGGAGAAACACAGAAAATTTCATAAAGACGTTAGCATTCATCTTCACAAAGACAGTTTTGACAAACCAAGAAAACGTATGGAGCACCCTCAAAGATATATTAACTACAATTTTGGATACTCAATGGACCAATTCTTAGATATATTAACTACAATTTTGGATACTCAATGGACCAATTCTTAAATTAATCTCTCTTCTATGTGGGCTCATTATTACACCTTCCATTTCAACTTACAAATTCTTTAAGTCAACAGTAGTCGTCATACAATATAGAAATAATGTGGAACAAACCCATTCCACGTTGTTGTGCTCTGGTCGTTATGATAAATCTGTTATAAATAGTTATGAGTACTTACTTCATTCCACCCTAAAGTCACATGATCTCCTCCGGAGATTCCGGATCCTGAGAAATCAAGAGTGAAAACTGTAATATTTGATGGAAGCAAAATAATGGCTGCTTCACTGGCATCAGCCCTGCACCCACTGTCAACAAAATATGCTGCCGTCAGTCATGTTATATTCTATGGAGGAAAAATAAAAAGGCATAAAATATCATTTAGGTCAGAGGGACACAACAAGCATATACATGAGTGATGACACAGCTATGAAGTATGAAATATGCTTCACACGTGTAATATGTGCAAATAATATCAGTAGGGTTGTTGAGGACCTTTGAATCCCAGAGCCCATGTAAAGACAACTAGGTTTTCTCATTTGTAAGTAAACCTCAAGAGAATAATATAATTTTGTATTATATTCTTCTATAGTAAATCATTACTGATATAAGATTGTGACTGGATGTACTCTTCCAGGCTATATTAATATGACTGAATCAAAGTGACCATTAAGGATAAACATCGCTTGCATATCCTAGGGTTAAAAAGAATGTGAAACCAGAGGTAACTATGACCTTCAGTATTGGTCGAGCAACCTCATTTTCTTGGTGAAGATTAAGGGCATTTAGAATTGTTTCATTACTAGTTACTACATGAAATCCATATTTTAGCAGTAAAATTGCATTCTTCCAAGTTCTGAAATGTCAGAAAGGCTGTAAACACTGGATGAAACGCCCATGAAATAAACATGGAAACTCAAACTAAGCATAAATTTTCAGACCTGTTTCCATGACAGTATATCACACAAGGCAAAGGCTTTTCTTCTGGACTAACAATGGGCGTGTAATGGCTACACTTCAGGACATCTCCCCGACTATTTTTCACCTGCAGGATTTTCAAGCACCGTTATATTGAAAGGTGACAAGTGACAACCACAGGAATTCTCAAGTCATAAGCAGGCAGAAAGTGAACATCATTCAGAAAATAATGTGCAAGATAAAAAAACTTCTGAGACAAACAATCACAACGGTTGCATATCCAAAAGGTTTTTATGCCCTCCAACAGGACGAACACTTGTAAGTTCAGAAACTGAAATAAAATACTTAATCTACCTTCTGCGGACATACAGAATATGGAAAGCTTACCTCCACATCTTTTCTTTGGTACCATTTCCCTTTCAGTATGAACTCTTGATCCAACAAATCATTTTTTGGGTCGTACTCAGCCCTGAAACCAAACACCCGTAAACTCATATACTCTTCAAATAGTTACAAATCATTCCGGTTTCTAATTCTGAAAGGCAAAGAAATCGCTCAAAGTACCATGTTCAACAAATAAACTTCACAAAATCTTAAATTAACACCAGAACAAATATGGGACAGAGAAATACCGAAATTACACAAAAAGATCTTGCTTTCCAACATACGAGGAAGGAGAAGAAAAACAGAAACAAGGTTCAACTCCACCTCTACCATAAAAAAATACGCTAATCAAATTAAATTTCAAATCATATGCTTTCATACTCTATTTCTTTCTACTAAAAAAGAGGAAATAGTAGAAAATTATGAATTCTAAATAAACAAATAGTTGAATTGGGCTACTTCAGCAAAAGGGTTTCTTTTTCCTTGAGAACCCAAACAGGAAAGCAACTAAAGATTCGAACTTTCAGCTCCAAATCCATCTTTCTCAGCAACCAAACACAGCAAAAACAAAAACCCATCCCAAAATCCAAAAAATACGAAATCTAAGAGCTACAGAGTAAACTGAGGGCTAAAGGTTGATTGTTCACCTGGGAGGCCGAATAATAAAGTTTACAAGCTGTTCCATAGATTCAAAAAAACGATCTCCCTCTCCGAGCTGTTAGCTGTTCTTCCACAAATTTAACTTCTTTCAGCAAAAAATACAATAAATATTACAAAAAACAAATAAAATTACAAAAAATAATACCTGAAGAAACAAAAATTGAACTTGATGGGTGATCAGGAGTTGCAGAGATCAATAAGAAAACAAGAAGAAGAAAGGACCTGCCCAGTGCTGTTGGGGTGGAAATATGAGAAGAATTTTTGTGTTTGCTTCCTTGCAAACAAGAAGAACAAAAAGTATGTATTTATTTAAGTATTAATTATTATTATTTAATTAATTTGATTGCTGTTGCTCTTTCCTTCCGAGTCCCGACGCATGTCTCTCTCTTTGCCTCTCTGGCCCTTCTTCTTTTCTTTTTCTTTCTCCAAACCTCCCTCGCTCCATACGTCTCCATTTCAGAGCTGGAACCGGGTAAAAGGGTCGGGTTTTCGGTGCAGAACGTATTTTATATTCATACAAATGTATTAAAATATATGCGATTAATTATTAATAGAAACTAATTAACTGTATTTATTTTAATACAAATGAGAGATAGTGGTTTCCTACTTATAATTTTATTTTGGGTTTTTTGTTTAACACCCCACTTATTGTTGAATACACTCCACATAAAATTTTATTGTTTAGTGGCTTATCTATCTAATATAAAATGACTATTTAGGCCTTAAATAATTATAAATAAATAAACAATTTTCTAAATACACCCCAAGTTAATTTAGACTTGTATTCTAAGATTGCTTTTCTTCAAGCTCTCAAAGTCACTCACGTCCTTCATTGTAGAATAAGATCCTAACTACTAAAAGCACAAAACGTGGAAAAAGATTATTTTCATCCTCGTTCTGCAGATCTTTAATTTGCTTGATTTTATGATGAGAGAAATTTTGGAATTGGTGATGAGAGAAATTTTGGAATTGGAGAAAGGAAAAGGAATTGGTTAGTTTAAAACCAACAATACATTTTTTTTTTACTTTGCAGGTGCAACCTAGAAGAACAACAATACATTTTATTCATTTGCTTCATACTTGACTCCAATTCATTTGCTTGTTCATCGCCTTCTTCGTTCTTCGTATTGATGTGGGATCTAAGTAGAGCATGTGGGGTGTACATATAGCATATGGGGTGTGAGTGTAGTATTGGAAAACATGTGAAGTATTAAGATAAATTTTGATTTAAAAAGTATATGTGGGTGTAGTCAACAAAACGTAGGGTGTGAATAAAACAACCCTTTATTTTTATTTTTAATCTGATTTTGTTGATATAAATTCCAATACTATTTCCCCTTTGAAAATAAATTTTTAGAGGATAGTTAATTGTTCAGTTGTTTGTGCGAAACACTCTTTTTTTCCTTCGACCATACTAAAATTCCCGGTAAAATTTTTATTGAAAACAATTATGCACCATTTCCTCATCATTTACACGGTATCTCTCTATTCAAAGAATATCGTATCATTTCTTTAAAAAAAAAGCCAAAGAGTAAAGTAAACAAATGCAAATGGATTATAGATTATGTAGGGTATTAAATTAGGACAGCTTCTGACTTCTGTAATAAAAAATTGAGTAGATAAAGTAAAATAGGTAATGATAATGACCAATTACCAATGTTGGTAATTCATGATGTGAAGTAGCACTCAGCTTACCAAATGGTCTCCCACTTTGTGTCACGGGATCATCCATTTGCCTTCAAGCAATAAGCAAATCAATCATTCTGGTCCCAATTCCTTGCTAACCACCTTGATCACTTCGAGAAATGATAAGACCAGTCATCCAAAAACTATATAAAAAAAAAAATGTTAAGAGTAGCTAGCCATTTAAAGGGCCGAATAAAAAATGTTAAGAATAGTCGTTTCCTCGTACATAAAAGACTAACTAGAGCATAACGATTATTCTCATGTCCAACTCCGACAACAAGAAAAATTTGTCACACAAATAATTAGGACTCGTTTAGAATTACTTCTAGAATGATTGGAACCGTTTTTTGTGAAAATAGTTTTTAAACCAATCCTTAGTAAAATTCAAGTGTATCACAAAAAAATTACTTTAAATATCTAATACTTCTTCCAAAAAGCACTTAAAGTGTTTTTGAAACCCAAAATCAATTTCATTAAAAATGCTTTCAGCTATTTTAAAAACATATTCAAACGAGCCCTGAGTCTGTAGAAGACAAAAATAGAAAGAAAAAATTAATTGTTATAAAGGAATAATTAACAATTGGAGATTTTGTTTAATCATGTTTAAGGGAAGTGATGTCATGCACATAAACACAAGTATTGTTATTTTCTAGCCCATCATCTGACCAAGTTTGTTGGATTCATAACCAGATTCCTCGCCGGGTCCTCTTTGTGAGGATCTCAGAGATCCGTGAATTATATTTGTTTATCGTACATCGTGTAGTTAGAAATTATTTTACATATTTTTATTTAAAATTAAATACAAATAATACCTAATAAAAATACGATGTATAATGAACAGATACAATTTACAGATTCTTAGAATCCTCATCAAAAAAATCCGGAAAGAATAATGTTGGGTTGGATTCTACAACTTTAGTTTAGATTTTGCAGATGAATAATTTGGATACAAAATATATATTCTAGAGGTAAAGTCACTTGCCAAATAATGTATTGGCCACCAAAAATAGGATACAATTTAAGACCAAAACCAACAAAGGTAACGGTCCAATTTGCATCCTTTAATTTTAGCTTTAACAAATTATACAAGGGTGGAGCACTTGACTCCATATTGTTTTGTTTCTTCTTCTTAAATAATAGTAATGATGATGTCATCCCACTTCATTGTGGCCCATTGGAAACTAGACCCTACAAGAAAAAAGAAGAAAGTCCAATTTCAAAATATTCACTAGGTTTTCTTCGTTGCAAGACATGATAGTCACGGAATATGAGTAACAGTCAACTAATCATTCACATTGTGCAACCATCCTGTGTTGAAAAATTACTTCACATCGCCAAAAAGATATTGCATGAACACATTTAATGAGTTATGTAGAACATAGAAGAATGAAGTACATAGAAAAAAAATGAAGTTAAGATAGGTGAAAAATGAGAGAGAATTCATTTAATTAGAAGTAACGGTTACATTGATCTGATATTGGATCTGACTAGCAAGTCACTTTGGACTTGTTTTGAGAATAATTTATCTGTGCTCAGAATGTCACTGTGACGATATCTCAAATCAGTAACAAACTATCATGTGACAAAATTAAACACATTAAAACACCATCATGGTAACGTCTCAGATATAAGTCTCTTTCCATTCAACCAAGAGATTAAAGTAACATATTTCCTAAACCAAAATCGCCGCGCGCGCACATGTACTACATTATTATCACATTGGCGTCCAAATTTTATAAACTGTTTTGTACCTTAAAAAGCTGAGTGCTTTGTTGGAGATTCAGAATTGCAGATGCTAGCAAGACTAGTAATAGACTCTCCCACACTACCACACAAAGCTTTAGCTGGAAAGCAGGTGAAAAACTCAGCCACAGATAGCAGCAGATATGATCTCATTGCTAAAGCAATATTAAAAAATATGAAATTAACAATATAATTCCAATGATAATAATTATAAAGAAATTCACAACATCAATTATATATGAGATTAATATAAACAACTAGAGAAAAAATTAGAAAAACTGACAAATTTGGAGATTCAGACTTGCATAAATGCGATGTCTTTAAGACAGAATTTCGCCCCTACTCTTGTACTTATAGTTCGGTAGGCGTCCATCTCCCAGGATTCAACAATCTATAATCCGAAGTTAAAGCACTTCAATCTTCAGACTCTGACGAACTTCATATATTTCGTACTCTCAAGACACGACTCAGATTTTTACTCAGACATTGGCGAAAACTCTTCTCTTAAAAAATTTCTTAAAAGACAATTGTTTTTGAGTTTTTATAGAACTCAAATATACTCTTTGCCGAAGAGATGTATCATTTAGGGTTTTGGTAGTTAAGTAATACCCTTTAACAAACATATCACTAAAGGGGATGGCACCCCTTGCGGCACCCTTTGATACAAAACCTTTAACACTTGACTGACTCTTATTTTTTCATTCATATTTTATAATTAAAATATTATAATATAATAATTATAATATTTAATTTCCAACAATCTCCCACATGAATGAAAACCTAGAAGAATTTGAGAGTACAGGGGGACAAGAGATGCATCGGGAGAGGTGTCTTTTTGGACTTAAACTGTTCACCGCAGCAGTAAACCGAGACAATAAGCAACATATATCACTAATCCTAATATATTCCGGTTCATACGATTGTGTTCATTTTGGTTCTGAACAAATCCCGAATTCATGAAAGCTTTAAAGAATTAGCCATCTCAGACTTATAGAAGCGACCCATTTCTACTCTTACATAGGTGATCACTGTTTAAGAATACTCTGCAATATTCCTCTTATTTATAAGATATCATTGTCATTAAGTATAAATATACATCCTAAACTTCTGCAGACAACACACTTCTTCCATCATAGGAATGAGATATATAGTGTGTTAATTTCTTTGAATCGTACCGAACCAGTTTGCCTATTGAATTTAGACCATGAGATCTCCAATCAATTAAGTTAGATTTCCGCTCGGCTAATTCATTAGTTATGTTGGCTTTAGCCTCATTCCCCTCGATGATCAACTTACTCTCTAGTTAAACCTTTAATAATTGGTACCACTAAGGTTGACTATCTTTAATGGTGTGCACAATCCATCTTATAAAATTATATTTAATGAGAGTAGTTGTTTCTCAATTTTAAGTCCTCAAAGGTGTATATATGTGTTGGGACTTTTGTAAGTAATTTGCTAACACTAGGAAGTAGACTTCCCCCACATTTAAGATATTTGAAAGTTGTCTCTAACCTTGCCATACCTTAAACAATCACTCGTTAGAAAATATGGTATCTGGATTGTCTTGTTCAATTAGCAAATTACTTTTAACCTACCTTCACAATTGTTTCAAAATTGTTGTTGCTTTTAATGCTATTGCTCAATCAATCATTTTTCTGTACTCTTAAGTAGGAAACAATAAAGATAGACTTTATCTATCTTCTTAGGCCTTCATGCCTAATTAGAAATTATAAGAAAATCACTTCTTGACTTTTATTCTTTCCTTACTATGACAAACATGCATGACCCAATGGCCATGTTCATTTATATACTTACTTAATAAGCATCATTATGTCGAATTCAAATATGTGAAATGTCTTTCACATTTTCAATATGGTCTTGTCCTTTCTGAATGACCCCCTCACTTTCAGCACTTTAAATGACACTCAATATCATTCTGAGCCTCTTGAAATTTATAAATATATCACTTCGAAGAAAGCATATAAATGATTTTGCAACATTAATATCACTATATGATAATACATCCAGTCGGTGATAGAGAAAATACTTTAAATACCTCTTCGCCCTCATGCCCATTCGTTATACTACCTTTTGTCGTGATCATCGACCTTGACAAATGCAAGCACTATGTACTTCTCAAATACTCTTGCACAAACTCAATTATTTATGCGAATGCAATGCTCATGCTTATCGGAAACATGTTGCATATGAAGATCAATCATCAATCCATTTGATTGATACAAAAATTTGTGTTCTAATTTTGTCAGTGAAAGCAGAATATTGCTTCGCAACAAATACATCCATTCAAATGGAGAGCCACGTATGTTTTTTGGTTCACTACAAAACCTCACCAATCATAACTGGTTGCGTTGGTTAAAAGCACCGAATGTCTTTTCATGAAATTGTTCCATAAAAATTAAACACCAAACTTGCATCCGTTGGCAAATCCTATCAAACTAGCGCCTTTAAGGCAAACCCAGAAAAGGAACATGTATACTTATATATGCAGTGCCCACAAGCATACTTATCCTTTCCTTTCTGTAATTTCTTCGCATATCGAAGACCAAAAACTTGCCTTATCCTTTTTGTATATTTATAATTCAAGTAAACATGAAGATGGAAACAACCATGTATTTCAAAGAAATACATATATCTCAAAATCACACTTCAATAGTCTAGATTCATGCAAGATATAATCCAAGTGCATAATCAGTTCAGTAAAAAAAGATTTGGATTTGCCACCACAAATGGAGAAATCCATTTAGTGATACTCACGCACTACTAGAATTATGCTTATAGGACACCATTTTTTGCACACCATTTGTAATTGGTGGCCATAGATATAAAGAACTCACTCTTACTATTTTTTGGTGTCTTTACAGTGGGGTGTCGTTGATATCGGTGGCCTTCAACATTGAGACACCAATGATTGGTGTATGTTAAATAGCTTTATTTCTTAAAATAACTTTTCTTCTACTTTTTTATTTTATTATTTATTTTGTAGGCACTGAAGTGGTGCTGGTTAATTTTTTTGTTTTGAAAGCTGGGATATATATTGTAATTTTTTTGTTTTGAACGGTGCGATATATATTGCAACGGGAGAAGACTAGTCTCGAGAAGAGAATCTACGGATGCAAGTGAAATACAAAGGGAGACAGAGGTCAAAACCCATAGAAGGACAGAGCCTTGGACCCTAATCGCATCTCTTGGTCATTATTGCATCAATGATGAAGTTGGGCAGTTCCGCGAACCAGTCGCACTCGCAGGATGCGGACAGGGAGTAGTGGCCAAGACGGTGAGCGACCTCATTTAGTTGGCGACGAGCATGGGCAATGGAAGCTCCACTCCCAGGATGCTGGTTATCTGTTTCTCAAACCTTGCCCTTTCAATTTCTCAATGGATTAAGCTCCTCGGTTCATTATTTATTTTCAGTTGGGTTTCATACAATCAATTTAGGGCTGCAAGACATTGAATTGATTTTGGGGAGTAAAAATAGGTAATTTTGTGTTTCTTATATTTAATATTCAAAATTTTTTAGATCAAACTTTTCAATTTGTTTATCATGCTTATTAATCGTTCGCTTCTCCAATTACTCACATTTTAGGGTTCAACTAAAGAATTTCTTTATCGGCCTCCTAGTTTCTTGCCCTTTCTATTTCCCCAGTTTTTAAGCTTCGTTATATTAATGACTGCTCAACCGAGAGTATTGAGTATATGAACTTTTTTTCTTCCTTGTTCTGGTGAATTATATGAACTTGTTATTATCCCCTACACCTTGTGTTCTATGTACAAATCCTCATACATACAATGTCACTCATAAAATCGATTGAATTTTTGTTTTCCTATTACAAATGATTCGTTCGTACAATATATACTCTTCCTTGCAGTTGCGTTTGTAAAAAATTTCCTCTTCAGTTACATATTTTACTTGACTTCTTAATCATTAGGCACTTTATTGTTCCAATTCAGGAAACTATTGATTATATTCAATCACGATGGACAAAAGTTGGGCCACTTTGAATCTATTTACAGAGGATTACATAATAGGGCTAGCAAAATTTATCTCAAACTCATTGCAAGTTTCTTCTCATGATGGCAACATCAAATGTCCATGTGCTAAATGCTTGAATAGGTTCTGGTTGAGTAACAATGAAGTCGAAGCGCATTTAATTGTCAAAGGTATGGACCATTCATACTTGGAAGGCTCATGGCTATGGCATAGAGAGACATTTGGTGACTCTTTTCCAAGTAGCCAAGCTGCACAACAAATTGCTGTTGTTAATACTCCTCATTGTCAACTAGGCCCCTTGCTTGAAGGTATTTTCTTAGGTCCCAGTGTAATGGGTGGCATGCCTATTAATAATCACAATGGTCAGGAAGCTCCAATACCTGTATATGCATGTAAGTTTGAAGCCATGGTGTAAGACGCCAACATGGAATTATATCTGGGTTGTGGTATGAAGAAAATGGATTTCCTAATGCGAGCATTTCAAAACAAGTGCTTATATGGGTGCAGTGAAAGCTAATCTTCAGCTTTTCAAACATATACTCCCAAATGGTCATTCTTTATCGAAGAAGGTGATGAGTACAAAAGGATTGCTGAAAATTTTCATGTTGCCTTACCAAAAGATCCATGCATGTGAAAATGACTGCATGCTGTATTGGAAACATAACAGTGGTTTAGATGTTTGTCATACATGTGGTGTGTTCGGAAGGTGCTAACATATTTTCCTATTACACCTTGCTTGCAAAGAACATGTGTTGGCATGGTTTTTCTCGCCTTGAGGATGGCTTGTTAAGACATCTAGCTAATTCATTTGCATGGAAGCAATTAGATATGAAATTTCCAACATTTGGTGGCGAAATGCATAATGTATGTCTTGGGTTGGCAAGTGACGAATTCAACCCCTTCAGAAAATGCAGCATCAACTATAACACCTGGCCAGTATTTTTGACCATATACAATTTACCACCTTGGTTGTGTATGAAATCACCGTTCATATTGATGGCTTTGTTAATACCGAGAAAAGAATCTCTGGGAAATGATATTGATGTATACCTTGAACCATTAATAGACGAGTTGAAGGTATTGTGGACCTCAGGGGTTCCTGCATATAATACGTTTAGGCAAGAGACCTTCACCTTACGAGCAGCTTTTTTGTGGATTATTAGCGACTTCCCCGTTTATGGGAACTTGTCCAGTTGGAGCGCACATGGGAAATTTGCATGTTCACATTGCAACTACAAGACTGAGTCAACATATTTACAAAATGGTAGGAAATATTGTTATATGGGTCATGGTCGTTTCTTGCGCATGTCACATGTTTTTCGTCGACAGAGGAAAACCTTTAATCTTTCTGACGAAAGAGAGCAAGCACCTTCCCCCATGAATGGATGGGAATGCCCTCGGCGGTTGTCCATTTTACGGTTCAAATATGGTAAAACCTCACAGAAAGAGGTTGGAGAAAAAAACCACCACCTAGACCAATAGTTGGGCCATTAAAGAAACATAGTATTTTCTTCAAATTGTCGTATTGGGAACATCTTGTCCTTCGACACTGCCTTTGATGTTATGCACATTGAAAAAAATGTCACTGAAAGTTTGGTTGCAACTCTACTGGGTATCGTTGGGAAAAGCAAGGATAACTTGAATGCAAGGTTGGACCTAGAATTGATGGGCATGAAACCAGAGTTGCAGAGAAAATTTATCAATGGAAAGCCAAATATGCCTTCTGGTGCACATACTATGAAACCATTAGAGAATGAATTGTTTTGCAAGGTTTTAGCCTCAATAAAAGTGCCTGACAATTACTCGTCAAATATTTCACAGCTTGTGCATGTAAAGGAAAAGATTGCAAGGGGACTTAAAAGTCATGATTGGCATGTTTTAATGCAGCAGTTCCTTTCAATTGCCATACGCAAAAGCCTCCCAAATGGTACTGCACATAAATTATTGGAACTAAGTGCATTCTTTAGACATTTGTGTACTAAAAAAGGGTCAATGGAAGGCTTTTGCAAACTTACACCCAAAATAGTTATGATCCTATGCCAATTGGAAAGGATATTACCCCATGCATTCTTTGTCGTCAGTCTTCACCTCACAATACATCTTGCCAAGGAAGCTGCACTTGCAGGTCCAATACACTATAGATGGATGTATTCAATTGAGATGTGTTCCTTAACTTTTAATATGTTTCCATGGGTATTACATTTTTGCATCATATAATTTATTACAGCAAAATTGATTGTGTACTATTTAAATTAGGTACCAGCTAACCTTGAAGAAGTATGTTCGAAGTAAAAATCGACCCGAGGGAAGCATGACCCAAGGATATCTGGCTAAGAAGTGCTTGTCTTTTTGTGCGATGTACTTGGAAGGCATAGAGACATGTTTGAACCGTCCAAGCGGAAATGTAGATAGAATACGTCTTGACCATGAGGGTGACATTGACATATTTTGTGCCACCGGGCATTCACTTGGTATGCAGGAAGATTATCATCTTGACAACCACAATTGGGAGATTGCACGATCGTATGTTTTAGCCAATTATGATAAGTCAATGGCATATAGGAGGTGATTAAACTTAAATGTTATATACTGTAATTGAATGGCACCAAATTCTGAAACTCAACTTGTGGTTATATAAAGTGACATTGACATTATTTTCACATACAAAAGTTACATGGAGAATGCTCAAAGAACTCAAGGGAGGCGTGTAACCATGCTATAAGCAGAAAAATAAGCTACTAGATCATTCCTAGATTGGTTTGAAAAACATGTTAGCATGGAATAAGTTGATTATGTGTATAATGGTTTCCTATTTATCCTATTCTTAACTATGCATATGAACCTGTGTGTAAATTGTGTAGGTTAATCAATTGCAACAATCAGGTGATCCAAGGGCAACTGACAACTTGGTGGCGCTTGCTAATAGACCTAGTAAGTGGTGTCAGAGATGTAAGATTTTTGTATGTAATGGATTCAGGTTCAGAGTAAGAGGCACATAATCCAATGGAAAATACCAAAACTATGGTGTTTTCCTACAGTCTGATGTTCCAAGTTATGCTAGCCCACATGACTGGAATCCTGTTATTGGTTTGGTAGACTACTATGGAGTTCTGACTGATGTATTTGAAATCAAGTACCATATGGAACACACATTGGTATTATTCAAGCGCAATTGGTTTGATGGCACTTCCAGAAATACTAGTCAGGGAGTAAAAACAGACATATATGGGTTTAGATTGGTTAACTTCAACAAGATTTCGTCTGCGAATGACCTTTTCATTCTCGCATCACAAGCACTACAAGTGTTCTATGTACAAGTCCCAACAAATATTGAATAGCACGTTGCAATCAAAACAAGACCACGTGATTTCTTTGATATGCCCTCAACACATGATCATGATCCATGCGATAGACAGGATGTGGAACATGCAACTAGTGATAATGATGAGGTTCGAGTTAGAAGCAATGTAGACGCCCATGACTTTGAAGAATGCTTATAAAAGCATCTCACTTTTGATTAAGGTAATCGTTATAGGAAGTATTGATTCGATGGAAGTGTTGTATGATATGGAAATATTTGTACATTTTGACATTCAATCCTGAACCAAGCATTGCCTTGACTAATAGTCTTTTGATTTGGTATTATATGCAATATATTAAACTGGTGTCTTTATGTGGCATCTTCAGGTAGGAAGGATGATTGGAGGTGCACTGGAGCATGGGTTTGTTCTAATTCAGATCACTACAGTATGTTGAAGTCTTCTGGATATAGCATTGCTGCTTGTTCTTTTTTATCTCGCACTCGATCATTGAGCAGTAAGAATATAATCGAGGTATGAAATGAATTATGAATTGACCAGTTATATTGTTATGATATTTAATTAGTGCAACTGTAGTTGAATACATATAAGTTAAAATGGTACACATTTTTATAATTACAAAATACACAGAGTAGTCTTACATGATTTTGATTCCATAAACCATCCATACAGAAACAAAAATAACAGAGCAGTCTATATAGTTACCAACTGCCTAGGTTCAAAATATAAACATCCATATCTTCTACAGTGGTACAAACTGAGAAGGAATGTTTACATAGAGCAAAAGACTAGAGATTTTTTTTTTTAAAGGTTGATATCTTGCCTACACTGGACATACGTGAATACTAATACCATAATATAACATCCATTCCTAGCTAGGTTCAACTATTCTTACCATAAGCATCATCGGATGGTGATTTTGCACTCTGAATTTGAATAGGGATGGCTTCCTGTTTTGCTTTATCTGTAGCACGATTCATCCAATCATTGTGTTCTTGACCACCCACATATTCGCACGCAACACACTCCTTAACAACCTTGTAACTTTTTTGAGGATGACGAGTCCTCGCAGTATTGGTACAATCAGAATCAGAATTAAAGTGTACAACATTGCAAATCTCAATAGGATCAAAGTGGTATGAATTACCCAAGAAAAAAATGATATTATTTTCACTGTGTCACCACTGATGGAAGGTTGCTTTCCACTGGTCATTAATTTCTCAGTATCACCACTGATGTAAGGTTGCTTTGCACTGCTACCATGATTCACGTAGCCAATTTCGTTGGACCAGGGCGGAAACACGTTCACATCGAAACTTGGAAGATCAGATGGAAAGTGCTCATCTTTCATGATCACATTTTTCACTGCCTCATCATAACGAGGACAGTAAATATTGATTAAGGGATTGGGTGATTAAGGAGGGTAAACGGGCATGTTAGAGCCATATGAAAAGTCATTCCATTCAACCCAAGCATCATTTGTCTTTGTAGGGGGATTCGAATTGCTAATTGGCACCTAATTGCAGTGTAGGGTTTTGCTCGTACTCGACTTCGACGTGAAAGTTAGCCTCTAGGTAACACCAAAAATTAGGATCTTCATGGTTGGCAGTAAGTACAGGGACAAGGTTTTCTTGGGTGGGAATTGGGGTTGCAATGTTATTGGTTGGGGCAGGCATCATGGGACCAATTACTTCATGATCAATCGTAAGAACAAGGGGTTCACTTGTGTTACAAAATAATTGCCTACGAGCTTTTTGGAATAAAGGGGCCATTGGTGATTAGGTGTGATTTTGAGAGTTTTTGAAACTGTTGTAAGTCCAAAAAACTCTTCGTGGTTGATATTCATAATTGACATTAGAATGGAGGGCAGGGCACTTGTAAGTTCACAACCACTTATTGTAAAAAAATTTAATTAGGGTGTCAACAATCAATAGTCCCGGGATTCTCCTTACAAAAGCACTGAACTTTGACCACACAATGCATATGCCAATCTCATCAATCATGAATTCCAAATCTGCCACCTCACCAACTGTCAAATTATTTAATGGGTTGCTAATTTTTTTTATTTGGTAATAGCAACACCTGGCCATTTAGTGTGGCTAGGGGCTTACCCCTATAAGGGTATATCAATTAATTAATGGTTTTACTAGGGATTACTAGGCAGGAGGACTTCCCACTCGCCTTAACTATCTGCAAAAATTTGAAGATTGGATTTCAAAAAGGAAACATGTATGGCTTCAAAGATTTCACTTTACTCACTTTACTTGTTTAATTGCATCAAGCTATAAACTCAAACAAGAAAATATCTTGAGGGCACAGACGTTTCATTGAAGCCATTTCATGAGGTATCTGCTACTCTTCTCTTTTTACCAGAAAATTAATTGAGGTATTAAATAGAAATGCTTTTGTTTACAAATGTTAATTTAACACACTTGTCTTGTGTTTACATGAAAGGTAATTACAAAGGTATTGTGGGTCAGCAACAATAACTCACTTGCATCAATGTCGATTGACGAAGGCATTGAAACTCAACCATTGGCATTCAACCTGATGGAACATGACCACATAGATCATTTCACAGTTCCAAATAATGTCGAAGGTGTCGTGGATGAACGTCAACGTATAACCCGTAGAGCACAGGCTTCTAGGGGAATAAATAGGCCACGATAGGCACCCAATGGTACAAAGGAGCTGATGAAATTTAATGAGAAAGGGTAACCGGTAAAGCCTCCTCATATTGTTGCTAGATTGTCTAGGTTCTTAGGAATGCTATCTCAAGAAGCATCATATTTTCCAATTAACATAGTTGATTGGAGGAATTTCTACAGGGCTTCAAACATGGATCGTGCTTGGCAGAGGATTAAGGTAAATCAACAGAAGATGCATTAATGGTTGGTTGGTTTTCCCATATATATAGCTAGTTATTTCATTGTCTTTTAGTTTTAACCCTCGAATAAAAAAAAACCCACAAAATGCCATCACATGGGCTTTTATTTACTTTGTCAACAAGCAAATTGAAACCATAAGTTTTTAATTATGATTAATTCATTCGAAACCTACTTTGACCTCAACCACTGTTATCCATACACAAGTTTAAGTTTTCATTGGTTATGTCATTTATTTTGCAGTTGGTCACTCAGAAATGAGCACTAGAATAAATTACGGTTCATTGTGATATATTTGAAATAAGACACACCAATTACTTAGTAAGAGGCTCCATAGACAATTAGAATAGGGTCCACATCACATTATGCACCACTAAAAGGCAACATCCATGCAGATTGGTGATGTGCAAGATGGCGTTTTTTAACTTTGTTTCCTTTAATTTTAATTTGTTTTACTAGAAAAATATTTGAAACCTACTGGAGGGGTAATACAAAGTAACTGTACAAATTCATATTTCATATATTAAATGATGGTGCATAATTAACATCATATATATCTACATGGGCAGGGGACCCTTGATTGGACAAATGCTATAACACTAGAATTAGAGCCAAAAATTCGACAGGTTTGTAAGATGAAGTTGAATGATAGATGGAAGAATTACAAGGCAAACCTCAAGAAGGCATACTATACTCCATGCTTGCACTCACCATTAGCGGAGAAATTCCATTGTCATCATGGCCGTGTCAACCAAGACCAATGGAAACTGTTAGTGCAGCTATGGGAACACACAATCAACAAATGTTCTTCCTTTTTTATACACCATATATGCTTGATTTAGTTATGACATAATATGGATGGTAAATGTATGGATTGTATGTATTGGAAATTAAGATGAATTTCCTTTCACATAACCTTACTAATGCATGATAAACTTGACATATGTAGAAGCGTGCTACATCATCTAGAAAGAGCAGGAAGGCACTACAAATAAATCACACAACTAGAACCAAGACTTTTGCGCAAATCAGACACGAACATGTAAGGCTCTTCTAGGTGTTTCGTGTTATGGTAACTTAAGTACATGTTAGTGCAAATGGAACGAAGGTTAATGTGGAAATTAGTTGTTTGACATTTTATGTTAACATGAACAAGTAAATGGAAGCAAACCGGACTGCATTACATTCTTTATGTTGACACATACTCGAAAGAATGGGGAACCAGTGGATGCTCGCCAGCTGCAATAATTGTAAGTATGCCATCAATTACCAACTGCTACTATATATATGTAGGTGAGATATATAAAAGGTTTGTGGATTCTAAACAATCAGGTGTTTTAGATTAATTGCTATTTAATGTCAGTGAAACAAAGAGCATAAGCCAATGACAGCTTGCATTAGTGAATACAGTGAAGTAATGAAAGAGATTCCTATGCATATGAGTTTATTGGTATGCACTATAGCCTGAAGAACAGAACAATCACTCATACTACTAGTATTATTGAGAAACATGGTTGGAATATCTTTGATTTAGAAGGCTTTTAAATGTATACAGAGTGCATATACATTAGTAATTAATCTTGGCAACTACTTGTAGGATGATTTCAATACAAAGCTGAAATTGTACGAGGATAGGAAATAGATAATAACTGATGAGGTTCACCATATTGTGTACGCTAATGTATTGGGGCTTGAGAGAAACAGCAGTGTAAGAGGGTTTGGGACGGGGTTGTGTGGTCTGACGTGCCAGGTATTATAACTGAGAAAAGGGGAATTTGTAGAGAGATTGAAGCAATTAGGGCATCATATGAAGAGCAAAGAAAAGTTGCTAATATTGAAATTGAGAGACTTAGGATGAAGGCATGTGAGAGAGAGGAAAAACAAAGGATTGAGTCAGCAAATGTGCTTGCACAATTGACGAAAAAGCATATCGATTCAACGGTGGCACACAACAGATGGGTGGACTTGGAAGTGGAGAACATGAAGCGTGAAGTCAGGGCTGAAATTATGTCCACGCTGAAAAGGATTGTTGATGGAGGCATGGTGGAACCAAATGGAGTTGATGTAACTCAAGTTTGTGTCAATAGAATTGAACAAGGGAATGGTTTGTAGATCCAAGCAAGTGGAGAAGTTAAAGATGAAGGTTTTGTTGTGCTACAGAATATTGGCACAGATGATGAGATTAGGTATCGTCCATGCATGGTGAATGTCACTAGCATCATTAAGTAAAAAGTTAACTATGATCCTTTTTGTGAATTTTACTTGATGTATATAGTACAAATGCCATAGGGAAGGCATAGAACCAATTGGGTGAATTTTGTTAGTTATCAGTTTGTTGTTGGTGGATGTGCTTAGGTACATTTGTGTTATATAATGCAACGTCATCACCCTTGGGTACTTGGTTGTGTTGGACAACATTGTTGAATGTAATATGCTTTCTTATGTAGCACAAACCTTGTTATTGATAAATCTATTGGATATAAAGTGTGGTTGGTTGGAAATGTGAATCCTTTTGCAAATTTAAATTTCATGTGAATTTTATATTAAGAAGCTGAGTTTTAATATAGTACAGAGCTAGTACTAAAATGCATGTAATATAATTTGAACCTACTGGCCATTTGGAATGCTGTAGATTCACACCAACTTTGGTCCCTATATCTTAAAAGCCACTGATCCTAATATAGAAACATATGATTGGTGTGTGTGTATGAGTATGAAAGGCACCAATGTTAGTCTCAAATCTAGCCACTAATAAGAAGGACAATGAGATATTTTGAATTTTAGAAATAATTATAAAATATAAAAATGTTGTACTATTCCCATACACACCAATGCAATATTGGTAGCCATTGTTACAATAGAGTCATCTACATAGGACATGTTCTCTAGTTTAGTGGCTGCTTGGTGGCCATTAAGGTTTGCCACCAATGTGAGTGTCCACACTTGACAATAGACACCAATGAAAAGGGTGGCTTTTAGCCAAATTTCTAGTACTACGTTTGGTTTTAGCCACATATATACATATGATATATCTGCTTCTAATTACATACTCAAATTTAAAATGGTGGTGGTGTTGGATCGAAACGGTAATACCATTTCATTGTCAAACGCAGACATCAACAAGGTTAACAAGTCAGCCAAAGTAAAGTCAAGAACCGCTCAACGGTTTCCATGGACATTCTCCTCATGCATTATATATCACCACTTCTATCAAAACATATAAGTATTTCCGTCCACAAGTATGTATCTCGTTATAAGGCAGAGTAAAATCAGAGAACTCACAAAGATGCAAACAGGATTGTGTATATGAAACACAAGTATTAACCAGACACGCCATTCATTTGTGTCTCTCGATCTGTCTCTACCAGAAGGCACTGACTTATTGTCTTAATAACTTTCATTTTGCTTTTCGCGTAAACTGCATATACATCTTACAACACTTCATCATATTTTCTCATTATTGCATAGAGATTTATTCTGTCTTTAGATTGTTGGAGTAATATTAGAAAATACGAAATTAACAATATAATTCCAATGATAATAATCATAAAGAAATTCACAACATCAATTATATATGAGATTAATATAAACAACTAGAGAAAAAGTTAGAAAATTTGACAAACTTGGAGATTGAGGCTTGCATAAATGCAATGTCTTAAAGACAGAATTTCGCCCATACTCTTGTGCTTGTAGTTCTATAGGCGTCCGTCTCCCAAGATTAAACAATCTATAATCCGATGTCAAAGCACTTCAATCTTCGGATTCTGGCGAACTTCATATATTCCATACTCTCAAGACACGACTCGGATTTTTACTAAGACATTGGAGAAAACTCTTCTCTTAAAAAATCTCTTAAAAGGCAATAGTTTTTTAGTTTTTATAAAACTCAAATATACTGATTTCCCAAGAGATGTATCGTTTAAGGTTTAGAACATATCACTAAAGGGGATGGCACCCCTTGTGGCGCCCTTTGATACAAAACCTTTAACACTTGACTGACTCTTATTTTTTCATTCATATTTTATAATTAAATATTATAATATTTAATTTCCAACGCTCATTCGATCGAAGGAATCGCATTTGAAATGTGCATCTCAAATCACTATATAAAGACACACCATGGTTCCAAAAGTGTCATTCGCATAATGTCTTTTTCTCCAACAAACATTACCAAGCATTTGTTGGATTATTCGAAATGAAGAAAAAGAGGGCTTACTCCTTATTATATATCAATGGAAGTGATTTCGTCGCACCCTTTGTTTTTTGTTTGCATGCTTGTTTGATGTCGTCGATTGATTTTCTTTACTTTTACTCAATTAAAAGTTCAAAAACAAGCATGGAGTGTACGTGTGAAGAAAAAAAGTGTGCTAAAATCAGTGCCATGTATCAAATATTATACAACTCAATTATTAGTCCATCCAATGAATTGTATGATTAAATATGAGTTTAGCATAAGTCCTCGAAGTTTATATATCTTTTCAAGCTTTTACTTTGGAGTTTGAGTTGTATCTAGTGAACATGATTACGTTGATCACCCCTTGTATATAATATATTTCCTTGGAATCAAGAAGCTAATCTTTTTTTTTTTTTTTTTTTTATAATACAAACCATATGTTATTTATAATGATACTCATACGACTAGGTGACATGTATACCATAAAGCTGTGTTATTATTATGTAATTAACCACAACTAGGTATTAATCTGACCGTCAATATATATAGTCTTCGTATCCGCTTCGCGTTAGTAAGGTTAGACAAATCTCTTTAGTGGTTAGTCAAAATACAAAATGGTTGACTACAAGATTTTTATCATTATATTGAAGTCATGTTCCGATATGAACCCTAGAAAAAATTTGTTCATTACAATTGATATTCCATCAAGATTGAAACCGCTAAAGCTTACATTGCATTTTCGCCGACTTAGTTGTTTGCTTCGCTTGTTATAATTTAAACGTAAAATCTCTTCTAATTAAGCAAGAAAAGTGATTGAAAAATAAATAATGAAATTTAGTCCCCCATTGACTTTCTTGTTGTAGAAAAGTAAATATATTACTTTACAATGCAATATATAACCTTGACCAAGCATTAAAACTATACTTTATTTCCTTTCCTTATATATGCCTATCATAAATATTCACATAATCCAAAGCCTTTCTTGGAGCCTCTCTTGGAGCCTCTAAAGGGACCAGAAACTATTTTCCTCCACACATCCACACCCCTATCGGCTAAGGAAAGGCCAACAAATCTTTTTGCCCATCACCCACTATTTTATACATAAAACTACCCCATCAAAAATACATCTCCTCTCCTCTCTCTCACTTAAGCTCGTTCCAGCACAACCCAGTTCCCAGCCAAGTTGCAGCAGTCTTTAGGTAAATCAATGGGGGACGGGAAAGTAATGTACTTTGTTTAATTAATGGGTGATGAGGTAGTCAAGCATTCGGTCAAAACTAACAGTGTCTGATACATTTTTTCGTTTCTTGCTTGTATCTCTGCTGCAAAAAGTCTGCCAAATGGTAGAGTTTTGATTATATTTGTTTTCGCTGTTTCTTCTTTCTTTTGGTGAGATTTATTATTACCTTGTTTATTTATTGGGGCTCTGTTTCGTCATTTGGTACATGCTTTACAATGTCAAAGTTGTCAGCTGACAAATGTGCGTTTACTATTTTGTGTAATTCCTTTCCACTTGTCCAACACGCTGGTGTTATTCACATACCATTTTCTACCTCTAGCACATTCTCGCAAATTTCAGCCATCATATTGAATGAATTAAGGAAGATTAAACGGCAGAATTAATAAGGAGTGTGTGTGGGTAAAAATGAGGGTAGATAGCACTACTCGTCCAACAATACTTAAAGTTGACTTTCTTTATACAACAATGTTCATGTATAGTAATTTCAAAACGCTGTTGTGCAATACCAACTAATGGTAATTTTGTTCTGAACGTTGGAAGATGTCACAAGTTCGAGGGTAAGACACTAGCGCTAACTTGTAAAGCTCACAAGATGTTAACCATGTTAAAACAATTGTGGTAATGCTAAGAAACTAACGCTTAGACATAGACTTGGGAATAGCAAGAAAGAATAGGTAATGCATATTCATACAAAAAAACAAAACAAGAGGAGAGATTAGGCGGTCCATTCGATGAATTTCATAGTTAAATTGTATAATAACAAGAAAACACTTGGTCATCTCATGTTATATAATGAAAGGAATGAAATTTCATTAGTTATGCTGAGTATTCTTACTCTCACATGAAGGTTTATCATAAAACTGTGGTATTTTGATCTTAATTTTGCAAGTTCGATGGATCTTGATGTTAAGACGCCATGATCCGTTTACTTACAAGTCCTTGATGATGGTTTATACTGTTTTTCAGTGAGGAGTAGGCCGAAATGGCGCAGATTTTGGCGCCCACTTCACAATGGCAGATGAAGATTACAAAGAGCTCAACCACTGCCAGTCCTATGACAGCAAAGATGTGGGGTTCTCTTGTGTTGAAACAGAACAAGAAAGGACCAGCTAGGAGCTCTACTAAATTTAGAGTGCTCGCCACCAAGGCTGAAGGTTATACAATCAACAGGCTAGAGGGTTTACTGAACCTGGACCTTACTCCATTCACTGACAGGATTATTGCCGAGTACATTTGGTATGCCTCATATTCTCCGCTACCATCTGATATTTGTAATGCATGTTAGGACTTGCAAACTAGCGCACCTGAAAGAAATTCGGCAGTCAGTTGTTTAATCTTTGATATCATGGTAGGTTGCTTCCAAAAAATGTTTTCATGTTTTATCATTTTGAAACAGGATCGGAGGGTCAGGGGTTGATGTCCGCAGCAAGTCAAGGGTATGATAAATATCCATGGACTTTAAATTTAAACTTTGAAAGATTGAGGTTTGATTATTCTCATGCGTATGTTTGTTTACGAATGTTTCAGACAATATCAAAACCTGTTGAAGATCCGTCTGAGCTTCCCAAGTGGAACTATGATGGATCAAGTACCGGACAAGCACCCGGTGAAGACAGTGAAGTAATCCTATAGTAAGATCTTCAGAACAAAACCACATTTATGGTTGTTTCTCTTCATTGTTACAGCATGGAATTGATATAGCTTCTATATTCCAGCCCTCAAGCGATATTTAAGGACCCTTTCCGTGGTGGCAACAATATTTTGGTAGGTATCATATATAAATGTTAGTACTATGATGTCCAGTGAATCTAAGCATATAAAACTTAATTGACATCATTCTATGTGCTTCACAAAGGTAATTTGCGATGCATATACACCGCAAGGCGAGCCTATCCCAACAAACAAGCGCGCCAGGGCTGCTGAGATTTTCAAGAACAAGAAGGTTATAGACGAAGTTCCATGGTAATTTCTCCCTTGATAACTTAAGTCTTAGTTTTAAGTTTTGTGTGTGTGCCTGCGTGTCTCGTAGGTGATTCGGACTTGGAATTATAGTTTTCATCTCTTTGTGTTAATACATAGTGATTAACAATGTAGTCATGGTTATGTACATTAATGTGTCAAGTATGTGTGTATTTAGATTCGAGAATCTACTAATCTTGACCATTCTTTTCAGGTATGGGATTGAACAAGAGTACACATTACTCCAAACTGATGTGAAATGGCCCTTGGGCTGGCCAGTTGGAGGTTATCCTGGTCCTCAGGTTGTTATTCTGTTTGCAAGAATCTGTCACTGTCAGTTTCAGCCTAAATAATTTTATTTCTCGTATTTAAACGTCTTATAAAATCTTTCGCCATCAATAAATACCGGGGTAATAATGCATCTACTTATCGCAGGGTCCCTACTACTGTGGTGCTGGTGCAGACAAGTCATTCGGCCGTGACATCTCAGATGCTCACTACAAGGCTTGCCTCTATGCCGGAATTAACATCAGCGGCACCAACGGGGAGGTTATGCCTGGCCAGGTTTTCCTCTCTCCCTTCTCTATCTTATCCTGCTTCTGAATTCAAGTAGTGTAGCTATACCTTTTTTCATCCACCAGTAATAATCATCGGTATTATCATGCAGTGGGAGTATCAAGTTGGTCCGAGTGTGGGAATTGAAGCTGGAGATCATATCTGGGCTTCAAGATACATTCTTGAGGTAACTCATCCTAATCATAACTTGGTGGCAGTTTTGCAACTGAATGGTATCATTCAACTAGTTTTGGTGTGTCGATGCGTCCCTTGATTCACTAAAAATTGTATATTTTTTCCCTACCCTGGCAGAGAATCACTGAACAAGCTGGTGTTGTTCTCACACTTGATCCAAAACCAATAGAGGTAATATAGATTTTACCATATACCGATATTTTCAGTATTTGTACACCGATGAATGAACTTATCCCCTATTTTGCATCGACAGGGTGACTGGAACGGTGCAGGATGCCACACCAATTACAGGTAATTAGCCAATACAACATTGATGAAATGGACAATATCTACGTATAATTGGATAGTATGCTCAGGAAAAATAATATATTGAATAATCATTGCTTTCACAGTACAAAGAGCATGAGGGAAGAAGGAGGCTTTGAAGTTATTAAGAAGGCCATTTTGAATCTTTCCCTTCGCCATGGTGAGCACATTAGTGCTTACGGAGAAGGAAATGAGAGAAGGCTGACAGGAAAGCATGAAACAGCCAGCATTAACACATTTTCTTGGGTATGCCCTTAAAAATTGCTAGCTGTTTCTCTTGAACTTTAAACAGTGGAACCAGAAAGTTTCGGATTATAAAATTTATAACTAAATACTCCTTAACTTGAACTCGTAGGGAGTGGCTAATCGTGGTTGCTCAATCCGTGTTGGTCGTGAAACTGAGAAGCAAGGAAAAGGTACTACCCCCAGTTTCAGTATTTACTATCTTAAACTGTGGTTAAATATGTAAATATATTTGTGTTGTCTTTTAAGCTTCATCGGCATGCTCCCAGCATTCCTTTCTGTTATGTCACTCTTAGAAACGACCTGCACCACTGAACCTTTCGATGTTGCTGACTCTTGTGTTAGGTTATCTGGAGGATCGTCGTCCAGCTTCAAACATGGACCCTTACATTGTGACCTCACTGCTGGCAGAAACTACATTGTTGTGGGAGCCAACCCTTGAGGCTGAAGCTCTTGCAGCTCAAAAGCTTGCATTGAACGTCTGAAACCAATTCGCTGAAGATAATCCACTGGGGCCTAAAACGCAGCTAATTGGGACAAAGCAGCAGCATATTCCTTCACCTTTTAAATCCTTTTGAGAAGTTCCTTTGTAAATAAAGGTCCCATTGTCAGTGATTGTTCATGTCATGTTCAACTTTGTAGAATGTTTTCTTGTATCGAAGAAATCGTGTAGATCGGAGAGCCTTAATTGAATCATTTGACAGTTTATTGGATATTTTACGCAGCATATGAACTCTGGTTTTTGCATAAGAAATAAATTTCGGAATTGATTCAAACCGTTCATTTTTTAAGTCCTCGTTCGAAGATCTTCCCTGCAAATTCACCAAAATCTGAAAACACTATGTTCATCTATTTATATAGTCACACAGACAGATAAACCTTTTCATCAAATTCTGGTAGAATTGAGCTTTCAATGAGGATCCGAACACCAAACGATTCAGATTATGGGGTACATTCTGTAAAGGTTCCAGACTCGTAATTAGCGACATATGAATTGGTTAGCACTCGAGCTCTACTGTATACAATAATACGCATTTCTTTTGCCAGAAAAGAAGCATTAAACAGAGAAAAGTATAACTTTATTCTTTTATTTTGTGTGCTTAGCATGGAAACTTTATTCCATCAAAGTCTAAAGAGCTGCCGTACAGAAGTGATTATATTTTGTTTATTTACGTATTTTAATTCTCGTAATCTCATTTGATTTATTAATCTAATTTAAAGGCGAAAAATAAACAGGATGTGTAGTAGAAAGAAAATGAGTGCGGAAATCAAATAAAGGATTCTTTGGCCCTTCCATGAGGCAATCCCAATGAAGGAAAAGAATGTAAGCCATTTCTTTGAATTAAAGACGCATATTAAAATTCAGAATATATAGTTCTGTAAGCTGAGCTCTTTAAGGGTGACAACATCTAGTTCTTCTCCTTCCATCTCTGAAAAAACTTCAAAGGCCATGGCTAATGGAGGGGCAAAATCTGCAGCATCAATTCTCCTAATTGTTAATCTTGTTCTGTATTTCGTTGTGATTGTCATTGCTTCTTGGGCTGTCAGCCATGGAATCCAAAGGTCTCGCGAAACCGGTAATTATCGATTGGCATAGTCTTTCAATTACGTGAAATCTTCTGGCATGATCATCACATCACATGTGATTGAATTGTGGCAATCACACTGAACAATTTCTCATCAATTACAACTTAATTGTGGTAACTAACAACATTTAATGTGCATGCATGCAGCATCTGTTTTGTCGATTCCTGCTCGGATATTTCCAATATATTTTCCATTTGGGAATACGGCAACTGGGTTCTTTGTGATCTTCTCCCTCATTGCTGGAGTTGTTGGATTTGGGACCTCACTCACTGGACTCCACAACGTTGTCCATTGGGACAGCCCCAGCTTGCACACAGCCGCTGCTGCTTCTCTTGCTACTTGTTCACTCACCCTTCTTGCCATGGGGTGAATACCTCTGCTTCTTTTGGTTCTTCAGTAAATTAGGAAAAAACAAACGGCCCGACAACAATAAGTTTTATATAAAAACACTTTGAGAGCCCGATTGGAGGGAGAAAAATGTTTTTCTATCTACTTGTTATGCTCTAATTGATTTTTAGTTGTGAAATTATTTTGGTGTTACAAAGTTGGGTTTTGATTTAAAGTACGGAGTTTGAAGCGTTTTCTTAAAGTGTTATGTTATCAAATGCTTAATTGTGAATTTTTTTTTGGTACACTTGATCTGTTTGGTCTCCAATTCATACATGTATTTCTACCCCACTTTTTCTGTTTCAGATTGGCATGTAAAGAGATTGATCTTGGTTGGACAGATTCCAACTTGGTAAGTTGCTGCTCTTACACACACACACACACATATATATTTGAAATATAAAACCAATGTAAGCGTAATTACCGTACTTGGCGAGGAAAACTTCCCTCTCACCGGTTGTATATACAATTATGTATAATAATTCTTTCATATGTGACTAGTCATGTGACCAGAAAGACCGATACAATCAGTTTCACTTGCACCAAAGATTTCCTTGTACTAGGCATTGTGGCACACTACAATTAGTACTAGCAGCCTTTTTGCATAGATGCATATACGTTGTCTTTTCACACATGATCCTCACCTATTAGTCGTCACATGATTAATGGCTATGAGAAGGAAGTTGTATACACAATACATTCGTCACATGTAAGAATCTACTGATGGCTCATATAGCTAGGGAAAGAGCAAGTAGTAATAGTGTTGAAATTTTTATTGCAGAAACAAAAGAAGCTTAACTAATTACATGACTAATCACGGTGTTATGTGTTGTATTAACAGCGTACGTTGGAGACAATAACAATCCTTGTAACTGCAACGCAGTTGTTTTCGACGTGTGTCATCCATGTTGGGGTTGAAGATGTTATTGCTCAAGAAAGGAGCCGCACTGGAAGAGTTTAATCGTCCTAATTAGTGTTATCTTTCACACTAATACACTGCTTGAATGTTGATTATTCATGTATGAATTGTTGTTAAATACCAACTAGTCTTGAGAAATAAGCGTCTTGCATCTCAACTCACGTGCAACTAGAATACAAAAGTGCAATTAAACTGCCAATTACCAGTTAATGGATCAGTCCAGATCAATTCAAATCCGACATTATCAATAAGAAATGGGTTGAGCTATCCTTTGTACTATCTTATGATATTTTCAATAAATATCTAATATTTTAGAAAAAATATGTGTATATAAAGAATAATGTTGTCACTTCTATGTTTAATGTATATTGATATCTATGTTTAATGTATATTGATATCGGTTGCCTTCAACGGAAATTATGGAAGTTTGCAATGGAGAGGGTATATATTCCATTCATATTAGTCGAAAACTAGAGAAAAATATCTCAAAAAAAAAAAAATTAGAAATCTGCAATGGATTATAATTATCGTCGCTATTCATTGATATGCACATATGTATGATAAATGTATGCATTAGTTATGGCAAAATTTATGAAGTAAATTGATAAATATCGTCGCTATTCATTGATTTTCTTATATTTTGCATATGTAAAGTGAAGTTTGCATTTCACCATCCATTTTCATATCGATCCTTAATTTTTCAGATATTTCAACAGAAATATCAACAATTCCGTAGCTCTACATGTAATGTACTGGTTTGTATTTGGGGTAGACCTAAAAATATCTTCATTTAATGGTTACTAGCCAATAAGCACACAATCTGTGTATGTGAACAATTTCATTTTATTTTTTGTTTTTTTTTATTAAGGAGTGATTAGTTTTTAAAAATTTAAAAAGAGTATGAAAAAACGATGGTGGAACAATTTCTCTTAATAAGTGCATATTTTATCTTAATATTACGTAATTATTGTTTTGTCATTCTTATGTAAATATTGTGAATCAAAAGTGAGGGTAAAATAGGAAAAATAGGGATATGATTCTTATTTTTTCAAAAGATACAAAATTACTATTTTGCCCTCCTTACGTAAGTATTGTGCATCAAAAGTGAGGGAAAAATAGAAAAATGGGCAAAAGTGAGGACAAAATAGAAAAAAAAATTGATAAAAAGTTGACAAATGGGGTTCTCTTAATAATAGTATATATAGATATTAACCTCCTATGCTGAAAAAAAAAACAGCAAAATTTGGTTATTTGAGATTACATTTATGCCCCATATTTCTTATTCATATTTTATTTTAATTAAATTGTTAAACTGATAATTTTATAAAAGTTTGATTGACGTTATATTAATTAATAGAGATATATAGATATTAACCTCCGATGCTGCAAAATTCTCTCATAAGTTGAGATAAACCGTTAAATTCCCGCCACTTTGGAAATTAACCGACTGTACAGAAACATCCCTAAAATCCTCCCTCTCTCTCCCACACTCAGCTTCACCCATGAGCTTCGCTTACCGTGCCGTCACAACGGTAACATTCCCCTCTTTCCCGCTGAACCCTAATCCCAAAACCCTAATTGCCTCAAATTTCACTCACCCGAGCTCACTGAACAAAACCCTTATACAAGCAAAGCCGAGATTAACCCTCCAAATTCGAGCTGCGGCGAGCGATAGCAGCCAAAGCCCGTGGTGGGTGAACGTTTTGCCGACCAAAGCTTTCGGAGCCGAGAAATTCCTCAGGCTGATTTCAGGCGCGACTACTAGCCCCATCTGCCAGTACGTCTCGGAACCCACCACCTTCCTTCATTCTGTGGACCCCAGAATCAAATTGGTATGCTTAATTTTGATGGGTATTTCCTGGTTTTTTATGATAAATGGTGGGTTTGGTCTAATTTGGTACCGTATATTTAGCTGAAAAGGATGAATTGATGTATGCGTTTTGGGTTTCGATGGCATTTAAAGTTCAAGTTTTTATTTTTGATTTTAGGTATTTCAGTTTGCTTCGTATTGAGTTTCTAGTGTTATGTGTTTGATAAGTATATGTTGCGGAGCAATTTGATAAGACTGATAAAAAATGTTACCTTTTCTTCTTCTTCCTGATTTTAATTGTGTTACAACATAGAACTTTAATATGAAAGAATGTTGTTGTTCACTTGTCTTTTCTTTTTTCTGTACCAGAGAGAGGGTTAGGGAACATTAAATGGTTGTTTCCGTGTCCAAGTTTCGACTTGGCCTGTCAACATGCGAGGTTTAGGAAGAACCGATTTGTATAGTGTAAGAAATTGCAACGGCAGTGCCCTTTAAAATTTTAGATGAGAGGAGTAGAATTCCATGCATATGATACACCTGAAATCTCCAACTATTATTGAAAGGCGGCGACTCTCAAACCTTAAGAGATGACATTTCTATTGAATATACTAGCTAAGTCAAGTAGAAACATCATATGGAATGAGATTTTTTTAGATCAACCAAAATTTTGAGCACAATCAAATGATTTTAAAGCGGAGGCTGTTTATGTTGTTAAATGCACTTAACAATCAAATGGTAATGATATCATTTTGCATCCTGGGCCTCTGTCTTTTGTTAAAGCATATTTGTAAATAACACCTCACTGTTGGTAAAGTTTGCATGATAAATTTTTTTTGGGATAGGGCATATATGCGGTTTGTAACTTCTGTTTTATTACCTTTTTTCATTTTGACCATGCAGGTTTGGCTTTTGGCTCTAGTTGTTTTACCAGCAAGGTCACATATAATACTGCGCTTTGGATTAGTAGTATACTTGGCCGTTTTGTCAATATGGATTCTTCCAAGACACACATGGATGGTAAATAACTAAGCACCAGCCTATGAGTCAGGAGCTAGTTTTAATTGTACTAACTTCTTAGTCTTTAGTATTTTATTAACAAGGCCTTAGTGATGCATCTGGTATTTTGTTATTCCTTCTTCCTTTGTTGTGAATCGATAATCAAGATACTAATGCAGGGTATTTTTTTGGTTACAGGACCAACTGGGAAGAGTGTCCTTGATTTCTGGAATTTTATTCATTATGCTGGGGCTGGGTTCAGATGGTGTACCACCGCTTGTTCAGTTGAGAACCCCACCTTCTGCAATGATGGGATTATCAAATCTTCCTGCATCCCTGGAAGGTTACTCATATTTAATTATGAAGCTAGGTCCAATACAGTTTACAAGGAAGGGGTTGTCTGTAGCGAGCACAGCTGCTTGCTTAACCTTTACTGTAAGTTGCTTCTATCTCTGCTCGGTGCACCTTTTGCCTCTTATTAAATAACAATATGTTTGGGTGCCCATTGAAATCACATTATAAGGGTGTGTTTGTATATGTAGGGACACAAATTTTGAGATTAAAGTGATGTAACCATACAATTGATGAAGAAGCTTTTATTTATACTGATAATTAGGCTTTGTATTTTTGTGAAAGGTCTTTCAAAGTGCGAGCCTTTGCCTTACAACCACAACCCCTGAAGAACTTGCATTTGCTTTGCGGTGGTTTATGCTCCCTTTGACACATCTTGGTGTGCCAGTGGCTGAAATTATTCTTACCCTCATGCTTTCATTGAGGTTCATCAATCTGGTTTTTGATGAGGTATGGGGATTGGTCAATAAGATTTGTGTTCAGTGATTCCAAAATTTTCAGATGATTTTCTTGACAGAGGATTAGTGATGATTTAGCTCTAAAATCTACTCAAACTGATATCTACTCCTTTGGAATATACTTCTAATGTGTTTGTAGGTTCGGAATGTTGCATTGGGGATTGTATCTCGTAGGATAAACTGGGAACAGCTGACAATGGTGGAAACAATTGATCGTAAGCATGCATCCAACATATGAATTTTTGTGTTGTTATTGTTGGTCTTCTCGTCCTTAGCTACAAATGAATCTGAGTTGTAGGGTCCTCAAAGCAGGAAGAGTTTCTGCTATCTAAATTTTATCATATTTGTGTGTTGTTCACACTGTATAACACTTATAGCCCCCTTTGTTTATGGATATTGTCTAGTTTGGTCTAGTAAATATCTTTTCAGCTTGACTGAGTAATCTTAACAATCTGATTCCTTCATCTTTTATGAATTCTGTGCTATGTTAAAGATGTTTCGTTGCCTACATGTAGAACTACCTCATGCTCTATCACTTTAGTGTAACTGTCAGCTTAGATGATGAGGGACAAACTGATATTAAACATTTATCTATTTGAACACCGTCTTATCACCTTTTTCTTGATTGTCATTGGCGACTTTCCTTTTATGATTTGGTTCTTACTTTTCAGTTTTATTTGCCTACTTCCGTCGGATCTTCACAAATATTTTTAGCCATGCAGAGCAGATTTCACAGGTTTGTGCATTAACTCACAGAAGTAAGAGAGAAAAAGTAATTCTGGTTTTGCATGTTTCACCAATGTTATGGCTTTTACAGGCAATGATTGTCAGAGGTTTTAGAGGGGACAGCAATGCTCATAAGATTTACTTGTTATCAGATCCATCCATTGGGACTGCAGATATCATTTCCCTGTTATGCCTGGTTGGTGTAATAGGTGCTTCCGTATGGTTTGGCTACTTTCTAGTCTGATCTGCTGTGAAACTTTTCATCGGTAATCCCCCCTTTTATTTCTCCGCCTATTTGTTTGGGACAGGTAGTTTTAGCTTTGCGCTTGTGTCTCTGATTCGATCAATATGTCCTACAGGGGAAAAATATTGTTGATGATATAGTACCATATACCGACACACATATGAGCCGGCTGTAATTTTGGTAGAACTGTATTATCAGTAGATAGAGTTCTGCAGTCTATGGAAGAAAATTCATCAACGTTCCTACAAAGAAGCGGTGAAGGTCCTTCCTGGTTTCTGGAATGCCAATCAAGAATTTACAGAGTTCTTAAAGGATCGGAGATACCTCGAGGGTTCTGGCTGTCCCAACTAAACGAAGATCAACATCGAACTAACAGTGTGTTGGATGGTTGAAACTTAAAACTTTAGGATTAGCTTACCAACAATGTTTCCTGGTAAAGCCTTCTTATGCGTTGCACCTTTTGGTTGTACATGATAAAAGAAAACAAGGCAAAATCTCACTGATTTGTGCTGCCGAGGATAGTTGTTTGATTTCAAAGTAATTATTATCAGATACTGATTAAAAGCGATTAGTGAATAATCAGAAATACTTCAGATAAAACGTAATTTTGAGTCATCGATCGCACGACGGCATGTCCCGATGATAGTCAAGGTGACAAACAATTGAACTAAGACTTATTCGATAACCAAAAGTTTTGTATAAATGATCATGAGTACAATCATGAATTATTGCTTATCTATTTTTCGTCTTAGTATTTATATCAACAAGTGCCTCCTTAGAGAGTCTTTCTTCGTAAGTAATTTAATTGTGTTGGTGTGTCATCAACTCCTCTAGATCTACTTTGTTAGAATCATTATCTTCGTTGACAGTGTTCGCACAAAATTCGTGTCGGTAGGAGACTAGTTGGTTCGTTGCCAGTTACTTTTCAGACTCGAAGTTGCTAGTTATCAAAGAGTGTCCTCTTGTTCATTATATTCAAGGCTTTGTGCGTAGAAGTTTTTATCAAGAGTGACATTTCTCTAGCTATGGAGTGCCATCTCAATCCTCTGAGTTTGGATGTGAATGATTTTGCCCTTAAACTCACGGGCACGGTGGTAATTAGCTTTGCCAAGTTGGCATTTTATTTTATATTAAAGTTTTTTTAAATTGAAGATCTCTCGAATGTTATTTCGAATGTACTCTTTGATATTTGTGTCAATTCTTAATTTTATATTAAAAGTGTTAATAAATAGAATATCGTAAGAAAATTTTATTCGCACGCGTGTTAGAAAAACATTTTCACGCATGCATGTCAATAATTAGGTATTTGAGCCCAAAATATTTTAATGCCTATATAAACGCATATGATCTTACTTTTTATCATATTTTCGTCTTTTGTCGTAGGAAAATCTTAGATTAGTTGCAATCAATATGGCTCCAACTTGGCGCACGTTAGTGAAAGTTGTGGTTGTTCTCGCCATCATCACCACGGTGGCTGCCAGAGGCAGAGATGACTGTGGAGGCAGCGGAGGTGAAGGTGCCAGCGGCGGAGGAGATGGCAGTACTGGTGGTGGTGTGCCTAGCACTGGTGCAGGAGTGGGTCGTTTGGTACGTAATAATGCCATGATACCGGCGTATGGTATTGTCTGGTGCATAGCGTTTCATTACTTGCGGAATGCGTTGTGGCGGTGCTAATCATACTGCGGCGGACATGGACATGTTCATGTGTTGTTTCAAAGACGGCTTCTTTAATTCCAACTGTTACAATTTATATATATTATCATAGCAAATGTAGAAATTAATAATACGTAGTCTTATATTCGTGACACGGCATTATAGGTTAAATACTGATGAACGATCACCCTTTAATATAATTCTGAAACGCCAACGGTCCGTTTGATTGATAATAGAATGAAAATTGTATAACTAAAAATACAACCTGAAAAATTGTTAAAACAGCTGCACAAACCCTAACAGTAAAAGAAATAAAACCGGAAAGTACAAAAATAATTCAAATATGTTTTGACCCACTAAATAACCTCAAACGCCCGAAATTTATCATCGATTGTTGCCAAGCAACGAGTTTGATTCGTCTCTTCCTTTCCAGAAATTTATCATCGATTGTTGCCAAGCAACGGTACCTGGAATTGGTCATGAATCGGTTAGGAATTGATGTAGCTGTGCTGTGTGCACCAGCTGCTGATTGTCTGTCTATTTAATCTAGCAGTTTATTTATGATCTTGTTTGTTCAAATTTTGAAAATAAAAAACAAAAAATAGTGCTTTCTTTCAAGATTTCTTGTTTCTTTCTATTCAGATGCAGTTTTCACTTTCATTTCTTCCAATATTTATTGATCTTCATATGTACACACATGTGTTCATGAGCTTTGTAGTTAAGTTCATGCGTCTTTAACAAGTCACATTCGTAATTTATTCTGTGTCATAGCTAGTCATGAGCTTTGTGTGGTAAATTCTTGTGTCATAACTCGGCCGCCTCAGGGTGTAGATATTAGAGCATTTGAATCATGTGCCTGTTTCTGTACCTAGTGTTAATCGAGAAATTGTTGGACCCAAATGTAATGGAATGTCTGTTGGGCATACGAGGTGATTAATTTATGTTTATCTATTAATCGTTGTTTTCTTTTCTTTCTTCCTAGTTTCTTATCTCTGAAATGTACTTTCTTCTCAAAAACATTGGTCGACCAGCAGCCAGAAAACCATGGAACAGAAGAGGTCTTCTTTTCACCTGCAACATCAACATTCCAAATGGTCTACATCACCCTCAACAAACAATCGCCTGAGGAAGCAGAGGAGAAAAGCCTCTCCTAGAAGCTTACCATGGTGTTCAAGGTTAGAATACCCTTGCTGTTTGTTTATTCAAATATCATTGCAAAGGAAATGTGAGAGAAAACCAAGATAAATGGTCTTTGCGTTTCTAAGGAACTAATTAGGCTAAGCAACAAGCATTTCCCTTAATAATCTTGGCTTCTCTGGATGGTGTTCTAATTTCCACTCTATTTTTGGACTGGTTGCTAATCTAATCCAACCAAGGGCGTTTTCTAATCTCAAGTGCTTTAGGTGTTGCAATAAGTTTCATTGTGTTGTTATCTTGGTTACCCATCCCCCCACCCCTCCTCCTGCCTCGCATGAGTTATTGATCAGATGGAAAGTTTTGTGTCTAGATTCTAGAAGCAGGTTTCAATCATGCTTGTTATGTTCGACTGTACTCAGATACCATTCGTTTGGGATTTGAATAGAGTTTTCTTTAACATCTCCATTTCCTGATTTAAGCTGCATTCAACTTTAAAGCTTCATTATGGTTTTCTTTATTTTTAAGGCTATACAAGAGGTTTTAAAGCATGACAATGTTTGTTTAACGTGCAACAAACATCGATATCGTTGAGAAGTTGGTGGATATTTACTTTTCTTCTGATTTAAGCTGCATTCAACTTTGAGGGGATTTTGTGCTACTGAGTTATGGTTTTGTTGCTTTCTGTTTCATCTAATTTGGTACCATTTTATTGTTTTGAGTGTTTGTATGCATATGTAATATAAGCTCCGATTTGGATGAGTAATGCCGTGGAGTACGGTATACGAATAGAAAGGAGGGAAAGCCATAAAAAAATATTGAAAGCTCACCCCAAGTAGGATCATCCAAGTAAATCGGCAAGTTACCCAAGGACAGAAAGAATGTGAACTCTCTGCTATTCACTACTAACAAAACTAGAGGCACCGCCCTTCGTTAGATTGGTTGACCATTAAGTTCCTCACTCTTTTTACATCATCCCAATTAATTCCAAGATTAATATCCCAAAGGGTACATCAAGAAGGCCAATGCAGAAACAAAAACCAATTGCTTCTCTTCTCCTAAGCAAACTTTGCTTCTCGTTTGTGGGTGTGCTAGTGAGTTCATTCATGCTGACGTTTAATTGAAATAAAAATTTTACAGGACCTTTCTACTCCACAACGGTTGGAGGACTGAGAAGCTCTGAGAATCCTGAAAGTAAGATCACCCCTGTGCCTGTTACTGACGAAGAGTTCTGGGGTGCAACATTTAAAGGTGATATGAAGCGACTGTCTTTTTGTTTTAGTGAGGGAATAAGTGACTAATTTATAAACACTAGTCAATACTATGGTTTATTGGCATGCTATGCCTGTGGGATTATAGGCATAGGATCTACGTTAATGGTTGAGATGTGTAGTATCGCGTCGTTAATGTAGAGGCTCTGTAAAGTTCCTTTTGGAGATGCGCCTTTTATTTTCTGTTTGGGGGATTGGGTCTAGTTTTATTTTCAGTTTTGCTCTCAGTGCATAGTGTCAGAAAAGCAAAGCTTAGCAATGGAACTGGTAAAAGCCTTAGTTGGATACAGTTTCAAATCATCAGATAAAACACTGCAAAAACTGCTGGTGTTGAGTTTTTGCTGCGAGTTAACTGATGATGTGAAACTATTCCCGGATAAGGCTTTCAGAGTTGAAAGGCTTAAGCTTCCCCTCTGAGGAAACTATATCGCAAGCAAATCTGAAAATAACGGATGGACTTGAAACTCCAAAGCAGATGCAAAGTAAGCATCAGAGCTGTGACGTTTAGCAAACTGGTGAGAGAATTTGCTCGTACAAATCTTTCGAAGATGAAAAGTCCATCCAACTTGAGAAACATGTACCAGATCTCTAGGAACATTGATGTCATGTGTGGCGAATGGCGGCGGAGATGGTTTCTGGTGAGGGCCAGGGATTTTGTTGAATGCAGATTGTCAGCATTTTGCCACAAACTAGAAGTTTTTTTTCCTGATAGAGGTGCGCCGTCGTCTTCAAAGTCTAAATTTAAATCTGCATCCGTTTCGGTGGGGGAGGTTGTATGGTGTTGGATGCAAGGCATGCATCAGGAGCCATGTATATACCCCAACGCTCAAGTGACTGTTTGATAAGAGAATTTGATCTGTACAGCTATGCTTTTGTCCATCTATTTGATCTGAATCATATCGATGATCTTCCTGAGCCTGTATTGGTTGAAATACTGTTTTCGACTTCCTTGCAATAAAGTATAGCGTTGTGCGGGTGTGGAATCATGACTTTCCAGGGAAAGTAGATCGGTTACTTCAAAGGTCTGGTCATGGACCGAACAATTTCGTTGAGATTGACGATTCTTATTCCGCAAGACACGGGGACATGATCCAACAAGTCTTCAACCAGTTCGTTATATTCATGGAGTTCCTACAATCACGAAAGAAATCACACTCCAAAAATTATGCAATATATATCCATCTTTTGAGAGTCTTTCGGTTTAATATAGAATTTTATCCTAAAAAGATTTTTCTTCGGACTGGTATGCAGCCCACAAAAAATGCAACACAGAAAAGTATAAAATGTTTTACATCAAGCAATCATGCATGTGCGTGAGTTGTCTCTCCTTCCTGACAGTTTATCATCGTACATCACCTACTCGTTGATAATACCATAAATTGTCTAGTCAAAATGACCCGTGCCCAATTCTATTTCTATATTTTTCTTTTCTGACGTGGAATCAGTCCTTGTAATTTCAGAAAAAGAATGTGGGAACATAGGAGTCTTTGACCGTCATACCCCCGACGTGTTCTTTTAGGTACCGTTTGGTACGTGAGACGGGACGGAACAGAGTGGGACAAGGCGTTCCGTCCCACGTTTGGTGCGCCTTAAACGGGTGGAACGAGTTGTTCCACGGAACGAGTTTTGGGTGAATTTTCGTTCCACCTCACCCCTCTGGAACGACTCGTTCCACATCTATGGAACACAAAACTATAACCTCTCCGTCTCCTTCTTCTTCCTCCTTGTTTCCATCCGAGGACATCTTTGCTCCCGCTCCGTTCCGTTCCGTCCTGTCCTGTCCCGTCCCGTCCCATTCCGTTCCGTCCTGTCCCGTCTGCATACCAAACGATACCTTATAGATAAACGGATTTGAACACCTCCACCTTTTGCTGCCGTGCGCAAATTTAGTTTCAACAGTTATACATACATATATATATATATATATATATAAATGTATGTATACAATATGTTTCTTATTTTTATATGTACTTTTTTCATGGCAAAACATAATTTTCTCTATTGATTTTGAATTTTTTTTATCTTTCAATATTTTCAATCCCACACATTATGGATTTTATTTAAAATATCATAAGTATACACAACTACAAACTCCAATTTTTAGTTTAAAAAAAAAAGAAAGTAACTAATATGGAAATACATTAATATTAAAAGCCAAAGACTTCGATCAAAATTGAAAACCAATAAGTTTCAGTTAAATAACATTAGTAGCTAAGAACTGTGCGTCCAAATCTTTCTATTTTTAATTGAAGGGGTATTTGTAATCTAAACTACCATATCACCGATATTTGTATGAAAGTTAAAAACACAAAATTAAGCAGTCTCTTTTTTACCACCGCCCCATGGCATTTAGCAAGTAATGAAACGCTGTGTACCAAACGATCGTATTACTAATACCATACGCAGGCACTCTGGCATTCTTATTAGATGAGCTACGCGGCGTGCTACGTTGACTGCCGCTATATCCACTGCTGCGGCCAGTTCTACCACCTCCACTGCCACTACGACCACCACCTCCACTACCACTACGACCACCACCTCCATAGCCGCTACGACCACCACCTCCACTGCCGCCTCTGCCAGGGACTACCACGGCTCCGCCTTTAGCAGGGACGATTGCGGCAGCGGCTGTGACTGTGGTGATGAAAACGAGCACAGCCATAAATTTCACTAACGTGCGCGAAGTTGGGGCCATAAGAATTGTAACTAATCTCATATTTTCCTATGATAAAAGATGAAAATACGATCATGAGATATGCCTTTATATAGGCATCAAAATTTCTTGCGGTAAAAGGTAACCAAATTTTTCACAAAAAAAAAAGGTAACCTAATTATTAACACTCGTGCGTAAATATGCGTGTTTTTAACAAGCGTGCGAATACAATTTTCTTACGATATTTATTACTTTTGATTATCTTGTGGTTTATTTTATGTTTATTGTTAGGATTACATTGTTGGATTGGAGGTCAAAGAGGAAGGAAATCCTAATTAGGGGATACTGAAATAAGGCCTCATTTGGCAGCTCCTATAAGGAATTTGATAGGATTAATAATACAGACTCAGGTGTTTAGTACGTTTATGTATAAAATAGTCGCTGAATTAATAAAACGGTCCAAACTCTTTTATACGGTCAGATGCGGTAGTGGCAGTGTCAATAATACAGACTCGGGTGTTTTCAGTATTGGTTATGGTTGATTATTAAGGAATCCTAGGCAGATGCGGTAAGGCGGTGTTAATTAGTTGTGACGACGTGGTGTGGACGGGAGTGAGCTACTTGCTGCATGGAGGGCTGTCTTATTTGTTCAAGAGTTATATGCAGGTGGTGTGGACGTGGTGTTTGAAGGCGCCTCTCTTATTAGTATTACACTTGCTGCTATGAATCGTCAAGAAGATGACAACGATATTCGAGCTTTTATTCAAGCGTTCTCCCAGCCAAAATTTAACCACGTTCGTAGGGAGTCAAACCAGGTTGCACAGAGGCTGTTGCTCGTGCAGGAATTGGGCGGCAACAGGAGGTGTCTTGGTTCGAGGAACCACCGGATCTAGTCACAGACATTTTGGTCGAGGATAGCTCCATTTGATTTGATTTGAATTTGCTAATTGATTTTATTTTCATTGAGGATAGTTAACTTTTTAAGTTGCTTGTGCAGGGGTTTTTATCGAGGCTCATTGTTGTGCACCCCATTCTCAAATCTGTACGTATTCCTTTTCGTATCGATGAATATAGTACATCTAACAAAATTTATTGCGAGGACAAACAAATAGACAGAGACTCTGGTGAATTGAATTGAAGAGATTGAATCCATTTGTTTTAAGACCATGTGTTCAGAGAAGATGATTTGTTTAATTTCAAAGCGTGGTTTCTTTACACGCATGACTACAACATAAACTGGGGACGCTTTTATTTCTGGATAAATTGGGGAATATATAACGATCGATTTTGATACAATAATATACATTTAGGAATAAGCAATCTGTTTGCCATGTCAGCATAAGTCACAGAGTAGACGGAATTTAGACATTGTGGAATGAAATTCGAGTTTCAAGGGGTTAAGTTGCAAAATTTGATTCAGTAGGTAAAGCGAGATTGAAGTCAAATTCCAGGGGAAATAGCAAAAAAAAAAAACGCCTGAATTGACATTAGACTTTCATACATTCCCAGTGAAGCTTCAATTACAGCAAATAAATAAATTTCTAACCACGGAGTAACCAATGGACTTGACAGCAAATACAGTGGAAGTCAAAGTCTCCAGGAAAATATGGCATTACATTAACTGGGAACAAAATATTTACATGACTCTGATCCACGCATCAACAGCAAATTATCCAAGGCAAATCAAGGACTAGCCACTTATGCAGCTCAAAGACTTCAAAATCTATCCATACAGAGAAACCGAGATGACTGACTATTGTTCCCCACACGCTTACCTCTGCCAACACAGTTTCCGTCCACCCTCACGCATAATTTCATAGGCGAGCTTGTGCTTTTCGAGAGATGTTGCCCCAGCCTCTATGTATTTACACGCTGCTTCTCTCAAACTCCACACCATCAAGGTCTTCAGTTCTCGAGGATTTCCACCCAATTCAGATTCACAAGGAATACCATATTCTGCATTTCTAGTCCAACGGCGTAAGATATAGCAGGGGGGAACTTCTTTTATGTCCAAGATTTGGAAGACTCTCAACACATGCCTACATAATATACCTTCAAATTCAAACATTCGACAGCTACAGCTCACTTCGGGAATGGATGCACCGACAGTGACTACATATTTCTCATCGTCATTCCCGCACTTGCGGACCAAATACCTGATGATAGCCCCTTCATCATAAATCTTAAATCCTAGATAACTATAGGATTGTAGAAGTTCTTTCTGAAATACCCGGAATGTGTTCAGTGTATAAAGTCTTCTGCATTGTTCTTCTAATGGTTCTTTTGTCTGCAAGTAGGCTTTCAAGTTAAAAGAGTTAAAATCCTCTTTTATTTCTTCTTCACGCCGTCGCTCGAGGCCTCTTTCATATTGTGAAACAAACTCCTTAAGTGAAGTTTGGGCATTGAAACGTGCACCAAAGAATGATTCTATACTTTCATTGAAGGGGATGCCAGCAAAGAATGTAGCTCGTAAGTATAACGGAACCCAACTCCTGCGCTTTTCATACATTGCTTTCAGCCAAGCGTTATCCTTCAACCCATACCTGCTGAGGAGTGCATTCCATGCGGTTTCAAATTCATCGGCTGTTTGACACTGATAAATGCACTTTTCATATTCATATTTAAAAGAACTATTCATTACACTTAGATGCTCACTTTCTTTTGCCTTGATCTGCCACAATGAGAAACGATGATGGGTTCCTGGAAAAACTTGCATGATGGCTTGCTGGATCATATCATCTTGGTCGGCTATTATTGACAGAGGACGACGCCCTGACATTGCCCTAAGCCATGTTTGAAACAACCAAGTAAAAGATTTCTCAGATTCATCAGCAACCAGGGCACAACCAAGAAGCACTGGTTGCTTGTGGTGGTTGATTCCAATGAAAGTGACAAATGGCACCAGATAAATACTTTTCCGATATGAGGTGTCTAAAATAATGGCATCACCAAACTGGCTGCATGAAAACCTAGACCTCCCATCAGCCCAGAAAATACTCATGCAACTACCATTATCAACTTCTACTGCATAGAAGAATCCTGTATCTTCGGCCTGTCTGGTTTGACAATAGTCAAACAGCACACCGTACCAATCGCTTCCAACGTGATTTTCTCTTCGTCTTTTGACAAGGTTTCCACTGTTTATGTCAACAATATCTTCAATTTCCAGCCCTCCAATCTCCTCTTCTATGAATTTTTTTGAAGAAAATAGATTTTTCTTTTGAACTTCCAGGTGAGACTCAAACTCATGGTTATGATTTTTATCAAAACGGTCCACTACCCACCTTCCAGAATCTTGTCTCTTAATCCTCATATATGCCCCACAACCAACTCTTGATGGATGCTGAAACCCTTCCTTTGAGCACACAAATCTCCGAGATGTAATTGACCCATCAAGCTTTGAACGAAACAATTGACCAATCCTGATTCTAAATCCTGTATTCTCAGCATACGCATGATAAAATTGGTATGCTTCATTGGCCGAATTGAACTCTAGACCTGCAGATAGATCAATTTCTGACTGCATTTCCTCTCCACCCCGTTTTAAGCGCTTGGCACTTATAACTGCAGATGGGCAATGTGGTTTATCCTCAATTGCCTTAATCAATTTGACTTTTGGCCTATGAGACACTTCAACAACAGTATTTGTCGGCATGGAACTCTTCTTCTGCAAAATCAGGTTATGATTTTCCTCTGTAGATGATTCAAGACCATGATTGTGATCCTTCAGGAAAAGGTCTACAACCCATTTCCCAGAATCGCGTCTCTGCACCCTGATTAATGCTGGACAGCCTGTCCGTGAACTAATCTGAAATCCTTCCTTGGAGCACACAAATCTTCGAGAAGAAACTGACCCATCTGTTCTTGAGCGATACAACTGACCAGTTCGAACTTTAAACCCCATCCGTGCTGCATAGAAAGTGTAAAAATCACGGGCAACATCTGCTGAATCAAAGTCTAACCCCACATATGGTTCCGGTACTCCAGACTCTCCCTCATCCTCTGCATCGACAGCATTCATCGGAGGCATCATTCCTAAAGGATATGCCTCTATAACTAAGTTGTTCCCACTGTCTTCAATCTTAGAATCGGTATCTAAGCTGCATGTCACACAAAATAAAACGACATGAAAAATCACTACAAACTACAGCCTTAGCCACAACAACTTGATTTACAATCTGAAGCGACATTAACTGATCCTCGAAAGCAAACTTACACAAAAACTAATCAATTAACACGGTCAGCAACTCAGCAGTCATGAATGTGAACACTGATTAGCAAAATAATAAAATAAAAACATAATTATCAAATCAATAAAAACAATTTCTCAGCAACCAAACACAGCATCATCCACGTAAAAAAATACTAAAGAAAAATACCCAACAAAAAATCAAAAATACCCAATTCACAAATACAAAATGCATAACAAAGAATTAAGCTTGATTGGGTAGGACATAAATCAAATTGGGGAAAAATCATACTTTGGGTTTAAGTTCCAAATTACCTTCTGATATTTGTGAAGTGGGTGGAGCTGGATTCCATGCCCATTTCGGAAGATTAACAACACTGCGAGTGGCGAGCGATGATTTCGAAGCTCAAGACGCCATTTGGGGGATTTCGTTTGCGTATTTTGGCGGGAAAATTGATTGGGGAAAAATTCAGAGGGCGCCCTTCAGAAATCTGACGAATTTGTGAAATGAATGAAATGTCAAGTGTATTGGGTTTTGGATCTCTCTACTCTGCTGGCGTTCTTGTGCTCCTTATTTCAGGGTTTGACCTAACTCGATTGTAATTTGGAGCCCATTAGGGCATCCACTGACATCATCGTCATCCAATTTTTTATTGTTATAGGATTATTTTATCTTTTTGTTTTTGGGAATTTGCATGATTACTTTGTGTTTTTTTCCCAGATCCATTTGTTTTTATTTTTCATAAAAATTAGAAGACAAAAGGAGGCTCGGATAATTATAAAAGTCACATGCTTGATTTACATGAATGGCAAATTTGATATTTAACTTGACATGTTGTTTAATTTTACTCAAATCTTCAACCCCCCAGTATTCTTTATTTATTAAAAACCGTGAACGAACTTTGTGATGCTGGTAAATCTCCTTGGAGTTGAAGTTAAATGGTTCGTTCAATTGCTAATTGAATCCATAGAAGAGAGAGTGACTGCCTGTGTCATGTACCTTGTAAAATCCGTGGTTAAGGTGCCAAACTAAGGTTTTTCTCATAAAGTGTACATTGAATGAGAGTTTTAATTATTATATTAAGTTATCACGAGTGCGCGGAAATATTAACAGAATGTCAACGACTATATTGGAGGGACTAGAATTATCTCCCCTCCTCTTCCGATCCACTCCTCTCACATTCTCTTATTTTATCTTTCTCTTACTATAAACAATGAATATAAGATGTTAACGTGACTTAACCATGACCATTCAAATAGGAGAAAAGGTAAGGAGAAGGAAAAAAAGAGAAAAGAGAATCCTACTCCAGGGATAGTCAAAACAAGTATCAACATCCTTTTATAAGGACGCATGGATAAGCTAACACTAGTGATTTCGATGTCAACTTTTGACCCGACACCAACTTCCTATTTAGCTTCACATCAAACATCAGCCTTTATTTAGCAATTGTACCGGTATATGCTCTTCGTCATTTACACTACGAATTTCACCACTTCATGACGTTTAAGATAATTCACTTACAATTAAATAATCATGTTTTGATAAACTTTAGATTCTTTTTTGTGATGTACGATATTGCGATGAGTTTCATTATCTTAGATAATAACTCATTCACTCTATCATAGATGGCGTGTTACCGCAATAGCGGAATAAAATCATCGTGCTTATGCACCCTTGTGTGGTTCAATCCCACTAATTCTATTTCCCAACAACTAACTATACAAAGTTTCTCCCGAAGTTACGGGGCTATTTTGCTGAGTACCAAAGGACCGGGAATGACGCCTCTGGTGTACCAGTTATCGTGCCCACGGTAAATGTTGGTTAGCCAAGTACGAAGCAGATAACTGCTGAAAGCATCTAAGTAATAACCCCACCCCAAGATAAGTGTTTTCTTATTCCGACTTCCCTAAAACCTTTACTACGTACTAGGATTGGGCATTAAAAAAAAATGACTGAACCGCCCGAACCGCACCGATGGGTTGGTTTGGTTTTTTTTTTTTTTTTTTTAATTTTCGGTGGTTAAACCGAACCGCACCGATCTTAATCAGTTTGGCAAGCAATTTTTAAAATTATTCGGATGCGTTTAACCGAACCGACCCGCATATACTTACTTTATTTACGAGTTACTGTGGATACACTACATAAAAATAAAACCAAGTAGTTTAAAAGTCCCCTTCCCTTTCATTCAAAAAGCAAAAATCAAAAAGCAAAAAGAAAGGCAACCTTTATGTGCCTAAAAAGCAAATAGGAATGAAATTATGAAAGGAAAACAAGGTCACCATTTGGAGAAGGTAGTAGTTGTTCTTTGGTGCTCTCCTTGAGCTGCATTATTTGTGTTTTTCTTTGAGCAATCACTCATATCAGTACTACGTTCTGTAGCATTTGGGAAATGAATTTGTTATGTATTTTCGTCTTCACACAAACCGAAAATAGACCCAAACTAACCCGCCACTGTCGGTTAACCAACCTTCTCAGTTTTAGACCTAGCTTGGTCTGTTTCGATTTGCAATTTGGCCCAACCAGCTAGGTCGGTTTGGTTTCAATTTTGGCCCAAAACTAACCCAAACCAACCCGTGTACACCTCTACTACGTACTATTGAAGAATTTTCTCATTTTGTCGTATTCTATTTTTATAATTTGGTTTTCAATCCTATGGCTTGAAAATCCCCCACCCAAATATATCGTGTCATAGTTTGTCAATGACATTTATCGGTTTTACCAAAGAAAGAATAGAGCAGTGGCCTTCAGATTGTAGCATTTAAAAGTCTAGTGGTATTCCTTTTCACTTGTAAGTGAATATTTAATATTATGAATTAACTTCATTCATGACTCAATGGATGAGGGAGTTCTTCCTCATGATACTTAGTTTTTAATTCACGAAATTTTGTATTAATGATCAAAACCGTTCAAATACTTTGTAAAGGTCATATCTAACAAAATTAATAAAATATGAAATCATTTAGTCATTCAACTATATGAAAATAAATGAGTAAAAACATTATGAACTGTCTATTTATTTGTCACATTTGATTGATTATATTGACATGTAGCACCCAGTCATTGTCCATATGGGCGCCACATAATTAGTCAACGACTGATTTAACATTAACCTTAACAAATGTATGAAAGTGTCCCTAAATTATGACTTCAGGTATCGTTATGGGATGAAAAAAATTTGATGTACCAAATGTTGAAAACCAAGAAACTTGAGGGTAGTAAACTAAGATTAGGTATTATGAACTGTCTATTTATTTGTTATAGGTAATTGATTAAAAGACCATACAGATTTTATCCAACTTTATGCATGCACTACATGTGACAACCCGTTCCAAATTTTACGTTTTTATTTTATTTTAAAAGCGTGAATTTACGAAATTGCCTTAGAGGCAAGGACTTTGACTTCCGTTGACCATCGACTTGAGAGATGTGGGGCTTATTCTTTAAGCATATCCTCGTAGTAATCTTTGGTACGAACGTATAGGCGAAATCCGTTTGCGAGTCCGGATTATAACGGTATAGTTACGGACGTTCGAAATTGGTTATTCAAGGTTTAGTGTTTATTTAAATTAAATCCCCACTTTGTGGGGAAAGCCCAAAATCAGAAATGGAGGGAGGAAAGAAAGAAAAAAAAAAAAAAAAAAAAAAAGAAGAAAAGCAGGTGGGTTTCCGTCCACCCGCACCCACCGCGGGTCCATCTTCCAAGGCCGATTCCGGCCAACTCCGGTGGAGTTTTTGGATGCCACCACCACCATCTTGAAGCTCTCATTCCCCTCTACAAAACTTACCCAAGAACCACCTTGATTAACCATGGTATGGGGCGGTTTGAGGCCACGAAAGTTGACGAAAATTAATGGTGCTCCGGCCACCCTTTTCGATTTTCCGGCAAATCGGCAAAGCGATGGCCGATGCCACCACTTGGGCTTTGTAGCCCATCATCCCAGGAGCAAAACCCAACCAACCTTGACCCCGTTGGACCACCGTAGACGACGAATCGACGTCGGGAAGTTTTAGGCACCCGCCGGCTTTGTGGGTAAAATTGACTATCTTACGTCCACTTTTGGACTTCGTGGCAGGTATGAAAGTTGCTCCACTCACTGAGATCTTCATTGCTGTGAAGTTTGAGAATTTTTGGAAATAGTTGGATTTTCCGGCGAGTCGGGGCGGCCGTCCGCCACCCGCGGCGACTCGTGGCCAGTGGGCCGCCAATGCTATTTTTAGGCTATGTCAAATGTCTTGAATTCAGTTTTGTCATTTGAATGACGTAGGTTGATAGTTGGAACCTAAATTCGTTACGATACGTTACTTGATAAAAATGTGAATCGATGATCCGACCGTTGGATCGTCACCAAAATTGGATACATTATAATACATAATATTTAAAGATCATAGGAATTTATGGATCGGGAATCCGACTTACGGATCTTCCTGAATTGGATTTGTAAGTTAGTAAAATAAATGTTTACGGCCACTTGTTTTAGGCAATTGGCGGAGATCTGACCGTTGGATCGTAATGAAATTTTAGTATGTTATTCTAGAAACATATTGTGGATCGTTAGGAGTTGCGGATTGGAAATCTAATATGCGGATCTTCCGGATCAAGTTATAGAGGGTTGTAAACCCTACCGTCGATCTTTGATCGACGGTTGACTTGTGGTCAATGGGTCTCAAACTATTTTAGAATGTCGTTGAGGTTGTGTTTTATGTGAATTACGTATTCTTCGGATAAGAGTTCTGAGATGTGATTTAATAATTGGTCACAGGGACCAATCATTCAGGACGCCTCGATGTGTGCGCTAGAGAATCATAGCGTGGACTTCAGGTGAGTGGATCTTTTCCTTTTTATCGTACATATGGTTGAGAGTTCTATCGATACTTTTAAATTGATTAGGCATATTACTTTCATATATAATTATTGTGAATGCTTGAAGTACTATATGAACTACAAATGGTTTGATCCCTGTTTAGGGTACGTAGGCAGTGTAACGAGACGTTAGATGCAGCCATAAAATATTTGAGACAAAAGCCTTGCTTGGGAAATTGAGTAATGTGAAGGAAATTGGTAATGGCAAGTTTTAGTTTTATGAATTAGTTAGCTAAATTAGTGTTAATTGGGTCGTCATGGATAATTATCCCTGAAAATAAGTAGTTCGGGAGTAGGACGTTATTGATTGTACACTTCACACCGTATTGTTTATAATTGAGAATGTTACGACATGCTTGAGTATTAGATTGCATCATGGTATATCAATATGTATATTACTTGCATATAATTATTGGGAATGCTTTCAAGTGCAAAGGTGAACTCAGGACACCCAGGTAAGTTCAGGTGAGTTTATGGTACTAGTTGAATCGATTGCGTTATAGCATGACTACAGTTATGTGTTAGGCAACTTCGATACTGTCGTACTGGTTGCCATGAGTTGCACATGTTATATTGAGATGCATTGAGAGCTCATAAACCTGCACCCCGGTGTTAGTGCTCCCGCCCGTGGCTAGGGCACAGTCCTTCACGTGATGTTCACCTCCCGCACCTTACGCTCACCTTGGATTCAAGGTAGGTGCACAGTCCTGTCGTACAGACCACTTTAGGTGGTTCTGACTCGTAGGTGACCCACGATTATTCGTCCAGTCTTCACGTGATCGTAGCACTTGAGCGTATTTATTTACACCCAATCTTGTCGTACAGACCACTTTAGGTGGTTCCGACTCGTGTGCAGGTATACTTATTGAGCTATTGGCTAGCCAAGATTGATGAGATATGGATAAGTCGTACAGGTCACTATAGGTGACTCCGACTTATATGCTAGCCAGGATTGATGAGATATGGATAGGTCATACAGGTCACTATAGGTGACTCCGACTTATATGCTAGCCAGGATTGATGAGATATGGATAAGTCGTACAGGTCACTATAGGTGACTCCGACTTATATGCTAGCCATGATTGATGAGATATGGATAAGTTGTACATGTCATTTTAGATAACTCTGACTGATATATCACTTTGTATTGATTTAGTTCATTTGGCCTACTTATTAATGTATGGTGGATTTGATGGCAAACCGTGGTTTTGGTCATTTCTGAGTATGGTTTGGATATATGTATATATGTTGTACTGTCTTATGGAAAACGATACGGGTTTTACATTTAGGGGCATTACTTTTAGAGAGGTAATAACTTTGGGAAGCTTGGTTTTATTGCTTACTCACACCTTCTGTTTGGTGCCCTCCAGGTTTTAGCTACTGAGTTTGTATCGACAAGAATCTGTGGCGAATCTTAGTATTGATGGATATTTTTGAGGGTATGATTCTTACCCACACTACTGTACCTTACTTATGCTCTGACATCGCGTGTGAAATGGGTTCGCTCCCACTCGTAGCGCACTCTGGTACTTAGACACTTTTAGATTCAAATTTATTCACTTTTTATACACTATCACATTTTATGGCTTCATCACCTTCCAGGTGTCGGCCAGCACAGCTCAATTCAGGGTCCAAGTGGACTTTCTGGGTCGGGGTGTGTCACTACAAGTCAACAAATATTGTATTTTATGAACTAATAATTTCCAAGGACCAAGACTTTAAATTACTAAGTCATGAAGTCAATAGGAAACTTTAATTGTTGTATAATTAAAAATGTGGCTACGTTTTGGTCACCTGTTGAATTGCCTCTAATAGTTACTTGTAGGCCCACCTTTGTTTGCAGCGTGTTTGAGATGAAATGGAAAATGCATTGGAGAAGAAGAACCATTCGTTATTTTGTTGTACAAAGATTTCCACAAGTATTGAATAGTCTATTTTCAATTTTGTCCATTCATTTCGTATCATTCATGATTGAGTACTATTGAAAATTTTTCTCATTTTGCGGTATTCTTTTTTTATAATTTGGTTTTCAATCATGGCTTGAAAATCCCCCACGCAAATATACCATGTCATAGATTGTAAGTGACATTTATCGATTTTACCAAAGAAAGAATACGAAGCAACATGAGAAAGGGGCAAAGGAAAGAAATTTTGTTGCGCGTGGAAAATAAATGGAAAAAGTTCAAATTTATGTGGCTGCAAGATCTGTTTCTAACAAGATCTGTTTCTAATGGCTAATATTGTCGACACAGGTGTTATGAAAGTTTGCATGAGCATACACAAGTAAAGTTAATAGACTTTTTTTTTCTTTGAACCCAGTTAATAGACTTATTACATGTGAAAAGACTCTGTGATAGCACCAAATTTCAACCCACCTATAGAGGTAGGTTCAAAAAATCAAAAAAAAAAAAAAAAAAAAACCTAACCGAATGAAACCAAACCCACTCATACCCACTTGCACGGTTGAACGAAAAAAACTCGGGATATTGACTTTTCAAAACTAGACTTAACAGGGGCAAAGGCAATGCACTCTTGATTAATTGTGTTTCTGCCTCTTGATCTTGATTGTAGTTGTTTTTTAAGATGGGGGAATTATTGTGCTTTTGGCATTTTACTATTAATCATCATCCTACCTGTGAATATTTTTCACATAGGGATGCTAACATGACGATGAGGTGCACAGAGCACGAAATTGCAAGCCAACTGGAGAAGTAGAACCCGGAAATAATTAAGTAAGTCTACTTCTCGTACCATGTTTGAGACGAAATAACATCCAAATTTAGCTGAGATGACTAAGAACCCAAAGAAATTCGCCATCATGTAAAATCAATATGACTGTGAATACAAGTCCACCATACCTTGTAGCAGATATTTTTGCTCCTCAATTTTTTTCTCTTTAAATTTGCAGAGGCATTTTCTAGTCTATAAATCTGATGCAAATTTGTATTTTGAGATGTAAACTACTTCCACGTGCATGCTTTGGTTGTGCTCCAGCTTAGGCATTGAGTACTCTGTGAACCAAGTGTCACAAAATTTGGATGATCAAAATTCGAAAATGTTCTCTTGGTTATTGGGTGATCAAGAAATATATGGTCATTCACTATTGGATTTGATATTAATTAAGGAGAAAAAATGGATCTCATTTTAGGTTAACACAAACCACAAATCACCCATAATAACAAACGGATAATGCTAGAGAGACCAAATTTTTTAACCAAATTTATCAACCAAATGACATGATTGTTAATTATTAGTTAAGTATTGATTAACATGCTTATCTCTGATCAATGAAATGTCATTTGGTTTCAAATTTGGTTAAAATTTAAATAAAGTTACATTTACCACCTAGTTTTACCATCACTCTAATAGAGGTAAGGCCCGCCAACGCATATGAGTTCCATCTCTATTAGAGAGATGGTACAAAAGATGGTACAACTAAGTGGTAAAAATAGTGTTTTTGTTAAAAATTTGGTCTCCCTAACATTATCTATAACAAAAACAAATGAGAAATTTTAAGACTTGCTTTTATAAAAAGCAGACCTAAGCGTTTAATGAATATTTTTTATTCTTATAATACCCTCATTAAGGAAAACTGACCTTATTTATCATTCTACGTATATTTTCGACCTCAGAGAACAAAGAGCGCCACCACCTACCACTACAACGACTAATCTTATATCACCACCACCATTACCACCACCACAATTGTCACTACAACTGCTGCTACCTCTACACCCTAACCACCACACCCTATTATTGTCACAACCACCAAACCCCCACATTTGACTCTGCCATCACCGCCACTACCCCCACCACTGCTGTTGTTGCCACCAACCCCACAACTATGCCTATGCTTGTCATCATATACAATGACATCATTTTTTTCATTAAATTAACTTCCTCAAGATACTTTTCAATTCAAGAAAGTTCGTATTTATAATCAAAACCGTTCATATTATAAAATACTTTGTAAGGATTATATCTAAAAAAATTAATAAAATATGAAATCATTAAGTCATTCAACTATATAAAAACAAATGAGTAAAAACATTATGAACTGTCTATTTATTTGCCACAGTTGATTGACTAAATGATTTTATAGATTTTGTCCAACTTTATGCATGCACTACAAGTAAATCACACACATGCCAAAGGGCTAAGGCAAGCAACATTTAAAACAAGTAATAAATCCTGAGTATATAGATTTTATCCAACTTTATGCATGCACTACATGTCAACAAAGATTTGTATTTTCTCAACTAATAATTCCAAGGACCAAGACTTAAAATTACTAAGTCATGAAGTCAATACATTCCCACTTGAATTGTGTAAACTTTAATTTATGTATAAAGATGTGGCTGTGTTTTGGTCACCTATTGAATTGCCTCTGATGGTTACTTATAGGCCTACCTTTCTGTGTAGCATGTTTGAGATGAAATGACAGATGAGTTGGAGAAAGTGGTGGCAGATTGGATCTGGGAGTTTCTGAAAGTGGCGCCCCGGTTGGCCCAGATTGAAAGTGGTCCTCAGGGGATTTGGATCCTCTCCTGAGCTAATGGAGAAGATCCTCCTGACCAATCATCGTGGGCCGTTGCATAAAAATCCAACGGCTACAAACATGGGGGGTCCTTTTAAAGTTATAATGATTATAGCCGTTGGATTTTTATCCAACGGCCCACAATGATTGATCAGGAGGATCCCCTTCATTAATCCAAGGGCCAAAATGAATTGGTAAGTCGGATTCGAGTACCCCCCACCCCCCAATGTCTTGGGGTCCTGGGAAAGCATAGGAGTTGAGAAGAGTAAACATTTCTAACCAAAAACAAAAGAGATAAGAAAAAACCTATTCAAAACAAAATAAATTATTGAGCGTAGGGCCCATATTTATTATTTTCAAGTTTTATTTTTTAATTTTTTTAATTTTTTAATATTCATGTGGGGCCTATAGTGACACGTTACGCTTAGTTATTGTCTAAGTGGACATCATGTCATTGGTCAACGGTTGATTTAACATTAACTTAACAGATGTATGAAAGTATCCCTGAATTATGACTTCAAGTACCATTTTGGAATGAAAAAAAATTCAATGTACCAAATGTTAAAAACCAAAAAACTTGAGGGTTATAAACTAAGATTAAGTAATATAATATGTTTATTTATTTGCTACAGCTAATTAATTAAATGACCACATAAATTTTATCCAACTTTATGCATGCACTACAAGTCAACAAGTATTGTAGAGAAATGCCATGTAGACTTACCTTCATCCACAGTAGGCTCACTATATCACATGGAAACATTGAAATTAAGAAGCAACAGATTTATAGGAGAGTTGCCTTCATCCTTCAAGAATTGCATCACTAATTTGTTATTCAAGAATTCCACCAATTAAGAAGCAATGGTACCTAAATGTTGTTTTATTTTTTCTTTCTGAAAATGAGCGATATGCATGCATCTCTTTGTAAAGTCTCCCTTATTAATTTGGTTGTTTTTTTCAAAACTTAATTATGAGTGCTTGTTTATTTTTATCTTTAGCGTCTTTTGAGACAACAACGACTTCACTAGAAGAGCTTCCACATGCCATTATCTATACAAGTTTTCAAGTATTAGGTTGTCATATCAAGAACTTTACTATTAAATCTCCTTGGCAGATGATTTCTTAGTGTAAATTGTTTGTAAGAAATTTACTGCTACATTTACTTTATCAAGACCTTTCTGCAGTATAAGTTATGAACCATGATATTTACTAAATAAATTTAGTTAATTCTAAACTACATATGACTGTTTTGTTCGTCACAAATTTTAGTTCAAATGATTGGTTGCACTCATGTGCAAAATCCTGTCAAATTTACTAAAGGGTTAACTTTTATTTATTTATTTTTTTATCCAAGTAGTAATTTATATCTATGTCTAACAACGATGCCACGACATTTAACAAACTAATTACTATTTATTTCATCATAAATAATACATTGACAATCCTATATGCTTTTTGTACACAAATTACAGAAAATTTCATGAAAAATAATTGAAGATATATAGAGGTTGTGAAGGGTGAAAGTGGGGTGAGGAGAGAATTTAATAGAAAAATTAGTATATGGGCACACAAAGTGTGTGAAATTTTTTATTTTTGTTTTTAAAATTGAAGGAGAGATAAATGGGGAGAGAGTGAGAGAGTGAGAGTGTAACATCCCGTCCCGAAACTAACGAAACGTACATTGAAATTACAATTTTACCCCTAATCTATTCGTTTACGCTTAGTGTTGTGTTGTGTGGGTTGTGGGACCACACACAATCATACATTTTCTTTTCTCCCGGGATTCCCTCCCTCATTCCCTCACGCTGTCTCTTCTCTCTCTCTCTCTCTCTCTCTCTCTCTCTCTCTCTCCCCGAGCTCCATTTCCTCTTCTTCTTCATACAAACACACGGACTACACACAAACCTAATCAAACCTTCACCAATCGAGAAACTAAGACCACCATCGTGTTCGTGGAGCTGAGAGGAGTCCAGTGGTGCCAATTCCAGGTAAGAACTTTGACGTTTTCACGTCGTTTCGACGAGGTCCGATTTGAACACTGTTCATGCAAACCTAAACTAGCTTGTTTTTGCAATTTCTAAGCTTGTAGATGTGTTTGTGAGGTCCCAAGGAGCCTCGGAGTGGTTCGTTGGGTGAGTTTGGACGTCGGGATCGTCCTGTGCAAAGTTGGCCGAACTTGGATCGTTGTTGCAGGTGAGATTCCTTGATTTTTAGGCCTTAAAAGTAGTCCAACGTGATTCTACTAGTCCTAAGCTTCATTTTGGTATAAAGAACGTGAAATTTGGTTGAAAAACGAAGGAGAAAACAAAGTTTGAAAAATTCCCAGTTTTCCGGCGCCGTCGCCGGCGCCGGAGGCTCGCCGGAGAAGACAGGGGAATATTCCGTTAAGTCTAACGGAATATTCCTAACGGCAGTGACGGAATCTGGTTAGATTTAACGGAATATTCCGTCAAACTGACGGAATATTCCTGACGGCGTCTGTTGACACCGTCAGTGTGCAGTGCACGTGGCCGCGCGTGGGGGCGCGTAGGTCCGTGCCTGTTCTGGCGCGTGGGGGCGCGTGCGTGGTCCAAAAATTATTTTAAAAATATGGGTGTGATCCTGAGGTTGTGTAGATCACGTTGGTATATTCATTTGTCCAATTTGAGCAATGTATGAGAAGTTATTACGAGAAGTTGCTTAGGTGCTTTTAAATTAACGTTTTCGTAACTTTGTCGCGTTTAGGTGATTCGTTTTCCGAGGACGAGCGTTCACACTCGAGGCAGGGGGGCTACGACCCTTCTAATTATCAGTGAGTGGGCTTTTGTTTTCCGTATATACCTATATACATATTAATTCCCAGAAATTAAATAAAAAAGGTTATATGTATTATGCCATGCATCATTTGAATATTGTTTACGCATCATCGCATGTATTAGTAGTGGCATACATATATATATGTGTATTTGGTGCTGTGGACGCACAGGTAAGTGCCAGGTAAGCGGTATTCATGTTGTTATGCAATGGTAGTTTGAGATGTTTAGAGAGCTCATAATCTGCACCCCCGGTGTTAGTGCTCCTGCCCGAGGCCAGGGCACAGCCTTCACGTGTATGTTCACCAGCACCGCATGCTCGCCTTGGATCCAAGATAGGTGCAAGCCTGTCGTACAGACCACATTAGGTGGTTCCGACTTGTAGGTGACCCGCGATTTATCGCACAGCTTCACGTGATCGTAGCACTAAAGCATACATATATATATTACACCCAGCCTGTCGTACAGACCACGTTAGGTGGTTCCGACTTGTGTGCAGATTCAGTTATTGAGTTGAGAGTGGAGCTCTAGATGCAGCCGTACAGGTCACGTTAGGTGACTCCCGGCTGCCAGATTATATGTTGTTGATGTGATTTACGCTTGAGCATTTATATTTGATTATGAGATTCTGTTGTGGCATATTCTCAAGCATGAATGGCATATTGTGAGCATGAATGGCATATGGTGGAGCATGATTGACATATCTATACATACGTATATATGTTCATTTTCTGGAAAGTATACAGGTTTTACGGCGAGGGGTTAGAATGTATTTTGCTAAAGAGTTTTCAAAGAACTTTGTTTTTGCCCACTCACGCTTTTGTTTTTGCGCCCCTCCAGGTTCTAGTGGTCTAGCAAGTTCGGTGGTTTATCCCAGAGGGCGTCCCGGCATTTCTGACAGACACTCACCATTGTAGGGTCACCTTCGGGTGTATTTATGTCGTATCTTTTCCTTTTGGACTGTTGTAGACTTGCTCTGAGTTCTGTCTCACATACACTAGTACTTTGTATGCTAGTTAGTTTTTAATTATTAGTACTTTTATATTACTACCTTCTCATTAGCTTCCGCACGCGCACATGGCTACGTCACCTTCGTGTGACGGCCAGCACGCCCTGATCTCGGTCGGGGTGTGTCAGAGAGAGTGAGAGAGGTTCAATTTTTAATTTTTTTAATTAAAGGTGTTAAAATCACATATAGGTGAGACTTAAACAAAAAACAACAAAATTTTGTTTTGTGAAATTACGTATGTAAACACACCAGTAAATATTAAATAAACTGACACCAAACGAACCCCTGGAACCAACAAACTCATTAGCAATTTAGCATTACTATGGCTTCCCTGTTTACCGAGTCTTGGTCTAAAGTTGTCATTATCTTCCTACTGATTCTCCCATTTTTGGTTTCAAGATCGTGCGCCGGGCGCATTGTGGTTTACTGGGTCCAAAATGGAGGGAGGGCGCACTAACAGCAACATGTAACACAGGAAGATACCGGATTGTAAACATAGCATTCCTCTCACAGTTTGGCAATGGCCAAACCCCTCAAATCAACTTAGCCGGCCACTGTGATCCGGCGTCTAACGGCTGTCAAAAAGTGAGCACCGGCATCAGAAACTGCCAGAACCAAGGCATTAAGGTCCTGCTTTCGATTGGTGGCAGCTTGGGGAGTTACACGCTATCATCTGCAGATGATGCTAGAGGTGTAGCGGACTACATATGGAATAACTTCTTAGGGGGGCAATCAAACTCGAGGCCTCTAGGAGACGCCGTATTGGATGGCGTGGACTTCGATATCGAGAGAGGTGAGATTCACTAAGCTGCACTTGCTAGGAGGCTGTCTGAGTATAGCCAGAGAGGCAGAAAAGTGTCCTTAAGTGCAGCACCGCAATGTCCGTTTCCTGACCAGAAACTCAATGGTGCACTAACCACTGGCCTATTTGACTATGTTTGGGTTCAATTCTACAATAATCCAGTGTGAATTCACCTCTAGCAATCCAGATGCCTTCAAGAACTCATGGAACAAATGGACCTCCTCAATACAAGCTGATCGGTTCTTCGTGGGCCTCCCTGCTGCGTGGGCTGCTGCTGGCTCTGGCTACGTGCCTTCAAATGATCTGATAAACCAAGTTTTGCCTTTTGTTAAGAAATCTGCGAAGTATGGAGGTGTCATGTTGTATGATAAGTTCAATGATGACAAGAGTGGCTATGGTTCAAAGATTCAAGGGAGCGTGTGATTTAAGCCCCAACTAAAAAATGGCTTAAAAAGTAAGTAAAATAGATAAGTCGTGCTTTTTCATCAGTTTATCGTTTCCTTTGATAATAAAGTGAATGCTTTACACACACACACACACACAGAGGCTGTTCAAATCTTTAAGTTTATGATGTCTAATAAATTCTTATCTATGTTGAAATCCCAAGTTTATAATTCAAATTTTATGAATTAGAAATTCAAGAGCTAGTAAGGAAAACTGTACATGGCAAAATTGCCGGGATCACATTTGACACATGCATTCAAGATAACTTATACTTATGGGAGGGGAATCAGTAATCCAATGTATTGTATAAATGTAGAGGCTCAGAATCCGCTTTATTTATTTATTTATTTTTATTTATTTATCAATGGTTAGGTGGGGTTTTGATAGAGTAAGGAGAAAGAGGGTGGAGGAGCTTCGAACCTAAGTGAGAAGGGTCACACGAGTGCTTACTTTTCACTATAACACTAATCCTCATTGTCTTGCTGTTCTTTTTGAAATGCCATATTATGAATCCAAATAGGAATCTGTAACGTAAATCCAACAACTTTATATGTGAAACTTGACAAAACATGATTAGAAATCTATTGTTGCCTAAATTTAAAGATTTTTTTGGCTTAAATGTTCTAAAAAAACTAAGAAAATGTCGACAAAATAAGCACAAAAATTTCTAATGAAAATAAAGTTTTGTCACTTAGTACAATAATCTAGTCGTATTTCTCTTCACTTGTAAGAGAAACCTCCCACTCAAAATAGAGTTTTTCCACTTAATATTACGGTCTTGTTGTATATAACAATTGAAGACCAAGATGCTAACTATCCCTAATCATGTACAACTGTGACCGATATTAGCGTGAGACCGTTAGCAAGGGCCTCTTTAAGTTGTGCATCATTTCTGAATAATTATCTCCTTTTGAGTTTTGAGTATGGTCTCCTTGGAGTGTTGTTTAATTGTGTCCTGCACTTACTTGAAGCAGATGAAAGATTAGGACGAAAATCACACACATGCCAAAGGGCTAAGGCAAACAACATTTAAAAAGAACAAAAACTGTGAAAACAAATATAATGTGTTCTGAACTTCTAATTCCAAGAGCCAACAAAGGTTGGTTCTGTTGGTAAGATCTTTGTTTTGTGTTTAGTCCCATCAAGGTTCGAGTCTCATTGCCAGTAATCCTCGTTGGTGCACGATTGGTAAATTCTTATGTAAATCCAACCGGTAGTAGCTGACAGTTACGTGCCACGTGTAAGTCTTTCTAGCTCGAGATTGTGGGTATGTCTTGATGCTGGTGGTGAGAGTAACCAATCTCATCTAAATTTTTGACGATTGAATCCAAGGACCAAGAATTTAAATTACTAATTCAAGTCAATACATTCCCACTTGAATTTTGGCAACTTTATCCTGGATAAAGATGTGGCTATGTTTTGGTTCAAGAAAGTTGATGCTCCACCATAAAACCAGTTGGCAATATGAGGAGTAGGCAACCTCTTATAAGCCTTTACAAGGTTTTTCCTTTCACCAATTTGTAGATGAATTGGTGAAAGAGAACCCAAATTTAGGGACTCTCTCAGTTTTAATAATAATAAAAAAAAAATTCTTACTTTCTTTAAACTTTATATAAAATGTTGAGTTGGAAATTTGAGAAATGTTATAGATAAAGGTGGAGGCACATTAATCAAAATTTGAAGTGTTAAAAAAATATAAAATTTGAGCGCTTAAATTTATTTTTTCTCATGAATATATATCATTGTAAGAATAATAAAAAACATAGAAACAATTTTCCGTTGAAAAGATAAGTCAATCCCGAGGAAAAGAAAGCAATAATATTAACACTTATGCACTCCACTCTCAAGCATTGATTCTTCCGGTTCCAAATTCCCACAAGTAACCTCCCCAATTCAACGAAATTCATATTTGCACTGAAAAAAAATTCCACAAGTAATCTCCACAATTCAACGAAATTCTTATTTGCACTCAAAGAAACAAAAAAAAGTGAAAATTTTGAAATAATAAAAACCCAGATGAAATCTTGCCCATTTTTGAGTTTAATCACCACACATCAACAAAATCAAGGAACAGGTAAGCCAAAACTCAAATAATGTCTCCTGTCGTGATTTGGGTTTGATCTGCCACCTTTGGTTTTCTGTTTGAAATCTGCTTGATACTGATTGTAGGTGGGGATAGAAAAAGAGGGAGAGAAAGAGTACCGTTTGAAATTTGCTTGATATTGATCAGAGGTGGGGATGGAGAAAGAGGGAGGAAAAGAATTTCTTAAGAAGTTGGTGATGTGTAGAGCAGATGGCGAGATGGCTTGGAGAAAAGCCGTGAGTTTTTGTTTCCGTGAACCCAACTAAATAATACCAAGGTTTTGAACGAGATAAACAAGTGGGTGTAAGGGAGACAAAATCGGTGTGGCCGGATTAATAATCCGATGCTTATTTAGCATGAAAGCTCACCAAACATCTGTACCTTTTAAAAGTTATAATAATTTTAACTGTTGAATTAAATTTTAAAGACTCGAATTAGGTGATTAAGTGGATTTGGTGAAAGAGATCCGAAGAGGATCCCTTCCCTGCCACTTGACCTAATAAAATGTTAACGCATTTTTAACCATTTAATTAAGTCTCTATTAAATTATGTTATTTTAATCATTATCATGGTCATAAATCAAAGACGCGTCTTCGAATCCATCGACCATAAAATGCAGCGTCACAGTCCAAAAAAGACCCGCCACTAACTCTAACAAAACCGCCAGAAAGACCAATAGAATCATCCACCAACAAAAAGAAACAAACACCCATCATTCCACAACAACGCTTTCCCCTCTCCCTCCCAATTTTCCCGAGAAAATTCCTCTGGTAGAGAAAGTTCTCGAGGAAGAGCGAGAAAATCATGAACAAGATGCACGGGTACACGCAGGTGGGTACGAATAGCGGCAAGGCGGCGGAGGTAGACATAGAGTCGGGGGAGTTGTTGTACCCAGGTCTGAGCAAAGGCGAGAACCAGCTCCGATGGGGATTCATCCGCAAGGTGTACGGAATCCTGGCCGCCCAGATGGTTTTGACCACTCTGGTCTCCTTCGTCACCGTACTCTACGCTCCGATCAACGATCTCCTCAAGGGCAGCCCTGGAATTCTTCTCTTCTTCGCCATCCTTCCCCTAATCTGTACGTAACCCTAAACTCAAAACCTCTAGTTTTTTGCATTAGTGATGGTAATTGTTTTTATAGATATTGATTTTAGATCTGAGATTTGGATTTTCGATTCAAAGATGGAGGCTTTTTCGTTGATTTGGGGTTTCGGTGGGTGATTATTTGGTACTAGATTTGAAAGTGCTTCAGATTTGAGTATTCTGTGGGCGATCTCGGTCTTTTTAAATGGTGATCGAATTTGGGTATTGTTTGGTTTATCTAGTTTCTTATCTGTGATGCGGTTACACTGTTACAAATACTTGGAAAATTTGAGATTTTATCGTGTCGGTGATATGATCGTATTGATGTGTAACTCGAAAAATGCCTGCTTTCTAAGGAAGATTTGCGCTCGTTGTATTGAATTAATCAGTGAACCAATTGCTTGTTGGGTGTTTCACATGTAAGTTCTTGATAACATTACATTTGGGGGAAATATTTCTTTAGAGACGATACATTAGAAGGGGGACCGAAGGAATTTCCCGACTAAGAATGAATTAGAGCGTTTCGAGTGGATAGGTGAGGGGTTTTTTTTGAGTTCTTGAAGTGATTTCGGATAAAACGTATAGTTTCGATGTCCACTTATGGGTCCTGTTTTCATCATTATTTTGCTTCATCTTATTAACCTGTGAATGTTGCTGCAGTGTTGTGGCCCCTGCATGTGTATCAGCAGAAGCATCCCCTCAATTTTGTCTTCCTCGGACTTTTCACTCTGAGTTTGAGTGTCACAGTTGGCGTGGCCGTTGCGAATACAGACGGTTAGTTTTAGTTCCCTACATTTTGAATGTTTTACTGATATCTTGCAATCTGGAAAAGATTGTAGGGTTTATTTCGGTTGCTGATTTTTCATCTGATTATGTTTGTGGTTTCAGGAGCAATTGTGCTTGAAGCCTTAATTCTAACTTCGGCTGTGGTTGCATCCTTGACTGCATACACCTTCTGGGCTTCGAGGAAGGGCAAGGACTTCAGCTTCCTCGGACCAGTCTTGTTCACTGGCCTCATTGTCCTCCTCCTAACTGGTTTCATGCAGGTCGGATTGTCTTTCTATTACTTTGTTTGGCCGACTCTTTGAGTCTAATTAGTCAAATACATGCGTATACTATACCCTAAATACTTGAAATATCGATCTGACTTGGTGATCTTGTGCCCTTGTGTAGATGTTCTTCCCTCTTGGCCCTACAACTAATGCCGTATATGGTGCCATTGGCGCTATCATTTTCTCTGGGTACATTGTCTATGACACCGACAACCTGATCAAGCGCTTCACATACGATGAGTACATTTGGGCCTCCATCACTCTTTATCTTGACATTCTGAACCTGTTCCTGACTATATTGCGGATGCTGAGGGAAAGCAACAATTAGTCATGCCGGGTACTGACTACCGACTCAACTCTCTGCAGTCTGGTTTTGGCTCATTGTGGACATAGTCTATAGTCCAAGCCTGAACATAATCATTGTGGATGTAGAGTACATGTTTCCTTTTTACTCTTTAAACAGTTCGAATACCAAGCGATTCGTTTTCATTTATGCGATTCATTTTCCATTTTATGGATTTGGTTGCTCGACTTGTTCGAACACCGGATTTTCTTATTTCGCTAGACATGTTTGTGTTTTGATCAGAAGAGAAATTATGACACACGCCATATCGAATTAGGTATCAAATTAGGGTGCAAGGAACTCCATTGAACATATAGCAAAGGAAACCCGTATCGGGTTTCTAATTTAAGTGAACCACAAGATGTGACATAAATGTGAATGTAAATCACTTATACTTCAAGGTAACAGCTAAGTAAGAGAACATATTTACGTTGTGTAACATCCAAATAAACAATTATCTTCACATACCATTTGCGATCTTCTTGCGACCACAGTTCCATTGTGATTTTATAGCGCCATCTTCTTCATCATCATCGATATCCCAGCTCAAATCCTCCTCCTCCTCTGCTGCGCTAAGCCGCTTGTGCAAATCAGCTCCGTTTGATCTGCTCCCCGTTGCATCCCCTTTGTTCTCGTCTATGCTTCCTAAATCTTCAATCTCATCCCACCCAAGATCCTCTTCCTCAGGCATTGAGGGCTGGCTCGAAACAATCGATACATCACTCTCTTTGCAAGAATCACCACCATCCGTCTTCCCCTCCGACACTCCATCAAATTTGGATTCCGCGTTATCCCCACCATCACTACTTACTGATTCCCTTGCAGCAACTTCAACACTCTCAACATCATCACCCTCCCTTGCAGCAACCTCACAAGAAGCTCCTTTTTGCTTCTCCAACTCTACATTCCCACTCGAACCCACCTTCGAATCCGACCCATCACCCTCTTCCTTCCCTACATCTTCTTCATCATCATCATCATCATCAAAATCCCAACTCAAATCCTCCTCATCACCTGAAATTGCACGATTCACGAGCTTAGCTCTCGCCTCCTCGACTTCCTTCAGTTTATGCACCCTATAAAAGTACCTAGCCCAGAAGCTCTCATTGTCAACCTTACCAGGCACAATCTCCCCATGAATCTCACCAATCACTCCATTTTCCCTCATCAAATTCTCGACTTCCTCCGCCTTCTCGTCCAGCACAAACCCTAATTTCCAGCTACCATAGCTCTCCAAATCCTCCGGTTCCTCCAAATAAGTACTCAAATTACTCTGAACCGCACGCACCTGAGCTTCAAACCTACTGTACTTTCTCATATCACTACCACTGCTACTTAATCTCTTATCATCACCACTAATCTCACGATTATCACTAACATTATCATCCAAATTATCAGATTCAACATCATCATCAGCTAAGATTGCGTCCCTACCGTGAGAGATCATCTCCGCCGTCGATTTCCAGACGGTGCTTCCGATATCATCGATCGCCTGCCCCACCGTCTCCAGCGACTCCTGAGCCACCGACGCGCCGACTTCGAGCGAACCAGGAAGATCCTTGACGGCGCGCGAAGCCACCTCTCGAATCACCGCCGTCTCCTTCTTCAACCCGGACCCGAACTCCTTGAGATCGCGGCGGTAGTTCTGGATGACAGACTCGGACTTCGTCGCCAGCGTCGTGATCAGACCTCCGAAGCTCCACGCCCCGGCGCCGTAATTCAGACGCGGACTGCGGTCCGGTTCCCAGTCCGGGTTCGGGTCGACGCCGTCGTTTTGGGAGTCCGGGTGCAGATCGTCGGAGGGAAGGGGGTCGTCGGAGAAGACCGACTTGAAGAAATCCATGAGTGAGAGGAGGAGAGGTTGGGACTTTCGAGATTTGCGGGAATTTTCTGGGATTTGGGGGGATAGAGATTTTCTGCAATCGGATTCGGAGTCGGAGATGAACCGGGACTCTGTATCCGTATCGAGTAAATACTCTTTACAATAATAGCGACGAGGTAGCGTAATCTTAACTTTTAATATTTCGAAAGGAAAATGTGAATTAAATATCCCTTTAAATGCTAAATTAGATTTTTTTTTTTAATTCTTCTACACAAGATGTATCTGGTACCATGTATGACGCACCAAAATTGCAAAATAAGTAAACGATTTTAAATACAGTATCCATCGGAATATTCTCACTGGGCAATCATTAACTAAATCAGTTGACCAAGACTGTATTTCTTTACTTAAGTCCGGTCTCTCTTTGTAAATAGAGTTGTTTAAAGGGGTGTTTTGATATAGTTAAAAAAATAACTTGGAAAGATGAGTTAGGGTTTAAGGCTAGACAAATCATTTATGAACAAAACGTGGGACTTATCACGCCCAACTTGTTTATTTAACAAATTGATTGCGCCAACATTTTGGTTTTTTTAAAGGGAGTTTTAATGATACACTCTAGGTACTGTTCATTTTAACGAAAAATGACATTTTAATTCTAAAAGGTCACTCCTGCTATAATTCACTTACAACACATTTTTGTCATTTTGATTAAATTCAAAGTTTTCAAGCTCTTTTCATTAATTTTTTTTTTTTTTTTTTTAAAGATGACCCTAAACGAGGATAAATAAGGTCCTTATCTGTCATTTTACAAATAACAAACTTGTAATTGAAAATGTAAATGGGAAGATAAGATACTAGTAGAAATAAAAGCACTCGTATCTTATTAAGTGTCAGACCAAGTCCTAATTTGATCATAAAAATTCTAATCATTATATACCAAATTAACTTTTATTCTCTATTTGTTTATATAAATAATATAGAGAGAGGGAGACTTGACTCTTTGTGTAAAGGTAAGGGTATTATTCTTCGTTTGTAAGTGAAAATGAAAGCTCGTATCTTGTAAATAGGCATTTGATACCAAATTATTATAGCCGCCAAAAAAAGTCAACTAACATCTCCAAGTCAATCATGAGTTGAGGAAACAAATGCTTCTAAGAATCAAATTCCAAAAGATTATGGGCAACTTCTGAGCAAACTAGTTTGAAAATTCTTCTCTCAATCATTACCATGTAGAACTCTCCAATCTGTAGGAGTTTGATCAATCAAGCAAACACAAAACCTTTATATGATGGCAAACCCACAGAAGAACAAATATACAAGACACAAGTGCTCATGAGCACTGAAAAACAACCATTTTTACATAATTTTTCGGAGATTTTACGACATGTACCAAAACAATTTTCGTTTTTTCTTCTCTTTTTGTAGTTCAACGAAGATTACAAGGGCATACAGTTGTTGATACACACGACTCCGGAAGGCATTATACTCCATCCATACTATTTTCCCTTTTCTTTGGCACACGGCGTTTTGTCAGACGATAATTGCAGAAAATCGGATATCAGAACAAGCACGACAAGCAGATGTGAGAGATATTCTACAGATTAACTAGCTGATATACTCTTTCGATTTCCTTGATGATCAGCTCCTTTTCCTCTTCAAATTGCTCGTCTTCATCGCCTGTAATGAGACTATAAATCAGCGGGGATAAATATGACATTAAAGTTAAAAATATTTTTAGAAGCACCATCATTCTTTCACAAGCCAATTCCTGCAAAGAGTTGAATGGCCAGAAAAGTATAAAGTTAAGAACCTTTTCCAGCAGAAAGATTCTGAAGCAAGTCCGTCAACTTTTCATGGTTTTTAGCCAGGATTAGTTTTACTTCCCGTGGCTTATTAGGATTCGCAACAAAGACCTGCATTTAGAACACAAATATAGAATAATCAGTATTAAACGAAATGCAAAAAATTGAGAAACATGAATGGGAATCGAAGTAATCTCAGACTTTTATTTATGAAGTTGACAAACTTGAAGTTATAGATCAATATCAGACGGGCCGGTCAACATTCCCATCCTACAAAGTCGATTAATTCGTAGGCTATATGCATCTTTACATTGTTCCAACCCACATCCCTCACTGCATGAAGTTCAAAAAGCAGCGTACAAAATGCACTCCATATTCTAATCACATTCATACAAACACACACACATCCAGGGAGCAGGAGAGGAAAAATGAGCAGGGGACGCACCTTGAAGATGTGGAAGGCAGAGATTTGGATGTTTTTACTTGAATCCTGCTCATATTAAAAAAGATATTAAACAGCATGCTAAATGCACGAAGTAACAATATTTACGCCCACTTCAACGCAGAACCCATAATTTGTTCCTCATAGTCCTAGATAGAAATAGCAATTGTAAATTCAATACCTTGAGCAACGTCATCATGACTTTCAAGTACCGAACTTCTAAGATGTAGCGCTTCATTATATGTGAATTTGGAGTCTCCAAGAGGAATTCGGAGAGAAGCTAAAATCCATATACAATTTATCCTTTAGTGCATCTCATGGACCAAAAGAATAATAGACAGAAGCTGCAAAGTTAGATAACCAGAACCAACCTTCAAAGATTGCCTCCTGGTCACATAATTTGGAGATGTCAAGAGATTCTCATATAGATCAAAGAACTGGAACAACAATTTCTTACCAGATAAGCTCAAAATAATATACACTACAATCTACCAATACACTAGTGAAGACACATCTTAGTCGAGCAGATATCGTAGGTGAAAAAAATATTTAATCAACATAAACATATGACAAAGTCACACCGCTACAATTGCCACTGACTATATTTGTACAGAAAAGTATAATAAGATAAAGATTGAGCAAACCTCATCATAGTGAGCAGTCAAAAATTCAGATACTACCGTTCCATGTTTAGTAAGTAGATCCTGCCAAATTCAGGGACATATTATGAAAGAACAGATAGGGCCATAAAAGCTCAGCAACGTATACAAGGGTCCAACATCCTTGAAGATCGTGGTTCTGACCTTAAAGGTAGAGAACGCATCAGAAGCAACATCAAAGTTAGGCAGCTCCACAAATTTAAAAAACAACTCAAAGCTCGCAGACTCCAGTATGTATCTGAAAAATACTACACAGATCAAACGTGTGAATAAAAGAAACTTGCTTGCTATTTTGAAGGAAAATAGAAATATTTAAAGATAAAAAGAATGAACAAAAGAGGGTAGCAGCTCTATTGCACCCACATATTAGTTAATCCAAAAATTTCCTGTTTTGCAATCGTTAACAATCTTCTAATGAAAAGTACCAGAGCAGCTCCTTTTACAAAATAAGATCTACTTTAGGCTCATCAACCTGCAACAACCATTAGGGGAAAAAATGGTGAAAAGTTTAAATGTCTTACTTTGCAAGTGCAGGGAATCTAATGCAATCCCTCAACATACTTCCACAATTCAAAGCAATTTCCTTGTTATCATAGCTGCTTGAAAAAGAAACCAATAAGTGTCGTGCAATTATTAATTTACCAGTTGAAAAAGTATGACAACAAGTATAATTTATAAAACATTAGGGACAATGTCCCATTAGTCATAGCTGATGGTGAAATTTACACCTAGCTACGTGCATGAGTCTGTCGTTCACTTACTTAAACTTTAAGTAAAGAAACTGCAGGACGACATCAGCAGAATTTAGACAAGATAACTCTGGTTGTGCAAAATGTTTTATAAACAAATTTTAAAACAGTCGAATTATGAATGGAAATATACATGCACTCGTGAAACAGAATTATGAATGCAAAATGTTTATTGCATAGATAGAGAACATGATGTCTGCGGTCAAAATATGACATGACAGTAAACAAAGAGACCTTGCCAATTCACAATATAATAATTGATGATTGATTAGCAAACTGGCTGTAGTATTCTTGCGGGTATGTTGCTTTAGAATCATCATGATTATACCATTGACGTAGTTCTAGTATCCTAACACTTCAGATATACTTCTAGTATCCAACACTTCATATGCCCTCTTCCACCAAATGTCCCGCAAGAGCATCATCGTTATTATCCTGTCACTACACAACAATATGATATAGTTGCTATACAGGTCACATGTTTTCATTCTGATATACTTCTCTCAAATAAACCCTATCTTTAACAGACACACTGGATTCGAATTCTCCTAAAAGTGAAGGAGAAAGGGAAAGATCAAATTAAACTTACACACACCTCAAACATGGGAAACAACATGTTAGGAAAAGACCAAGGAAAGAATATATATTTTACACAGAAGTACTTAAAAAAACATTAAATAAACTTACCACACGACAAGAAAGTCCAATAATTCCAAATGATTCTCCATGTATTCTGCACAGCAATAAGTCGATTCAACCTTTTGCTTCATCAATATGGACCAACAATGGACCAAATCCTTTCTTGCCTGAAATGAAAACAATTTATCATTGCGTGTAACCAATGCTTCATATGCCAGACATTACGACATAAATGACCGTAACTTACTTCCCATCCCAGTATAGGTAACTTGTGAATTAGAAGATCAAAAACACCCTCCTTACAAATCTCGAGCGCAAGCTGCGAAACTTGATCCATATTTGGTTCGGTCTCCCCATCTCCGGAAAGCAAGCATTTCATTGTTGTGAAATTCTTTTCAACTTCTTCCAAAGCCTATAATAAAGTAGAGCAGCATCATACTAAAAGAACTAGCAAATCATTAATCAAAGAAATATATCACGGCATTAATCTTCGTAATGCAACTGTATATCTAGCAATTAAGCTTCGTAATGCCAAGTGCCAACGAAATTGGGGAAATAAAAGCTAGTAACTTTGCTTACTCACGCGAGATATTCGACTCGAAAAGCACTTCTACACTTGCAAATTTGCTTGTACTAATCAAATTTCTTGGATTTAGGTCCATATAAATCAACCCGATTAACAGTTTCCCATTGATAAATGCAATGCTGCAGGCACACACACCCACAAAGCAAAACCAAGCAAAGATCTTGCCCCCAAATGTATAACCAAATTACAAATGCAAGTTTGGGATTTTGGAACAAGAACAATTAATCAAAAGCCCTAGAAATTGAGAGAGGGGACCTTTTCGAGGGCTTTGACTTCGACGACGGTCTGGGTGTCGAGGGCTGAGAGGCTGTCGTTGATGGCCTTGGCCACGTCCTGTGGGGTTTTGGGCCTCGACGGCTTGAAGAACGAGAACGACATGATCGACGGTGTCGTTCAATTCTCCTCTCTCTATCTCTCGAAGAAGAATTCAGGGAAATACAGCGGAGCTTTCGTCAATGGCGATTGAGAAAAGCCAGTCTCTTTTGGCTCAGTGCGAATCTCAACTTTTTATTTTCGCGACGTAAACAAAAAAATTATTTATGTTTTTGCTTTTACGAGATAAAACGCGGGTATGTAAAAATGAAAGTGAAATAATATGTACCTACTTTGGCCAAAAATAAAAAATATAAATAAATAAATAAAATAAAATAAAATAAAAAGAAAGAAAGAAAAAGGTAAAACAAAAATACAGTTGACATTTCTTACTTATATCATGATTGAATAATGTCTTTAATGGGACAAATATTGAGCATTTATTGTTTACTTAAACATGAGGTGTCGAGAGTACAAGAGAGTTCCACGGTAAGAAAATCTTCATAGATCATTTTCAAATATTGATAATTTATTGTTCATCGTTAATGTTGATGTGGACTTTTTAATATATTCTTTGGAGATGCTCTTAGTATTTCTCCTCATAAGAATTGTCACTTAAATTCTAGTCAAAAAATGAATTCAAACTAAATTATTAAAGTTAGCCTATTGAGATGATTCGTCTACTATTTCATATGTTAGTGTTTATAATATCGAATGTTTTTTTTTAATAAAAAACTATAAGAATTATGAAGAAAATAAATCATTGAAAGTAGCCTATCAGAACTTGTTTAGAAGTGATTAAGAGATGATTGAGACTTCTCATTCGAAGTAAATTTGGTTCCCTAAAAATTACTCTCGGTTTCATGTATTTGTGTTATGAAATTCTTATATCATGTCATGTTCGAAGTTATCACTTTCAAAAATAGTAAATGTCAAAAAACGATCGATTTGTTAACGAATAATAACCCAACCCGTTTGGTAATTTACACTAGAGATATAAGATATAGCTTGATTTAAGTTTTTTTTTTTTTTTTTTTTAATCCTTCTCTAAATTAAAAATTCGTTCTTTTTTTTTTTTTTTATAAGTACGTTGATATCTTTGTAGTAAAAAAAAGAGAGATTCGGTTAAGTCACACAATAAACAGCTTAATTTGGTATCGAATTCATTCAGGAAAAAAGAACCTAAAAATATACCGAAATTGACCGGCCACTCAAACAAGGGAAAGCAAAGTATGTTTCAGGTGGAGGCTAAGGAGGAACGAAAGTACGAAAATGGGCCAAAACAAAAGTAGAAGTACCAAATCTTGTGTTGGAATCCCGGCAGTTATGTCGAACAATCAGGGGCATTATCGACAAAGCAGCTCGCATCTTGACCGCCGACTCCACCGATCCCCTCCACAAACCGCTTTTCATTGATTTATCTATCCATTTCGATCGCCAAAACCTGCTCTCTCCCCCCATCAGCTCATCAGCTCACCTCAAGAATCTCGAATCCCTATGCGATGCGAGGCCACGATCGGATCAACACGTGTCTCCCCGACGAGCTGATCGTCGAGGTCTTCCGGTGGCTCGACTCCAAGACCAGCCGCGACGCCTGCTCCCTTGTCTGCAAGCGCTGGCTCGCCCTAGAGCGCCTCAGCCGCACCACCCTCCGCATCGGCGCCACCGGCAGCCCCGACCTCGTCGTCGACCTCCTCGCCCGCCGATTCCGCAACGTCCACACCGTACACATTGACGAGCGCCTCAACATTTCGCTCCCTACTCACCCTGTAACCACTCAACCAATTCGATCGATCCCCAGTTCGATACAAATCGGGTTTTTATAATTCGTCGAAACAAACAGGGCCTTAACGATTTTTCTTTTGTTTTTTTGAAGGGGAGGAGGCGCGGGACGGATATTGCGGCGGTTTTGTCGGTGAGGCTGCATTCTGCCAATGGCTCCGACGACGGCGTGCTTGATTCGAACAGCTTATCGGACGCCGGTATGACTGCTATCGGAGACGGATTCCCCAAGCTCGAAAAGTTGAGCTTAATTTGGTGCTCCAATGTCTCCAGTATCGGTCTAATTTCGCTTGCTGATAAGTGTAAAATGTTGAAATCATTGGATTTGCAGGTGAGTTTTTGCGTAATTGGCTTTTAATCTCGTCTATTATTGCTTTGTTAAGGTTAAATTTTAATGCTTGAAGTCTACAATTCTTCGTTTGAATACTTAAGTGGAAATTATTGTTACATTCCTACATGGAGTTTCTTTTGAGGTGCTGTCTTGCAGTCTTGCTTTCGTTAAAGATACCATCTTTTCCGTAAGCATTGGAAATAAATGTTATCCTGCACTCCTTGTAAAAACATAGGAGAGAAATTGCACTTTAGCGGTGTGCGATGACTTTTTTGGAGTGCCAATAACTGTTCCTGATAATTTTAAAGTCATATATTTTCTATTTGATATACATGGCAAGTCCATGACATGAAGCATCAGGTAAACTTAATTTTCTGTTTATGAAGGGTTGCTATGTTGGGGATCAGGGCCTAGCTGCCGTGGGACAGTGTTGCAAGCAGCTCGAAGATTTGAATTTGCGGTTTTGTGAGGGATTGACTGACGTATGTGTGGTTGAATTAGCCCGTGGTGTTGGGAATTCATTAAAGTCTCTTGGTATCACTGCGTGTGCAAAGATAACTGATACTGCAATGGAAGCAGTGGGGCTGCACTGCAAGTCTCTCGAAAACCTGTCGTTGGATGCAGAGTGCATACACAACAAAGGGGTGGTTTCTGTGGCCCAAGGATGTCCTGCTTTGAAATCTTTGAAGCTACAATGTATTAATGTCACAGATGAGGCTTTGACTGCTGTTGGAACTTCTTGTTCGTCGCTGGAGGTGTTGGCTTTATACAGCTTCCAGAAATTTACAGATAAGTGAGTACTCATTATTCTCTTTGTTCCTTATTTGTTTCTTATTGGCTTCTTTCCAATAAGAAACTTCTTTTTGGAGCGAGTCACTACAGTTTCTCACTCAACTTCAGATTGTGCCTGTACACATTATTTTATAAGATTACGGAAAAAATAAAAAGTTTTGAGCTTGTCTGTTTCATTTTATTAATTCAGCTCCTGCAGTTAAATGACTATCTCTTTGTTTTCGTGTCTGCGACATTTCAGAGGTTTACGGGCTATTGGGAAAGGATGTAAGAAGTTAAAAAATCTTATTGTTAGTGACTGCTACTTTCTGAGTGACAATGCTTTGGAATCAATTGCAACTGGCTGCAAGGAACTTACACATCTTGAAGTGAATGGTTGCCACAATATTGGAACATTGGGTCTGGAATCCATTGGAAAATCTTGCCCGTATGTTCCTCTTTTGGTTTAACTTAACTTCGTAATTTTGCTGGTAATAATTATATGGATGGTTTGAGTGGTTCTCATGTTTAGCTTATTGATGCTGCTAAACTGTGGAAGAATTCCATTAAGCTACAGGCTTTCACTAGTATTTTTCTTTGAATGGGTTATAGGATACATTTAGCATGGATGTTTAGCTGTCAGTTTTGCCCGTCGATGGAAAACTATGTACATTCAGAATTTGTATCCTTCGAACGGGTTACATTGAGCTCAGTTGGAAGATTTGATGATTGTGTTAGTTAATATAATTTCTTGCATTCATATGGTAATACCTAGTTGGTGTTACATTCATGTTAAGTATGTATTCATTTGTCTGTTGATGGTTGGTGAATCTGAAGAATTTGAAAATGTGCAGGCGTCTTACTGAGTTAGCATTATTGTATTGCCAAAGGATAGGCAACTTTGCACTTAGTGAGGTTGGACGAGGTTGTCAGTTCTTGCAGTCTCTTCATCTGGTAGATTGCTCAAGCATTGGAGATGAAGCCATTTGTAATATAGCTAAAGGCTGTAGAAATTTGAAGAAACTTCATATTCGTCGATGTTATGAGGTTCTCTCAAACTTAACAATGATTTATTCACCACCATATTTATTCTTCATTTGCAGAATATGATTATAGCTATTTTTGTGAAAGTTTGCTATTATTTGATATTTCCTTTAGTTTGGAGGAGCGGAATAATATGCAGGAACAAGAAAATGCAATGCTTTGTCCTACATTTGAGTCGTATCATCCTTTTTGAAATGTTATCTTTAACCATAAATGTGTTTTTTTATGTTGAACAGATTCATTTGCTATCTGACTTCTGTAAAAAATTCCTTGTTCGTTACCTATTTGGATAATATCTGTTGCCTTTTGGTATAGATTGGAAACAAGGGAGTTGTAGCAGTTGGAGACTATTGTAGGTCTCTCACAGGCCTTAGCCTCCGGTTTTGTGATAGGTAAAGTTTCTTCTCATCTTCCGTATTTTTCTCTTTAGCTTTCTTGAACCGCACCACTTCTTTGCAAGTCAGATGCTTATGTTCTATCTGCTCAGTTGAGAATGTGCTGTTTCAAACATTCAATCAAATTTTTTTCAATTTTTTGTGGTCGGATTCTACATCCTCGATTATTTAAAGATGTCTTTAACGTTGTATATCACTTGAGATATATCCTAATCTTACCTTTTACTACTAGAGTGGGGGACCAGGCCCTTATTGCTGTTGCTAAATGTAGCTCCCTACAATATCTGAATGTCAGTGGATGCCACCAAATTGGTGATACTGGATTGATAGCCATTGCTAGAGGGTGCCCGCAACTTAGTTACCTAGACGTGAGTGTTCTGCAGGTGTGTTCTCTCTTCCTTTCTCCTTTCCCCTCCCCACCCCACCTCCCTCTCCCACCCACCTGCACCAACGAACACATGCATCTGGTGGCTTATATCTGAAGCACCGGATGCACCCTTGTTACATTTGATAGAAATGGTAGAAGTTTTTCATGTTCATATTGATGCACACGCAACCTAACATGAATGCGTTTTTCCAATCCTTGTTCAATCTAACACGATTTTCGTTTTGAAAAGAATTTGGGGGACATGGCAATGGCTGAACTAGGAGAAGGCTGTCCAAACCTGAAGGACATTGTGCTGTCACATTGCCGTCAGTTAACAGATGTTGGTATAAACCATCTTGTTAAAAGTTGCACAATGCTTACATCCTGCCACATGGTTTATTGCCCGGGCATAACTTCTGCCGGGGTAGCCACTGTGGTTTCGAGTTGCCCAAACATAAAGAAGGTCCTGGTTGAGAAGTGTAAGGTTAGCCCGAGGACCAAACGGAGGGCAGCCTCTGTCATTTCCTATCTTTGCGTGGACCTGTAGGCTTTAATGTCTGCAGTCCGCTTACATTTATGTGCATTCCCACGGCTTGCTTAATTCAGAACAGCAAATATGTGGAAGACAAAATCTGGAGGCACAACCTCCCTTAGGCGGACTTACATGAAACGCATTCAACGCCACCGTGGGATCCCGTTCCATGTAAAAGCCAGTTATGTACGCATGCACAAGATCTTTTGTTTCCTTTTTTAAAGTTATTTTTTGTTTGTTGTTTATTTTTGTGGCCATATCTGTAATATTAGCAATAAATGTTTGTAATGTTTTTGTAATAAACTAATAATACAAGTATTCAGAGTGTTGGAGAAAGAAATAAAAGAAGTAAATGTTCTGATGGTGTAACTATCTGGCCAATTTTCTCTAGTCTTTTCCTTGTCACACATTTTCTTACAACGAGACTCGAACCTAAAATATTAAACTTGTGCCTCCTCTAGCGAATGTCTTTTGAGCTAAAGCTATGGGGGAAAATAACATGGGTTTGTAGTTTTAATGGTTAAAAATATTTCTCGTTACACAAACTTTTGAAATACGACTACGCGTTAAATTCACATTGTGAGTAAACATTGAATTTTCATCATATTTTTTTTAATCTTTCACGCATTCTTTTTAACTTTCGAACGTCAGACCAAATAAATCAAAGAATATTAAAAGATAAAAATTACAAAGTGTAAGAGGTAAAAAATAATATGTGGATATCACCACCCATTTTGTAATGCATCCTTGTGTGGAGCCCAGGCATTTGAAGGCATTTGAAGGTAAGTTACCTTCAGTATGGTATGTTTGTATAAATTGAATCTACTGTGTAAATGGCATGTGTGACTTTCTTTAAAGACATTAAGCGGTTCTTTTTCTTTTTCGTTTTCCCCTGGTGCTTTCATTGTGGCACATGCTATTGGTGACATAATAACTGGTGATGTTTCCCCTGGTGCTTTCATTGTGGCACATGCTATTGGTGACATAATAACTGGTGATGTGGTGGAACCTGATGTGGTCGTAAGTGCATCCCCATCTGTCGGAGGATTGTTAGACTCACTAACCGGCAGCATAGGAATATCAAGCATCTCCTCAAGGGCGAAACCTGTAGCTGCACGAGTTGCATCCTCAACCCCTTCCGGCATTGCGGCAACAGGAACTGTTACATCGGATGCTCACAAGACTGGTTCTAGGCCTTTAGATAAAGATGCTTTCCGAACTTTCATAAGTAGTTCAATGCCATTTGGTTGGTACTTCTTACTTAATGGAAGATTGTCATGGGTGGGAGGGCCCTCACCAAAAGTATTGAGGCAACTTTCCCTGGGAAAGTTCAGTTTGCACCATGGAAACCTCAAAAATCACCTATCTAGTTCAGCCTTTGGAAGCATAGCTGATGAAGATAGCAATATTGAGACAGATGGTAACAACAATAATATGGTAAATGTAGATGAGTTCCTAACGGAAAAAATGAGCAAGGATCTTCATCCAGCTGATTTGGAGGAGGCATTTTCCTGGCATGCATACAATTACGCCAAGGTACCTGCTTCCTCATTGTTTTTTATTTCTTCTAAAAAATCAGTTGGGATGTCTTGCAACAGAGAGCGACGTATTATCCAAAAAAGTCTGTTAGAAATTGGAGATATGGCTTCCATTCTATTGGTCGTATATTGGAAATTAAATTTGTATTCAGTCTCTGTTATTGTTATTGCCAGTGTCTGTGAATTGAATACTAAAATGGTAATGATAATACAAATTATGTCGAGTGTATATTTTTCTGTGTCAGTCAAGCACACTTCTGGACTTTAAAGTGTTTAAGCATTTATCAAAGACCAAGCTTTAACAGAGGATGGCGTTTTCTGACTCATGTGTATAGGTGTCGTTCAAGATTGTTGGAGCTTCATTGTCTGGAATGTCATCGGATCCAAAATCTGTAAGTTTTGCTTCCTCTAATTCTCCTCTCATGGCCTAGTTCGTTACATGCATGTGAGCGTTTATCCAACTGTTAAAGCACCAGTGGAGTTCTCCACTCAGGTGGGTTTTTCATCAGAGTTGTCTACCTTCGAGCTTGATATACTTTTCTTAGCTCTGACGGTGCATGCTGCAGAAAAATTGTTAGAAAATGTGCCGCCATCATTGTGCGCATCAGATATAGAACTTGCATAAGTATATGCTACAGATAATCTACAAAATATCTGTTGAATGTTTTCGACCAATGATGGCTTCATAACCTATGAAAGTAAAATTCTCCTTGGTTTCTTGTTTCTTCTAATGGTAACAATTTCGTTGTTTAAATGTGAAAGTTAGAGTACCCTTGTCAGTCCATACTGTTTCTTTTCATTTGGTGAACAGATTACTTCTGGCGATTATATTTTGTGGAACACGTTGGGTAGATGCCCGTCTGCTGCTGTAGCAAAAGTATAGGGGATGCATATCGATGGCAACTCAGGAAATATAAAATGTAAATTCAGGGAGCAAGAAGGCTCTCTTTGTGCAATCCGAATACACCAGATCTGTGTTTTAAAGTACGATGCGTGTTTGGGGGAGGTCAAGTTTTATGGTCTGGTTTGTTATGAAATGGCTTTCGGAAATTGAAGTTTCTGAATAGATCATTCGTGTAATTTTAGTTAGTGTTGGAAGTGAGAAGCCAATCAACGCGGTCGGCTGAGAACTGACCGGTTTTTTTTCGCTTACTTGATTTTGCTTAAACTGTCATTCCTTTACATTTGTTCCTTGAAAGTTGAAACACAAGAATATACGGGTTTCCAACCATACAAAGAAGCCTTCAAATGGCCATTTACAAGTTGGATGGTCTACTCTTGGCAACAAAATTTAGCCTAGAGTACCATCCAGGCCCCAGCTTCTTCGCAGGAGAACCTGAGATCCCATCGCGAAGTCTGCCTCCTAGGAACACAATTGCCATTCAAGGGCTGTGTTATGATGTGCGTAGTTCATGAGTGTGCATTTTATCTCCTTCATTGCATGCTCTCTGTCTCTTCGCGGTTCACTTTCTTCACTTTTATTCTTCCAGAAAGTGTCTCGCGGAATGGTAGAGATCGTACGGTGCCCAGAGATGATCGACGGTGCATGGCTTCCGGGCGTCCAACCTCAACCATGGCTTACCCTTCCCGCTCCAGTGCAGAAGACTAATGGGACCAGGGTGGAGGTTCCTACACCTTCCTTCAAAGTTGTCACCTCCTAACCCATGCTGGTTCCACCGGTGATCCACACCCTTGATGTTTCCGGCCAAAACCAGCAGAAAGGGCGGCAAAGACCCTAAATGGTATAGCCTCTTTCGCTTTTGCAAAGCCATCCACTCCTCAACCTTCTGTGTATACCCTCCTTTCCTCCATTTATCCACATCCACCACCATTACTCCTGTGTTGAAATAACACGGGTTTCTTCCTTGGAACGTCTTCGACAAATCCGGGTCGGACCAAAATGCGTCAGTGAAATACTGTGAGAAATTTGCCCGACAATATTCCGGTGCAGCCACCACCTTGTCTTCCATGTCCACGCTCCATAGCTTGGCAATGTCGTCCACCACAATGAGGTCCGAGTCCAAGTATATAACACGCCTCATATCGGTCGGAAGGATGTCAGCAAGATAGATTCTAGCATAATTAATTGGCTGATCCAATGCTTGCCTTATAGATTTTGATATCTTCCAGCGAACCCGGTTCGAATCAAAGGCATATGTCTTGAAGTTCAAGTAAGGGAACGTAGACTTTATGCTGGAAAAGAACTCTGGCGCAATACGCGCGGAGAGGAAGTGAAAATAGAGATTTTCAGGGCACGTCGAGTGTTGCAACAAGGAGAACACGGCAGCCATTGTGCCGCGGATGTAATTGGCATCTAGAGTCATGGCAACATGGATGGCATCCGTGTTTTCGGAGCCACATTGCTCCCCGTTTCGGAAGGCGGGCGCTTCACGGAAGACAGGGAGGTGAGGGGAGGGACGGCGAAGGATGCCTACGCGAATGCCGGAGGTGGTGGTGATGGGGTGGAAGAGGAGGATGGACAGGAGGCCAAGGAGTATGGGGAGAGGGGTCGGCGTACTCAACAAGGCCATCCTGTCGTGTTTTGGTATTAGTTTTTGGAGACTTTTGGGAGGTTGTCTCTAATTGCAAAGGCAACCGAATCCATTTGAATTGGGGGGTTTTGGATGTGGGAAAGTTGGGATGTTTTAGTAGAGAGAGAAAGGAAGTAAAATTGTGAGGAAGACAAAAAAGGTCGGAAAAATCTCCGGGTATTTTGGGTTGCCGAAAAGTCAAAAAGAGGTATTTTTCCTTTTCTAATTGTGTTCTTGCAAACTTGGATGATCATATTTGGAGTATTAGTTTGTTCAGAATTCTGTTTGGGTGTTGACAATGTAACAAAATAAAACAAGTATATGTTTTACTGTCCTAATCATAGTACGAGAATTGTTGAAACCGGAAATGTCATATAGTTTAAGGTAGTTATTTGGGCTTATTTTGTTTCACATTCTGCATGCTTGTTTTCACTTTCTACGCTCCTTTTGTTAATTGTAGCATTTGATTTTTTTAATTTTTTATTATTTAACTTCATAGCCAGCATGGAAGGAAAAAATATGTGGACCATAATTTTCGCACAATCGAACCAAGGCGGGGAAATCTATGAAGACTGGACCTTGGAGGAACTCGCGGGGCTCTGGAATGAATAGTTTGGATCCAATTCCGGACCCTCTACCTTAAATGATCAGATCAATAAGGTTCCAATAATTTACATGATCCGATCGGATCATTTAAGGTACTATCGAAAAAAATCAATCCGACAACGACCAGAACGGTTGATAAGGTATACCCTGATCGAGAATGACCTATTTAGCCCTCAAGAAACGTATGTATGATCATACTCTAATTAGGAAAGAATTTTGAGAATTCCAATTATCATAGGAATTGGTGTGCACCCTAGTAATTACTGACCTAATAGGAAAGGATCTCTTTCTAGATTTCTTATTATGATTTTTTATATACGGATTCTCATCCTCATAAGAACGATTATTAAACATTATATATACATTCTTCTAGGGTTTAAAGAAGATATGATCTCTCTTATATTATATCTAATCCAATGATATATTTCATATCTCAAGAGAGGATCTCATATCTCAAAAGATCATACATCTCATTCAACACATCTGTGCATACTCAATACATCCCGTTTGCTCATATCACCACATGCTCATGTAAGGAACTACACATGCTTTGATTTTCCCCCTTCGAGATATGTAGGAAATTCTTTCCGGATTCAATCACGCCTCCCAAACAATCTCCTATTCCTCGATGTTCATGAGATTCTGGCGATTGTTTATATACTACGGTTGTGCACGAATTTTCAACAATATACAAATGTAAGAAGTGAAAGATGGTGCATAAATAATTCTTTTTTTTTTTGTATTAATTTTTTTGACGACCACAAGAGAGTTCAATATCATATTAGTGCACAATCGGCCACATTTTAGGCCCAAGAAATGCAAGTGTTGGGCCAATGATAAAGCTCAATGGCCTTACGGCCCATATATCATTCTTAAATAAAAACAAAATTATGGCAAGTATATTTTACATTAAAAAAATTAATAAACAAGGATATCCACCAAGCAAATACTTTCGTTACTAGAAAAAAATAAAAACACACACACGCTATAGTTTGTTGAAGCTAACTTGGAAGGGGAGCCACATTTTTTTGTCAAAAATGAAAATTTTGTTATAAACCTTCTTAGTTTAAGTGTGATTGTGTAAATCCTAAATTATATTTGATTCTAGTTATTCTTTCCTATATGAATTTGTATTCCTTGGGGATGAAGAATTTCATGAGTTTCTTATTCGAATTCGATCGAATTCCTCGGGTTCCCACCCTGACGTTAAGATTACACCTCCATCGACAAAAAATGGTTCTCCGATGAACCATGGCTTGCACCTACCATGGAAACACTGCATGAAGCAGCGTCGTCGACTAGTTCCGACGGATCCCCACACCGAGCGCCGTTAGGGTGGCCTGAAGATCCCACTCGAGCCCTAACAAGCCTCAGTTTCCATTAGGTCCATTAGCATAGAACCCTCGTTATTTGGGTCTGCTTGTGCTGAGTGTTTCAACCCACATCACCAGCCTTTTAGGCTTTGGTGATAACCTGGCTCGAAAACCAGTTGAGCCCATCTGGGCTCATGTCGTTTCTCCCATGCACCGTGTCACACAAGATCCCAGCTTATGCTAGTATATGTGTGTGCTACATTGGATCCCAGCTTCACCGGAGTATCCATGCTCTCGTGTCTACATCACAGCTGATTCGTGCCCTTCACGGGCCCCTATCTTGGGCTTGCGCATACAGCCCACTTACTTTGTGATGCATAGGCCAACATGCATGCTCGCCCCAAGACCTAACCTACCTAATATTTGGGCCTGGGACGCACAACATTTATCTGATTAGCCCACCCGTGGGCTTTGGTCCATGTTTTTGGGCCTCGAGTTTAATTGCCTAATTTTTTTAAGCCCAATGGGTTTTATATTTTTTCACCCACACTTTAAATATGGCCCAAAGTCCAAATAATTAATTCAATTATAATTATAGACCTGAAGTTCTATTTGCATATTTTCTTGTTGCACATTTCTATGTATATATTTGCGTTTGTCTGCAGGAACATATAAACCTGAAGTTCATAATTATTTCGAAACCTAAAGATTCTTAAAACATGCCTTATTTGAAAACCTGAAGTTTTCTTGAAAAACATAACCCATGAAAACCCTAAGTTTTTTCATGCGAATTTTAACCAATACATGTCTATTAGAACTTGAATGTTCTACTCTTATGTGAATGGATTAATTCTCTTTCTCCATTACACTAATCACATCTTGTCCCTTATTTTTTGATAGGAACATGTCGACTTTGAACAAACTCGACTTCATTGCTTTAAAGGTATCTGGAAGGAACTACCTCATGTGGGTCCAAGATATGAAGCTCCACCTCACTACAAAGAATTTGCGTCCCGCCATTGAAAATAAGACGGACAACCTTGTTGGCGAAGCTGAGAAAGCCACTGCCATGATCTTCATCCGAAGACATATTCATGACGCACTGCAAACTGAGTACCTTGCTAAGGAGGATCCACGAGCACTATGGGTCACTTTGGCTGATCACTCTGATCGCTTACATTGACTGGATCAAATATTTCCAAACCCCGAAACGTGTTCTCAATTCGGCTGAGGCATTCGATCTACGGTTTGAAGCAATTCTAAAGAATGTGGTATAACCGTCTGAGTGAGTATTTGACTAGTCAGGGATATGTGAACAATGAACTATGCCGTTATGTGTTCATTAAGAAGTCACATTCCGATTTTACAATTGTTGCAGTATATGTTGATGACATGAATCTTATCAGAACTCCTAAAGAGCTCGCGAGAACCGCCGCACACCTGAAGTCGGAATTTGAGATGAATGATCTAGGAAATATTCAATACTATCTCGGTCTCGGGATAAAGCACCATTTGAATGAAATCTTAGTACATCAAACGAACTACACCCAAAAGGTGTTGTGCCGCTTTAATGAGGATAAAGCGAAACCTTCGAGTACTTCTATGGTCGTTCGATCGCTAGATGCAAAACAAGATCTCTTCCGTCCGAAGGAAGATAAGGAAGAGATTTTGGAGCCTGAAGTTCCTTATCTAAGTGCGATAGACGCTTTATTGTACTTAGCTTAATGCATTAGACCCGACATCTCATTCGCTGTTAATCTTTTGGCAAGATACAGTAATGTACCATCACGTGAACACAAGAATGGTATTAAAGACATTTTCCACTACCTTAAGGGTACTCTGGATTTGGGCTTGTTTTATCTCTACGGATCCTCGAGTGATGCCGCACCCATGCTTCCCAAGTCGACTCTCGCCTTGTTGGGAGCACATGATATTTATCTGATCCGCACAAGGCGCGTTCTCAAACGGGTTATGTCTTTACCATTGGAGGCACCGTAATTTCTTAGAGGTCAACTAAACAGACCTTAGTTGCCACTTCGTCTAACCATGCTGAAGTTTTTGCCTTACATGAAGCAACTCGGGAATGCTTTTGGTTGAGAACAGTTGTGAGCCATATTCGAAGCTCCTGCAATCTTTACCCCATCGTGGATGTCCTGACGATGATTTATGAAGATAACACAGCATGCATCGAACAACTCAAGAAGGGTTACATCAAATGAGATAACACCAATCACATTGCGCCAAAGTTCTTCCTTTCACATCAACAACAAGAGCATCAGAAGATTGAAGTCACGCAAATCCCTTCACAGATAATCTGACCGACCTATTCACCAAATCACTGAAGGCTATGTTGCATAAACTTGTTCCTGGAATTGGTTTGCGTAAACTTTTTGAGTTGTAACATTGCTAGTTCTCTTTGGAATTGTGTCAAACTTAGGAGGAGTATCCTGAAGTATACTTAATTGATCTTAATCTACTCTTTTTCTTTACGATTATGAGCATTTTTTCCACTGGGTTTTCGCTACCTAACTGGGTTTTAACGAGGCACCCACCTTGAGCTAATTATATCCCTAATGACGTCTCGTAGACGTTTCATTTGACTTTGCATTTCTCACACATTTTTCCTTAGACTATGGATTTTGTCCCTACTCAGGTTTTTGCCATAGACTTAGGGTTTTTTTTAGTGAGACTTACTTCTTTATGCAAGTTCATACCTTATTGAGAATAACGTTGTTCCCAAAATCAGTGTCGACGAGTCGACTTCCTCAACTTTTACATGATGCTGAATCTACCTTGAATATTTAAACACTTAAAGGGAGTGTTATAAACTTTCCTAGTTTAAGTGTGATTGTGTAAATCCTAAATTAGATTTGATTCTAGTTATTCTTTCCAATATGAACTTGTATTCCATGGGGATGAAGGACTTGTTCTCCCTCTTATTCCTATAAATAAAGGCACTACGTAGGAGGGAATAACACACACATTCCTCTCTAAAATTCTACAAACACATCTCTCCCTCAATCTCTCCTTGCCACCGGCCCCCCTTCCCTTAGTCAGATAAAATAGGCTAAAACAAATTTTTATTTTCGCGAAATATTTTCCATGAGTATGAAGGAAAATTTTATAAATTTGTTGTTCAATAAATCATAAAACCGCTTCCAAATGCCATCTAAAGTTTTCTTTAATGCTCACGGAAAACCTTTTGCAAAAAGAAAAAAATATTTGCATTTTTCACAAAAAAAGTGGGTTGACACTCACGGTTTTTAGTCGGTTTTGCAAATTCGTACATAAATCGTCGTTCAAACTGTTTATTTTCACCTTTGCCTCATCTTGAAGTTTTGAAAATTATAAGACTTTTCGTTAATATTCTTGAGCATGGAACTCCATTTTAACAATGTTTTGGGCCTCATGAGGGTATTTTTCTCTTTTTTTTAGTTTTCGACCTAAATATCCTACTAAATATACATTTTTTGCTCAATAAATTATAAAAAATACCTTATAAAGTTTTCCTTAATGCTCACGGAAAACTTTCGCGAAAATAAAGAATTTGTATTTTTCACAAAAAACGTGGTTAAGGTTTTTAGTCGGTTTTACAAATTTGTACATAAATCATTGTTCAATCTTATTTATTTTCACCTTCGCCTCACCATGAAGTTTTGAAAATTAAGGTAAGACTTTCCGTTGATATTCTTGAGCGTGGAACCCCATTTTAACAATGTTTTGGACCTCACCAGTATATTTTTCATTTATTTTTTAGTTTTTCGGGTTAAATATCCTACTAAATATATATTTGTTGCAAAATTAATCACAAAACCGCTTCCAAATGCCTTATAAAGTTTTCTTTAATGCTAACGGAAAACCTTTCGTGAAAATAAAAAATTTACATTTTTCACAAAAAGCACGGGTTAACACTCACGATTTCTAGTTGGTTTTGAAAAATTTGTACATAAATTCACGTTCAAACTATTTATTTTCACGCTCGCCTCACCATGAAGTTTTGAAAATTAATGTTAAGACTTTCCGTTGATATTCTTGAGGGTGGATCCCCATTTTAACAGTGTTTTGGGCCTAACTACTATATTTTTCACATATTTTCTTATTTTTCAACTTAAATATTCTACTAAATATACATTTGTTGCTCAATAAACCGTAAAACTGCTTCTAAATGCCTTATAAAGCTTTCCTTAACACTCACGGAAAATATTCTGCAAAAATAAAAAATAAAAAATTTTAACAAAAAAACGTGGGTGTTAGCAGGCTTGACACACGCAAAACAAGGCAGACTGTCGTACAAACGAGGCAAACCTGGGTGCAAGGAAAGTGACGTGTAATCCATCCACACAAAATGAGGCGAGCTCCACTCACTGAAAACACGATGGGCTCTGTGCACGCAAAACAAGGCAAGATTCGTCACGCTTACTGAGGCAGGTTCGATGCACAAAAAATGCAGCACGCAAAACAAGGTGGTCAAGCGCATGGATAATAAGAATATAAATCTGAATCTAAATAAAGTAACATAGGAAGAAAAAAAAAATCAAGGAAAAATAAAGCAGAAAATAAATAAATAAAATAGAAAAGAATACGATCAATAGTTACTTACTTATCGTCTGAAAGTATTGTTGATGGTGAGGTAGCAACTGCTTTTGTAAAAATCACTAATGTCGTACCGATCCCCCCTTTTATTTTTTTTTTAATTTCTTACTAATGTTTTTTTAATTTCTCTTTTCATAACACAAACTATTGTATTTATGTTCTTCAAAATATATTTTTTCATACAAAAAAATAAATCTTGAAGAAGAAGAAAAAAGTCGGTGGCTTAGAGAAAAGGAAAGTTTTATTAATTATTTGAATTGATTACAAAGGAAATTCAACTATGTATAGCACACTTAGCTTAATGAGTAAGCAACCTTCTAACCATCTAACAACGTAGGTTTACTGGATCATTATGCCACATGTACAACATAAGATTATGCCACTTGTCATTACACCAATCTACTTGAACTAACGGCAAACACGGTTAACTTCTGTTGGCCATTTCTTTCCAAAATTTTAAAAACTTAATTTTAGTTAAAATTAAACATAACTATATGTGTCATGCACTGAATCGTTGAAATATTATAATGGTGTAAATTTAGTAAAATACACATAAATGCGCGAAACCTAGATGTAGAAATTCATGATATGCTACACTGACAGATTGTCCTCTATCTTAAAAACCTAAATATTAAAAGATTTTGCTAAAGCCAGTTGTATGTGGAAGCACAAGAGATATTCAACACGTAGCTCCATCATGAGACCTTGTGCACCTTCGAATAAGAACTGATGGCGTGAGTGGCTGTGCTACAAATTTCTCTAAGCTAGCTAATGGTATACGCGGGTGCCAACTACCTGAGTTCATATCTAATCTTATATTAATGACCATGCTTATTTAATAGTTGACTATATAAGGTTTTGGGTTTGGATACAATAGTACAGGCAAACAAGAAATTAAAGTCGCATTAGATGCTTCACACCACCACGATATCTTTATAAATATATGCTAGCTAAAGGTAATTAATCATAGGTGATAGACTGATTAGTCCAATAAGGATCTTGTTTACTGCCTCTAAACACTTATTAAAGCCAGGATTAAGAGTTCCAAAAGCCAAAGAACACTTTCCATTCTTACTCATTGGCAAAAGTAAAAAATTAATCAAAAGTTGCAAAATCCAAACCCTAAAAGGGGGTTCGAGTCAGAAACGTAAAAAGTAGGTCGGTTTAAACGGGAAGGGATCCTCTCTGGATCACTTCCTCGTAATCCACCAAATCAAGTAATATGTGTTATTAAAATTTGATTCAATGACTAAAGTTATATAATTTTTAAAGCGAACCCCTATTTGTAGTTGTTTGATCAAATTTCAATGGTACGGATTACCTGATTTTGTGGATTAGGAGGAAGGGATCCGAAGAGGATCCCTTTCCGGTTTAACCAACAACAAAAGAGAACTTATTAATAATTATATAACTTTTGGAAAGGACAGAGAGGTTGGAGCAGAGGGAACACGATGGCCTCCATGCCTACAAATCCATGCTTGTAAGTGCCTGACTCTCCCTCACTCACTCAGACACTATCAATGGCTTCATTCAAGAAGGAGGCATGGGAAATGGAGTCATTCAATGACATGAATCTCTCTTGAAACTTCACCTCCCCCCCTCCCAAAACTTTTTTCTTCTCCTAAGGGTCCACTACGTACCACTGCCATTTACTGAACTGGACTTCACTGACTCAGTAGCTACGATTTCGCCTAATCTGGATCAGACCTAAATTTCTTGCGGCCAACACCTCGGGAATTCATGTTTTTAGGAATTGTATGGAGTTGAAATATAAGTATTGCCTAAAATTAGTGGATTATCTTCTTAACTACATAGATGCGTTCTCAGATAATAGTGGTGAAGCATGCTACACTCTAACCATAGCTCACCTTGGAATATACATGATGTTATTGAGTTTAGAATAATATATATAGATGTGAGATGAGCATAAAAATAAAAATAAAAAATAAAAAAAGTTGACCTGTGAACACATTTTTTATTAATGGGAATGGAATTTGAATCTTCCAACAATATCGTAGAGATTAAAATTCAGTAAACTAAAATGAATTTACAACTAACTATAATACTATAGAGAATATAAGTGTGAGTAAAATAAAATGTATTAAAATGTGAGAATCCAACTTAAATTTAGTTGGCTGCATACCATAAAGACCAAATGTCAGTAAACTAAAATATATTAGAATGTAAGCTTCTAACCTAAAAGTAATTGGCAACTCTCTGATCATATTAGAACCAAACTTCTAACTATGGCAATAAGAGACCGAAGATTATTCAAACTACTTGAGCATAAACTCATTTTGCGATGGGAAACAACTCGCAACAAAATGGTCATGGAAAACCAATCCAAAACCTACTCCTAAATTTGTAATTTGAATTGATTTCAACCTATTCAATTTTCAATAATCCTATTTAGATACACAAAACTGACATTCTTTAATATAGGTGAATCCTATCATTGTATGTAGGCTCCACTTGTATTAGAAAGTGTGTCAGGAAATGTGTTTAGTTTTGCGTCCCTAAGTAGCATTACTCAAAAAATTCATATATCAAGTTAAAATCAGAGAACTCGTGTATACAGTGACCAAATATATTAGTATCAAATTGAGTAATAGTATATTAATCAATTTAAACTTGCTAATTTTGCGTAAGCTTAGAATTAATGGATGAGAAAGAGATCATCCATAATTTATCTTCTATTTAAAATGGATAAGAACTGCTTTGCTGTTATGTACTTGAGTGAGGCCTTTGGCTAAGGAAGGAAAGTAAGTGAATAAGACAGCAGAGGCAATGGTGACTGGTGAGCAGGCAGAAAGAAAAAAACAAGTGAAGGGCTTACAATACAAAGTCACATAGCAGAATGAATTGATACTTGCGTGGAGCAATTGAGAGAGATTCCGACTGTGAGAGAGAAAGGATTTCTGAATGAAAAAAGTGCGAGAGGAATGATGTGGCGTGTATGGAGGATTAGGATATTGCTCTCTCTCTCTCTCTCTCTCTCTCTCTCTCTCTCTCTCTCTCTCTAACCCCATCTCCCATGCTTCGAGATAGATTTTGCATTTTGTTCTGGAAGGGTTCGAGGACTTGGAGACTCTGTTTGAAAGGGGAAAGATTATTATTATTTGGTCACTTGGGTGAGGCTTTGTTTGTTTGTTTTTGGAGTATTTTTGCTCACCACTTTGAAGCGGTGATAATATTTAATACCCTATTTGTTATCATTTGATGAGTTTAAATTTTAATTTATGTCTATCCACTACACAGATCTTGAAAATTAAACTCATTCAATGTAATAAGTAAGGTGGTAAGCATTACCACTTGAGGGTGGTGAGAAAAATATTCCCTTTGCTTTTGTGAATATGTGGGGGCAGTGTGTGACTTGGAAGATTATGGCCACTTAAAACTTCCTAACATGCTTTGTTTGCTTCAGAACTCATCGATCTTCATCACCTAGTAGGATGTATCATGTCATTCTTTGGTGGGAACCATCACTCATTCACTAGATTAGGGTTCGTTAGATTTTTCTGTTAAGGATAATACTAGGAAGATTAAATTTTTTAAACTAAATTTACAAATCAAATAATGTGTCACAATAACAAAGAAGCACATTAATCGATACCTAGTTAGTAATTAATCATCAACAACCACATCATTTGGTTTACAAATTTGGCCTCCCTAGCATTATCATTTCTGTTAATTTTGGGGTTTTCTTGGTCATCTAGCCACTTAGGATTTTTTTTTTTCATGTATACTCTTATTTATTCATGATGAGAATTAAAAGTTAAAAATAACAGCAAGTGAGAAAAAAAATTTAAAAATTTAAAAATAAATTAAACACCCAAAATAAAAAATAAAAAAAACTAGGTGTTTTTCTTCTTCTCTGTGGCTTGTTAATTAATTACGAATCACGAGTGTAGAGACTCAAACTTAGGATAACCCTTGTGATTGCCTAAGTGGCTAGATAGGTTTAAATAAAATGAAGATAACAAGTAAACTCTTTTACTGATATAAAAAGAAAATTAATTAGGCATGGCCACCACCACTTGAGAATTTGATTGGCCTTTTGAGGCTGTAATGATCAAGGTTCTTCTAACATGTGGTTGACTTGTTATTTACAAATTTGGTTTAGGTTTATGGGTAATGCTAGGGAGACTAAAATTTTAAACTAAATTTGTAACCAAATGATGTGGTTATTGATAATTAGATTATTACCTAAGTGTTGATTAACGTACTTATGTCTTATATATTAGTGACGCATTATTTGGCTTGCAAATTTGATGTACCTAGTATTATCCTAGGTTTTTATAATTTTGCACCATTCTCAATGCACAATGGGTGAAGATTAATGCTAGGGAGATCAAATTTTTAAACCAAATTTTGTAAACTATATAATGCAGTTGTTGATAATTCGATTATGGGTAATGCTGGGGAGACAAAATTTGCAAACTAAATGATGTGTCACCAATAAAAATAAGCGTGTTTATCAAAGCTTAAGTAATAAACCAATCATGAACTTCCATATCCTTTAGTTTTCAAAATTTAGTCTACAAATTTAGTATCCCTAGCATGTCACATCCCGGCCCAGGGTCCACCACATCCCAACCCGCTTCACGACCGTAACACGATATTGTTCGCTTTGGGCCCCGACCACGCCCTCACAGTTTTGTTTTTGGGAACTCACATGAGAACTTCCCAAGATGGGTGACCCACTGGGAAGTTCTCGTGTGAGTTCCTAGAAACAAAACTGTGAGGGTGTGCTGGGCGGCCTAAAGCGGACAATATCGTGCTACGGTGGAGTCGGGTTCGGGAAGTGGTCCCGCCCGAGCCGGAATGTGACATAACACATTACTTTTGGATTATTATGCGAGTAATGCTAGGAAGACCAAATTTTTTAAACCAAATGATATGTCACCAATAAGCAACAAGCACGTTAGTCGACACTTAATTAAGAATCCAATCATCTCCAACCACAACATTTAGTTTGCAAATTGGTATAAAAAATTTGGTCTCCTAGCATTACTCTTATTATGCAAACGTTGATTAACGTGCTTATTTTTTATTGGTGACACGTCATTTGGTTTGCAAATCTAATTTAAAATTTTGGTCTCCATAGGGTTGAATAGACCTGGCAATTTCTTACACGACCTGTTAACATGACACGTAAACGACACGAAAATAATGGGTTTCGGATCAACACGATAACTAATCGGGTCACACGATAATAACTCGTTAATAATGGGTCCTTAACAAGTTTACACGAGAGTGACACGTGGGTAACCTGTTTCGACACGATAAGAAAAAAGTTATTTTGATGATTTTAATTTTTTAAACTACTAAAAAAAACTTACTATAAAATACAATAGATATAATGAATATGTATATATTGTTTATTAATTATTATTCTATATAAATTTTAAAATTTTAAGTTTTATTTATTTATTTATTTTTATAGTATATTATAGGCAAAGATTGAGATTAAAAATCATAAAACACATTAAAAATAAAAATATTAAGTAATTTAAAAATACCAAACACATTAAAAATTATAATAATTAATTTACATGTGCGAAAAATATGAAAAAATATGCAAACGCTCGTAGTCACATCATCTACGCTTTGAGGATGGGTATATGATTGTTTGAATTTTTAAAACCATACAAACTCTCATGAATAGTATTTTAAAGGGAGTTCAAAATAAGGAAAATTCATAATCATTAATGGATAAGTCTGAAAGATATGAAAGCATAATAAACGTTCATAATTGCATCTTCAACGCTTTGACGATGGTTACATGGTCGTTTAGATTTTTAAAACCCTCCAAATCTCATGAATAGTGTTTTTTATTTGAGTGCAAAATTAATAATAATTATTGTAGAAGTGTGAAAAATGTAATCATTCGTAATGAAAAGATTTACAATTTTCATGAAGGGGTCAACTCCGAAATTTAGTATTATGTTTTACATTTTTTTGGGTCAAATTATGTTTTTCATTTTCATTTTTATTGATTTAAAATATATTTTTCTTAACAGGTAACAGGTCGAGTCATATTACCTGATAATATTAACGGGTTGATTTCGGGTCGGGTCATATTACCCGTTTACTTTAACGGGTATTACACGACATGACCTATTAAGCTATCGGGTATGACACGAAAACGACATGAACACGAGAAACACGACACAAATGCCATGAATAATTGAAAGTTAACATTCTATTAGGTTAATTAACATGTGAAGAAGTAACTTTGTATTAGTGATTAATTATCTATCATATACTTAAAATCATCTCTAAACTTTTGAAGATCAATATTCTCATTACGTGTGTCAGTATAATTCCTCTCTAGAGATAATAGAATACAATCTAATATATCCACTGTTTTTAATCATGGTGTACGTAGTAGTATCACTACACTCTACTTAGTATCATGTGGTTAGGGTTGCATTTTGTGCACTTAGCAAAGAACTAATGGCAAGGAAACTCAACGTTTGTTAGAGGTGACTCATAATACTGCCATCCTTTCCTCGCGGTGCCTTTAGGCCTTCGGTTTTGCAAGTTTTAGTCCTCGTGACTAGGGTTTAGGGTTTAGGACTAAAGGTCCTCTGTGACTAAGGATTTGTATTCTATTTTGATGAGTTTGTGATTGTGGAGTTGTGTGTGATGTGTTGTAAAGACCACATTTGACATGCCCCATCTTATGTACGTTCTTAAATATTCTTAATGAAATTAATATCTAAAAATCAAGGCCAAATTAACTCGCTATTCAACACAATGTTATATTAATATACTAACTATTTACATTGGTAAACTTATTCATGCATGAGAATCATAATATATCAAGTCTAAGCTTTACACTTTCAAGAGATCTGATTGACAATGTGGTAATATATGCGAATTTTTTTTGTTAGTTTATTTGTGAAGTTTCCAAACCAGTAGTACGTTGCCAAAAATTGTTTGAGAATACAAATAACTCGTGCATAATACATCCATGCATTGTTGGCACTAGCAAACGTTTAAAATTCATAAGAATGAAAGTCAAAGAATGAGAATAGGACATCAAACCGATTCAATCCTTTTTAGTACATGAGCTTAATTGATCTCCATAAACCAAAAGGAACTAAAAAGCTTTGAGAGTGAAAACCCGGCCATGAACTTGATCATGATGAAACTGAGAAGCAACGTTTTCCAAGATTTCAATTCTTAGTTTCTTCTGCTCAGCTGTGCACTAAAGACATTGACATATCATCAGATGGCACTCCAAGTGAGAGTGGTGGGCACCTCCATACAATACATGATATACATTAAAGGCAAATTCTGCGAGCGTGGAACAGTAGCACTCACGACTGCTCTTCTCCAGATATATGTTGCTTCAAGAAAATACACACCATATATAAACACCAACACCCTTTTACGTGCACCACATATATATATATATATATATATATATATATATATATATATATATATATATATCAAACCAAATCCTTACGTAAATTTCCAGAAGTTCCTTAAAAATCCATTCATCAGTTCTTATGCTAAGAAAACACCATTGATAATATGAAGAAAGAAAAATAGTAAGAAGAGGTGAAAAAAAAACAAAGAGATATATTTCATCCACTACTTTGTAAAGTTATTCGCCTCATCTCATACTCTTATCACTTCAAATGTCGCCCAATACTAGCTATAACAGTTAAACAAGGTTCATTCGTGGCAAAGTATGCGCGGCATAGGAAGTACTATGTACATATATGGTATGAAAATTCTATCCGCACTAGTGCCCGCCGAGAGACTAGTTATCGTTCATACAAACCGAACATTGGAATTCCAATTAATACATGTGTGTAAATATGTATTGTGCGCGTGAAAGTATGGCATATGACTCATCAGTCATGACATGGCGGCTAGATAATTAAGCCCTCCCTCTCGTTCATTCTCAATGATTAGTTTCATCCCAACAATTGCAAATGGTGCGACCATGGAGGGGCTCGTAGGGCTAACGTGTCTTCAAACTGAAATACATGGAGGCCCGAGGGGAGGGGTGGGACCAATTGTGCCAAGGAGTTGGGACACAAGCTAAGTGATGCGTCGCTTTGTAGGGTCGTTCATGGTGGCTGTCTAGGGGTGCATGAGGCCGCTGCGTGGGACCAATTATATAGAGTTGGAGATGTTGTAAATCCATGATTTCATTGATTTGGGCTGAGGACGAAGAGAAAGAAACTTTTGTATAAGCTAACGTATATTTTTTATGATTGTATTTGTATCTTCTCCTTATGTTTTATGTGCTCATGTGGCACGATACCTGTATGTTTTGATTTTCTTAATTATAAATCCAAACCTATAATGCAAAGTTTAACCTAGAGAACTTAATTCTAAGTTCAGAGACAATATAAGCACAACTTTCTCATGTGCCAATTTTGTGATTCGTTATTGCGAAAGGAACATTGTATGCATTTAGTATATTGATAAATAAGAAAAACCGTTGAAGGAATGTGGGATTAGGTTATACAAGATTTTAAAAATGGTGGGTTAGGGGGACCAAATAAGGACCGTGGGTAAAGGCTTTCAAAATGCCTTTCTTTGTCCCTTCAAATTACCTAAGTTTTTTAAAAGGAAATTATTATTAGCACTTCAAAAATTTAATCATGCATTCTTTATAAAAGTATTTTTCTTTCTAAATACATAAAGTTTGAAATGCACTATTAAAATTTTGAAGTGTGAATAACAATTTTCTTTCAAAAAGGATATGAGTTAATCCTCCCAAGTTGAAGTTAAAAGGAAGACTTGTTGAGAGAGAGAGAGAAGAAGAAGAAGAAGAAGAAGAAGAAGAAGAAGAAGAAGAAGAAGAAGAAGATTGCGTGCAGAAGAAAGAGAGTGGTGTGGTGTGGGCTTTGAGATAGTGTGTTGAGTTTGGTGTTGCGCGTGCAGCACAAAGGGGTGGGATTGTGGTCATGATGGGGGGCTGCCAGCCACATATCCATAAGATTTATTCATGACGCCATACATTCTGCATCATTCCTCTTCTTAAAACAGCAAATTTTTTTTTACTAAACTCACAGATTTTCGTCATTGCTTTCTCAACCCTTTCTATTCTCTTCATTCAAATTTTACCCCTCTATACCATACACCTTAGTGCATACAGACATGCATCATAAAAATACAAATTGGTTGCTTGCTTTTCTATTGATTTTTATCTTCCTCCCTAACGGTATACGATATACAGTGACAAATGATGTTATGAGTTCAAATTTAACAGAAATTAGTTATGTTGTTTTAATAATTGATCATGCAAAATTTCATTTGAATGTGCGGTTTAGATTGAAAATCCGACACCATAACTTGGTTTTAGTTGTGCATCTATAACCTAACATGCAAAAAAAAACTTTTGACAAGAGAAAGCTTCTTCCTAGCTAGCTGATCATTCTGAATTGTAGATGTAATCTTCAGCAATAGTCTTGAATTAAAAGCCAAAGGAGAACCAGAAATGTAATTAGGTGAGTAGCAAAACTTCATTGGAAAGCCCACCAAGCACTAATTACTCCCTTTTACTTCAAAGTTACTGTACCTCAATAGTTTATGTCTGACCAGAATTAACACGAAAATCATGTCGGTAGTTTTGGCAAATGAAAAAATATGGACCAACAAATTATACGAAATGTTAGGCAGCATGCAGTTTGTAATAGCTAGAGGTTTAAGTTATTTGTATAAAGAAAAGGTTTGGCTAATCAAAGTTGACATAATTATAAGTATGGCAATCTTTTTCCTAATTTTCCTTTTCGTTTTGGGTGAATGCTTAAATATCAACGTCGACTCTCCTCGAAAAGTATCATGTTGATAGTACGTTTCCAGTATACTGCTAGACATACGTGTTAAGATCTCGTATTTCGATTTTAGCTTATACCTTGATTCTCTTAACTGTGATTATTACGATCTTGAAATAACTCAAAACAAGTTAGTCTTACATTTTTTGAAGGGGAAACAAATTAACATGACAATGCCATCTAGCTAGCTACACGTATTTGCAGGGAGAATAAAAATGATGGGAGAATATTGGCTTTGATTTCACGTACGCATCTCCCCTAATTCAAGGATGTTCTCATTATTTTTATCAGTCACGCCTGATTCCTTTTATTTTTGGTTTTTGCAAACGAAATTGTATATTATTGTTTTAACTTATAAGCTAAAATATTCATGATATTATGGGCACGTCTTACCTTTGTTGTTATCAGCGCGCACCTGCCCGATCAATGCTCAGGAATATATATGGCAGCATTGTCCCTATCAACCAGTTGTTTTCATATTTTTAGTGTAGTTTTCACCTTTCCATTGTCCCACTGCGCATTTTCAAAGTTGTGAGTGCTCATATCGCAGTTTCTTTTTAAGTTTTGTAAACTTTTTATTTTATTATATAAAAAAATAGCATAAGTAGTAATAAAATCATCAAATTACGAGAATGAGTATTCGAATTTGAGTTCAAAAGATGAAGCCCACTATTCTAATCAACTTGACTAATCTCAAATCTATGCATTTTTTTATCTCTTTTCTTTACCACTTTTTCTAATTTTCTATAATGTACTACTTGGAAAAATTAGTATGCCTATAAAAAAAAAAAACATATTGAATTTAGCAACAATGCTAATAATTCATGCATGGATAGGAACAAACAAGAACATATATGTATTCCTAGTCTATAATTGTGTCCCCGAATTTTCAAGCTATGACTTAGATATAATTCCTTGTAATTGTGATGTTGAGTTTTGACCCATCTTATTTTCAATTATTGACATTCAAAATTAACCAAAGTTTCCCAAAATTTGGCAGAAAAACATATAACTATCTTCCGCATGTACTTGTGATGATAATTAAGGTTCTTGTTCAAACAACAATTCCCTGGCTAATTACAACCTACTTGTGACTGAGCAGACAAATATGGACCAATCCATATGTCCAATTCTAACAATCGTAAAATAGTTTTTTTTGTTTTAAGTAATAAATATTTCATTAATGAAATAGAATGAGAAACATCATTGATCAGGAGTACAATTTTATGATTACAAACATAACAAAAAGACAATAGAAAACCTTCCCCACATAACCACATCAAACCAAACGGAAAAATACGCTCATGAGAACAAAATATTGCATTACTTTTCTAATGAACTCGCAAAAGACTACGCTTCTTCGGCAAAAAAGCCTTGCTATGAGACATCACAAAGATGTCCTCATAGTCCTTGCCTGGCGAACAAATAACGAAACTACAACCAAAACAAAACAAAAAAATAACACAACGCAAAATAAACTCTTTAGAGATACGATTCCTCAAGAACGGAAGAACCACACCTAACCAACAAGAATGATATGCTCGCAAAGCCTAAACTCTGCGAGCAAGACCTAATACCGTCAAGACACACAACGTAAATTTCACTCTAAGATTCGGAGTTGAATAGTAAGTCATAACCGCTACAAAGGCTCTCCTCCTCATGAAAAAGAATGACCACAACTACAAAAGTTCTCCTCAACAAAGCGAGATACCGACTCTATTGAAAACAAGAAAAGAAAGAGAAGGGATCAAGTAAGAAGAAATGCCGCCGATCCCAAGACCAAAGGCTTCGACGGCGATAGGTTTTTTCTTAGGTTTTCTTCTCTCTGGCAGCTAGGGTTAACTTTATCCTTTTTTTTTTAATTTTTAAATTAGTTACTAGGCCTACTGATGATGTTTGTTTCTTGGTCCAACATCAATCAGTCAAGGACCTCCCCTGTTTTTCTGCTTATTTTTTAGACAACAAGAGAAACATGAAATGAAATTATATATGCAATTTAGCACAACTTATACCATGCAAATTAAACTTGTTAATTAAAGCAAGCAACGATCGTAATAATATCTGTTAACCAGTGTTACACCTTATAACACAGTCCGGAATCCACAAGAGACGGGAAAATTCTCAAATTAAGTTCAAATGCAACCTCTAAAAGTTTATTAATATTTCTACCAAACTCATGCAAATGACCTCGAAACCCTTAAAATGCCCTAATAGCAAACAATAAATTTTGACCGTCTCGATGTTTTCTTTGAAATACATACTATGAGTTCAAATAAAAAACTTTAGAAAACTCAAAATTGTTTTTTTAAAATGCATGTTTATCGAGTTGTTGCATGATTGAATTTGTTAACTATTATGCGTTATTAAAACTGTGTAAACATAACATTATTTGTGCCATTTCAAGATTTACATTTGAACCTATTAAATAGGTCGAATGTGTTTTTCATCTTAATCAAATTGATATTAATTAAGTGGTAACAAATCACTAATTGGCAATATGCATTTGTTCTGAGAGAACAGTGACTGTCTGCCGACTGGAAGTAAGTGGAGACAAGTGCAGGGTTCCGGTACAAATTATACGCGTGGACATAAATTCCGCTGCTTGCACATCAGTCTCTCTGTCTCTCTCTGCTCTTCTGAAAGGAAAAGATTTTGCTCACAAAAAAATAAAAATCGTAAGCAAATTTCAATATACATATCATCATCCTTATTCACTTCATTATATATGCCTGCAATCATGATTCTTGGTTGCCACACCAGCATGCCCCTCCTCCTCCTCCTCCTCCTCTTCTCTCTCTCTCACTCTCTCTCTCTCTCTCTCTCCCCTACCTATAAATTCCACACACCCCACCATCTCTCTCTCATCTCCACATTCCTCCTCACAACCTCTCTCTCTCCCTCTCTCTCATAACTCATTTCTTTCTCTCCATCTCTTCCTACCCGTTCTTTCATTTGGAACTTGTTGATTTCTGCTCCTCTTTCAGGGCACTTTTTTGCTATCTTACTAGGGTTTACCCTACAATTTGCGTGTGACCTAAACCTAAACAACCCAAATGGCGGTTTCTGGTTTTGAAGGGTTCGAGAAGCGTTTGGAGCTGCACTTCTCTGGGGACGACCGTAAAAATGTAGGGTCGTCGTTCGGTCTTGGTCTTCGCCTCCTTGACTTCGAGTCCTTGCAACATGTCCTACATGCCGTCCAATGCACTGTGGTCTCGGCCGTAGCCAATCACTACTTCGACGCCTACGTGTTATCCGAGTCCAGCCTCTTCGTCTACCCTACCAAGATCATCATCAAGACCTGTGGGACCACCCAGCTCCTCAAATCTATCCCTCCACTTCTCCGCCATGCGTCGCTAGATCTCGGCCTCACCCTCGTCTTCTGCCGCTACACCCGCGGTAACTTTATCTTCCCCAATGCCCAGCCTTTTCCCTACACCAACTTCCAAAACGAGGTCGTTTATTTGGAGGAATCTCTTCCCGACAGTCTCTGCTACCGCAAGGCAAACGTCATGCCCTCCAAAACCCCCTCACATGCATGGCACGTGTTCTCCGCATCCACAGAAAACACGAAATGTCCTTTTGGAGAAGACGACAGCGACGGCGGACTGTTCACACTCGAAATCTGCATGACCGAGCTCGACCGCGACCTCGCCCGCAATTTCTTCCTCCGTCCCGGCACCGAATACGACGGTGACTCCGCCGGCAAAGAAATGACTGCGCTCACTGGAATATCCGGAATTAACCCTCGTGCTCTGATCTGCGATTTCGCATTCGACCCCTGTGGGTACTCCATGAACGGTATCTACGGGAACCGCCACTCCACCATCCACGTCACCCCCGAAGACGGCTACAGCTACGCGAGCTTCGAGTGCGTGGGGTCGGTCTACGACGATCGAGACGACGTTGTTCGGGTGCTGAAGAAGGTCGTCCAAATCTTCAGGCCGGCGACGATGTCGGTATCGACCACGTGTGCGAGCCACGAGGTGTGGATGCGTGTCGCGGGGGCATTGGAGCCGCTTGGACTGAAGTGCCGGAGTTGCTCCGTGGACGAGTTTCCAGCCTCCGGTAACGTCGTGTACCAAACGTTCGTCGATCGTCGGAGTAAGAAAAATAATAATAAGTAGGATTAAATGGTAATTAAGTGGGGTTTTTCTTCTAAATTTAATTAGAAATTTAGCGGAAAAATTTAGAGCGATTGTACGGTGGAGGACGAGGAGAAAGAAGGTATCGAATGTGGGAGTTGTGGGGATAGGCAGTAGAGACGACGTGGAAGCATCGCGTATGAGGTAGCACGATGTAATGCACCCCACTTAGGTTTGCCACGCCTAAGATTTTGAGGATGTTTTTTGTCTGGTAGTGGGGTACATCAAAATTAAGTGCCAAATGTTGAGAGGGATGTTTACTTGGAGTTTCTTTCTTCTATCTTCTCAAGATTTCTATTCTTTTCATTTTCCTTTTCCCCGATCCTTTCGGATTTCCTGTTTAATTCTCCATATCTTTGTCTCACACAAATGCTGAAATGTTTAGACAATCAACTGAACATTTGTTTGCAGTTGGACGTTTATTCGTAATATGACAATATATTATATGTAGACGTTCAAAAAATGTGTTCAAACTCTTCAGTGTGATTATTTGAATATGTTTTGTTCCTTTCACAAGTCTACAACGCAAACACTAGCCCTTAATTAACACAACAATATGTTAGAATGTATAAGTTCAAAAATATGATCGACCTCTCATTCTTGAATATAGACTCATAATCCTGAATATTCTTCGTTCATTTCACGAGTATGCAACTAAGTATACCAACGCTTTATATGATCAAGTCATCGTTCTTGTACTATAAGCATATTACACCTTGGGACCCTAACAAAAACAACGTCGGTATTCTGTTGGAAAGCTCCTTTGTTTTCAAGTGTCAACCCCAATTTGCATGCATGGGGAGTTAAATGAATTTTTTCATGAACAAAATAATTCTCCGTCCATGATAATATGCGATGGGCAATGAAGTCACGACCCCTCCTCACTATTATGTCATTCAATAGTTCCTTGTCGCATATAATTTTAATTAATTTTTCATCCTTTTTGCTTTCACGTTTATAAAAAAATATCATATAATTTGCAGGTGATAATTATTATGAAAATTTAACGAAAAACTCTTGGTATTGTTTATTTTAACGAAAACCTACATTTTTACACTAAAAAGTCAATCCTAGTACTATTCACTTTACCGTTTATTTTGTCATTATCGTTAAAACTCAAAGTTTTAAAATCATTTTCATTAGTTTTCCTTAATTATTATTAAGTTGAAGTGGTCGGACAGGACACACATAATGAACAACCTGTCTAAAGTTGATTTATTACTCAAGGGGTTCCTATGATATGAAATTATTACGTGGGGGCTATAACCTTATTTTGTCTAAAAATGGGTTCATTTTTGTAAGCATTCTGTTTTTGGTAAGTGGACTGATTGGTAAATTGGGTAAATCCGTTAACAGGCTAAGGCCCATTTCATGACAAGAAAAAGTTCTAAGCCCAAGGACCTAAAGTTCTTGCCCGAAGGACCCGGTGCGAGTCAAAATAATCGACTACAAATGAAGGTCTCTACTCCCTATCTTTTATTTTATTTTATTTTAATTCCAGCGATATTTTAGTTTTTTTTTTTTTTTTTTAATTATGAGAATGAGAATTCAAATTTAGATGCATTTGGGGGAGTGTATCTATAATCAACGAGCATACACTCCCATGAAACATAGGAGAAAGACGAGATAATGCGACTTGGAGCCCAATTTTTTTTAACAATGAGAACTAATAGTAATTTTTATTAACAAATAAGAACGCAATTATAAACACACGATAGTGTAGTTACAAAGGTTTTTGTATGAGTATATTCCTTAGTGACCAAATATTGATCTAGTGATAATCTGTACAAATAAGTATAATAATAAAACTCCTAACGACTACCACAAGCACAAGTACCTCCATACAAGCACAAGCACCCCAGTACAAAACTGCCACAAAGTGGTAGACGCCAATGCACACATAGGGTTAGAAAAGAACTAGAATCCCACCAACACATGGGTCAAAAAAGAAGTACATGATATTATTCTGCATTTTTTTCTTTACAAGCATAACGAACAAACACTAACTTGAGTGCCATAATGTGTTATGCATTGTCTTCTCCTCCCTCGTTGATGCCAATTGAAAGTTGATGTCTAGCTTCTCAACAAGGCTACAAGATTAATGTCGGAAAACCCAAAATTCTAAAATCTAACTGTTGAAAATTAGTTTCTAGATTTCAAAATTTTTGGTGAATAATGAATGAAGGAAAAATTATGTTATTGGCTCTCCAAGTTTGATATTGGGCCGGACTACAAGGTATTTTCAAGCATCTGCTCCTTTTCATTTTTGCTAGCTTTAACTAATATGCTTCCTTTACAGAAGAAAAAGAAAAACATAAAAAATAAAAACAAAAACAAAAACAAAAAAAACTTCCTACTTAAACAAGATTATGTTAGGGGGATGTGAGACAATTAGACGACTAGTTGTATGGTGCGTGACGGGAAATCATACTTCCCGTTAAAATGGAAACCCATCTATGAAGTAGTATGTATGTTTGCATTATTTCGGAAAGTTATTCATACAGCACAAGTGTTTGTCAACCTAGAGATTGAAGCAAAGAAGTATTCATTCCTTTATATGCTTATGATGTTGGTAGTTCCTTAGTAATGTGATAACACATAGAAGATATTAAACTTGATCGATGCTCCAAATTAATCATGGTTTAGCAAGAGAAACATTAACATGATTGAGCTTGAGCTGTTATCCTTTTTAAAGTGCATGCCTTAATCAAGTAATAAAGCATTAAGAATCTAAGATGATTAACCAAAAAAGAAAAAAAAAACTTAATTAACCCCATCAACTTTTGGAGCTTTATTATCAAAAGCTGAAGATATAGATGGAGAAAAAGGCTTCACATCAAAAGCTTGTATGACAGAATCTAGTGGGACTGATGCGACAATGCTTTTGGTCCCCCAATCATGTTGAAAATTGCAATTAAGGATGCGTTTACTAATCCGTAATCAAATTGAGAGGAATTGAATTGAGGAGGAATTTGATTGAGGAGGAATTGAAATGAGGTGAAATCAGAATCAGATTCCTATTGAAGTTGTTTACTAAATCTGTCTGGAAACGGAGTAGAAATGATGTTGAGTCCATATAAGTTGTTTACTAATTGTCATGAATCGAAATGAAAACTAATGTCATTACTAAAATGCCCCTATTCTAAATAATCTATATTATATGCTAATCTTTTTTTATCTTTAATTAAAAAAAAATATTTTATTTTTAATTTATGTGAGAAGGGCTTTTTAAGTCCTTTTAAATCCAATATGGTCAGTCCTCTTCATTCTCTGATATGCTGACAAAACGCCTCCTCCTCACCCTTTCACTCATGCTCGACCGCGACTACCCTCCCTAAGACTCCGACCATTCTTTGCTCTCCCTCCCTACCTCACCATCAAGGATTCAAGGTAAGCCTTCTAGGTAAATTTTTATTTTTGGTTGATTTGATTATGCTCTGCCATGACCTTCCCTATGCGGCTCTGTGTAATGATTCAAGCTAATATGTTGTTGAATGGTTGATCTTTCAAGTGTTTTAAGGATGCCCAATTGCAATCCTTATCCCTTATAAATTCTAACGAGAGTCTGAATTTGCAGTCCTTGGAATTAGAATCGGCAGCCTAGCCCCAAATCGAAAGAGTTCGACATGGCAATGCATGGGGCGCAGAGAGGCGGCGGCGGAGGAGCACAAAGCTGTTGGAGAGGATAGCGGAGGACAACGAGAAGATGGAAGGGAGTGCTGAAGGTGAAGGGTACTTTGGGAAGAAAGTTTTGATTCCGGATGACCCCTTCTCCCCGGAATCCAAATACTACCTCCGTGTAAGTAATCCAATTCCGTCAATATCAGGAATTGAACTCTTGATTTTACATGGGTCCCGCAACAATGTGCATTCCGGTCGAATTGGTAAACAGAGGAATAATCATGAATGGGGAATGACTCCCATTCTGCCATTTCCTTTCCCCATATGTAAACATGCCATAAATTTCTACTCAGCAGCCCAATACCCTCTTTTCCCAAAAGCACTTTCGGAATTTTCTTCCTAACAAGGCTCAAGTTCTTCCGAATATATTATTATGGGTATTAGAAACACATATCACAATGCATTATTTTATGTGTTTTTAATAAGAGTGAACGATAAAGTTAATATGTTTTATTTATGTAAATAAAATAAGAGATATGCTAAGGAGATTCTTTCAGAAGTGGAACTCTTGATGATCTCTCTATCACTTCATGTTTTGTACACAATATTTTTTAGTGTTGACACGAGAATTAAAGTTAAACTGTGAGGTGATAGAGAGTCAATATCGCACTTTAAGAGTCTTCTTATCATTTCTCATTAAATATGTTCTATGTGTTATAATTTGAATGACATAATAATGTTACATAATTGCGTTTTGGGTAGACCGCAAAATTGCTACGAGATCTTCTCACAAGTCAGCCGAGAGAAACTATGAGCCTTGAGAGGTGTCCATGTTAATAATTTGTATTTTCATAAGAGTTCAAGGGGAAACTTCCAATTTAGACAGATAAGGAGACAAATAAATAATGATACAAAACTCCAATTACTAAAGAGCTGTGGCTATGGAATTGGATCCTCATCTTCTTACTGGGGATTCCGGAGATTAATTAATACCAACCATTGATCAAAAATTGTGAGGCTCCAATTTTTTATTTTTTTTTCTAACAGTAAGGCAAATTCGTTTTGTGTGAGAAATATAAAAAAGAAAAAACTGTAGTTACATGATTTTTTATGAATGGTTGGTATTAATTAATCCTCAAGATTCACAGTAAAAAAATCCAGAGATGATCTAATTCTACAGGAAATAGCACATCATATTGGAACTTTGACTTTCACGTACATAAGAAAATCATTTCATGGAATATTGTTGAAGTTTTGATTTCTATTTTTCAGTCAATTTTGAACATTACATGTGCGTGGAGACGAGTTGACTGGTGGTTTCCTTTTTAGTTTAGGTATAGTTTTTAGTGTTTTACGATGCTCCGCTTGGCAAGTTTGTGCAGCTTAGGAGATTTGTGTATTTTGTCTAGTGGTGGCTGTATAGCTGTTGTAATTATCAGAGGGGGCGTTGAGGGAGAATAAAAGGTGCAGTCGCACATGATCTTAAAATTTGGAAGGATCCCTAAATTTTTTTCATCTAATATTTATATGTATTAATGTTTTATATTCTAAAATTGCTTTTGTTATGTAATAATGTTCTATATTTAAAAATTGTTTTTGTTATCATTTTAAAATCTCATCATGTATTCCTTATAAGTGTAATTTTTTTTTCCTTTGAAAATATAAAAATTTGAAGTACAATGAGATATTTTGAGTGCCAGTAATAACACCTTAAAAGGGTACTTTTCTCAATTTTATTATATAATAAAGTTATATATTCAATTGAAACCTTAAAGTTAGAGTTTTTCAAGTTTTTTTTCTTTTTCTTTTTCTTTTTTTCTTTTTTTTCTTCTTATTTGGTTATTTAAGATTGAACTGCTTTTGATTATTTAGTAAATATTATATTTGTTGTTCTTTTTACTTATTATTAATGATATTTTTAAACATGCAATCATTGAGTGCTAAACTTTGTTTTGATTTAAGTGATTGCTTTCGCTGCTTAGTACTGCGGTCTAGTACTATTCATTTTCAATTGTAAATCAGAGGTCTTAGGTTCAATTCTTGCCAAAGGCGAATTTGAACTACATTATTGCCGACACACCCCAACCAAAATCAAGACGTGCTGACTGTCATGTGAGGGTGACGTAACCATGTGCGCAGTGCGGAAATGATATTGATAAAAAGAAATGTGAGTAACTAAGAACCAAGCTAACTAATTTACACTAAGCAAATATAAGTGCAAATCCCGATATTTAAGTGTGATACACCATAATCAGAGCATAGGTAGCCTAAGTGCAGTCCAGTAGGACAAGTACTAATTATACAATACCAGAGATGATCCTACATTAGTGATAATCTGTCAGAACCACCGTCAATTCCTCGTCAGCCACCAACAAGCACTCCTACCTAAAACCTGGAGGGGCGCAAAATAGAAAATGTAAGTGGGCAAAAACAAAGCTTTTCAAAACCATTTCAATTATCAAAGGTAGTAACCCCTCGCCGTAAAACCTGTATAATTTTCCAGAAATTAGAATACATATCTATATCACAACCATGCTCAGAAGAGCAAAATCCATAGGTATACCATGCCAAAAATCTCAGTATAACGAATTAGGTAAACTAGGTGAAGTAAGTCAATGACAAGTAACATATCAGCCGGAGTCACGTAACATGACATGTATGGCTGAGTCTATAGCTCATCCATCCAGTTGGAGTCACATAATATGACATGTACGGCTCAACCAATAGCTCAACAAGTATGCCTGCACACAAGTCGAAACCACCTAAAGTGGTCTATACGACAGGACTGGGTATAAATAAATACGCTCAAGTGCTACGATCACGTGAAGACTGTGCGAACGATTGCGGGTCACCTACGAGTCAAAACCACCTATAGTGGTCTGTACGACATGACTGTGCACCTAAATTGGATCCAAGGTGAACGTATGGTGCAGGAGGTGAACATCACGTGAAGGACTGTACCCTAACCATGGGCGGGAGCACTAACACCGGGGTGCAGGTTATGAGCTATAGATACATCTTAGCATAATCATGCAACTCACATCCACAATCTATAAACTCACATGGAACTTACCTGAGCGTCCTCAGCGTCAAACATAAATATATGCAACTACTAAATGCATATTCTAAATATAAAACATTTGGCATGGCATTTTAAAACACAAGTCCATTTAGACACGTTTTCTGGGAAAATACCAAGCATATATATATATATATATGTATGTATATATATATATGTATGTATATATATATATATATGTATGTATATATATATATATATATATATATATGTATGTATATATATATATATGTGTGTGTGTGTGTGTGTATATATATACTAAAAACCAAAAGCCCACTTACTGATATGTGGAAGGGTCGTAGCCCCTGAGTCTTGCTTGACTGCACTCGTCCTCTTGAAAAGTCTCACCTATATGCGAAACAACTATTTTAACGTTATTTTTAAGCACATATACAAAATTAGGTAATAACTTCTCATACGTTGCTCAATTGGGGCATTTGAATATTCCATCGTGGCCTACTCAACCCCACGAACATCACCATATTTTTAGAAAAAATTTCTAAGTTCCCACGCGCCCTAATCCGTCAGCCAAGGCATGGCCACAGGCAGGCACGTGCCTTGCATGTTGGACAGAATCCCTAACGGCGTTAGGGAATATTCAATTAAATAACAGCATATTTCGTCTAAAAACTAATGGTGTTACCTTACGCCGTTAGCATATTTCGTCAAAGTTGACAGAATATTCTCCTTTGTCTCCGATGGTTCGTCGGATTCCGGCGCCGGCCGCTGTTGCATTCGTCGGTTTCTGGAAAAACTTCAAACTTCAATAACTTACTCAATTCTCAACCAAAATTCATAAAATTGGTACCAATGTGAAGCTCAGGACAAAAAGAACATATCCTTACCACTTTTAGGTCCTAAAACCAATGGAATTTGGCTGGAAAAATCTCGATAGTCTGGCCACCCCTGCAACTCGACGAATTCGAGTGTCCCAACGTCCAAAACCTTCCAAAATTCTTCTATAAGCTTCACGAAGAAGTATTAAGACTCCCTAGGACCCTAAAACTTAACGAAACATCCGTGATCATGACGGAGTAACAGTGCACCTCGTCGGAGCTCCCTGGTTCTGGAGTTTCCGAAGTCCTCACGTCCAACCAAAGCTATAGTTCGACTCCTGAGCTTGAAAGGAGCACGAAGATAAGATCCACAACCTCAATCTATGAGTGATGAAGTGATTTGAGAGAGTGACCGTACGGGTTGTACGAAAAATGGAAGAAAATCCGAGAGGAAGAGAGAGAGAGGTCAACGGGTGTGTGTGTGTGTGGTACAGGTTGGCCAATCAAACAAAATAAAAATAAAAATAAAAATAAAAAGTTCTTAAGTTCTAATTGGGTCCAACTACTTAGGAAGAAAAATGAATTGGTCCAAATCCTAAGCTCATTCACACAACACACTCAACGTTCAAGGGCATAAGAGTCATTTCCACACTATCAAGGACAAAATATATTATAATTCGGGACGGGTTGTCACAATTGCTGCCCATTGTGAACCTTAGCCTACTCCCCCACCACATGTAGGTATAATGTATCCATTTGACATCTCATTATAATTTTTATGTTGTTAGCATCAATCTTTCTTTTCAAGGTAAGAAGATGTTCGAAATTCAGTTCTTCATCGCATTATGTTATTAAAATATCATTATTATTACCAACTCATAATTATAACACGTGAATTAATATTAATGTTACTGTCACTTGAAAAGTTGTACAAATATGAATATTTTGATTTTTCTTTGGATTGTCCTATCCATACATCTTTTTACTTCTCACATATTATTTTTTAGTTTTTATTCTTTAATTACATTTATTTAATCTCATGGTAAAAAATTAAAAACAATATATGAGAAATAGAATGACATGTGTGGACGGCACCACCCTTTTCTTATTGTTGCTGTTGCTGTTGTCTTTCCGCAAAGCAAGGAGGCAAGCCATCATTTCGAAAAGCCGTCTCTCTTCACCCGTCCATATTAGTGATTTGATGCATTTGCTTTGTTTTTTATAACATTGCTTTTTTGTAGGTTTATTCCAAATTTGAAATTGCAACGCACTAAATAACAAATTTTGGTTCCATACAAGGTGAGTATATTATTTACTAGTATTGAATTAGATTTAGGGCTCCAATTTGAAGGACTCGGTTCGATATTCCAATTCAAGGAAAACACTCAATAACGTGTTGACCAAAGTTAACTTCAACAAATTAATTACTCAAAAAGTTTGAGATAATTGGAGCATATTCAACCTCGACGATTCCATTGACGCCCAATAGTCAAAATGGTGTCTTTAATATTTATCGAGACCCACTTATGCATTCTATTCTCCTTCATGCACATATCTTTGTCATCTTAATGAATATCATACTCTTTAAAAAAAAAAAAAATTAATTTATACGAATTTTTCAAAATTACTTCAACATTGGTTGGTTTTATTTAAAAAATTATTATTACTATTAAAGGATTTATCAAAATTAATTCAAAATGGTGTCTTTTGCCAACTATTCTTATGTCGTATGTGGCTGATTTTTACTATAGTGGGAATTGGGATGCAAAATGCTTGATCCATTTCCTTCCTAAAGTAATTGTCTATAAAATTGGTAATATTATTGTGGATAGTATTTTGGTGGCTTGTTAGACAAGTGTATATGGAGACCAACTAGTGATAGTACTTTTACTGTGAAGTCTGCCTATGTGTTGGACCTAAACGCTAATATGAATACCAAGTGGCGATGAAGTTTTATCTGGGAGTTGCATCTTCATCCGAAAGTGTTCTTTTTTCTTTGGCTTTTGTTGCTAGACAAATTATTGACCAATGAACACTGAGTTAGACGTGGGTTGGCTAGGATTCTTCATGCGGGAAAATCAATTGTTCATGTCTTTAGAGATTGTTCTTTTGCTGCTAAGGCTTGAAGAAATTTTCCTGCTCTTGATAGTTTTTATTCTTTTCATTTTCCTTTTCCCCAATCCTTTTGGATTTCCTGTTTAATTCTCCATATTTTCTAATCCGACGCCCTTTGTCTCACACAAATGCTGAACATTTGTTTGCAGTTGGACGTTTATTCGTAATATGACAATATATTATATGTAGACGTTCAAAAAATGTGTTCAAACTCTTCAGTGTGATTATTTGAATATGTTTTGTTCCTTGCACAAGTCTACTATGCAAACACTAGCCCTTAATTAACACAACAATATGTTAAAATCTATAAGTTCAAAAATATGATCGACCTCTAATTCTTGAATATAGACTCATAATCCTGAATATTCTTTGTTCATTTCACAAGTATACAACTAAGTATTCCAACGCGTTATATGATCAAGTCATCGTTCTTGTACTATAAGCATATTACACCTTGGGACCCTAACAAAAACAACAACGGTATTCTATTGAAAAGCTCCTTTGTTTTGAAGTGTCAACCCCAGTTTGCATGCATGGGGAGTTAAATGAATTTTTTCATGAACAAAATAATTCTCCGTCCATGATAATATGCGACGGGCAATGAAGTCACGACCCCTCCTCACTATGATGTCATCCAATAGTTCCTTGTCGCATATAATTTTAATTAATTTTTCATCCTTTTTACTTTCACGTTTATAAAAAAATATCAGATAATTTGCATGTGATAAGTATTAGAGAACTTTAACGAAAAGCTTTAAGTATTGTTTATTTTAACGAAAAACCATAATTTTATACTAAAAAATCAATCCTTGTACTATTTCCCTTACCCTCTATATTGTCATTATTGCTAAAACTCGAAGTTTTCAAGTCATTTTCATTAGTTTTCCTTAATAATTATTAAGTTGAAGTGGTCGGACAGGACACACATAATGAACAACCAGTCCAAAGTTGATTTACTACTCAAGGGGTTCATATGATAAGAAATTATTACATGGGGGCTATAACTTTATTTTGTCTAAAAATGGGTTCATTTTTGTAAGCTTTCTGTTTTTGGTAAGTGGACTGATTGGTAAATTGGGTAAAGCTGTTAACAGGCTACGGCCCATTTCATGACAAGAAAAAGTTGTAAGCCCAAAGATCTAAAGTTCTTGCCCGAAGGACCCGGTGCAAGTCAAAAGAACCGCCTACAAATGAAGCTCTCTACTCTCTATCTTTTATTTTTATTAACAATGAGAACTAATGGTAACTTTTATTAACAAATAAGAACGCAATTATAAACACACGATAATGTAGTTACAAAGGTTTTTGTATGAGTATATTCTTTAGTGACCAAATATTGATCTAGTGATAATCTGCACAAATAAGTATAACAATAAAACTCCTAACGACTACCACAAGTACAAGTACCTCCATACTAGCACAAGCACTCTGGTACAAAACTGCCACAAAGCAGTAGACGCCAATGCACACACAGGTCAGAAAAGAACTAGAATCCCACCAACACATGGGTCAAAAAAGAAGGACATGATATTATTCTGCATTTTTTTCTTTACAAACATAATGAACAAACACTGACTTGAGTGCCATAATGTGTTATGCATTGTCTTCTCCTCCCTCGTTGATGGCAATTGAAAGTTGATGTTTGGCTTCTCAACAAGGCTACAAGATTAATGTCGGAAAACCAAAAATTCTAAAATCTACCCGTTGAAAATTAGTTTCTAGACTTCAAAATTTTTGGTGAATAATGAATGAAGGAAAAATTATGTTATTGGCCCTCCAAATTTGATATTGGGCCAGACCACAAGGTATTTTCAAGCATCTGCTACTGTTCATTTTTGCTAGCTTCAACTAACATGCTTCCTTTACAGGAAAAAAAAAAAAAAAAAAACCTTAGAGGGATGTGAGACAATTAGACGACTAGTTGTATGGTGCAAAATGGGATATCATACTTCTTGTTAAAATGGAAACCCATCTATGAAGTAGTATGTATGTTTACATTATTTCTGAAAGTTATTCATACAGCGCAAGTGTTTGTCAACCTAGAGATTGAAGCAAAGAATTATTCATTCCTTTATACGCTTATGATGTTGGTAGTTCCTTAGTAATGTGATAACACGTAGAAGATATTAAACTTGATCGATGCTCCGAATTAATCATGATTTAGCAAGAGAAACATCAACATGATTGAGCTTGAGCTGTTATCCTTTTTAAAGTGCATGCCTTAATCAAGTAATAAAGCATTAAGAATCTAAGATGATTAACCAAAAAAGAAAAAAAAACTTAATTAACCCCATCAACTTTTGGAGCTATGTTATCAAAAGCTAAAGATATAGATGGAGAAAAAGGCTTCACATCAAAAGCTTGTATGACAGAATCTAGTGGGACTCATGCGACAATGCTTTTGGTCCCCCAATCATCTTGAAAATTGCAATTAAATTTCTACTCAGCAGCCCAATACCCTCTTTTCCCAAAAGCACTTTCGGAATTTTCTTCCTAACAAGGCTCAAGTTCTTCCGAAGATATTATTATGTGTATTAAAAACACATGTCACGATGTATTATTTTATATGTTTTTAATAAGAGTGAACGATAAAATTGATATGTTTTATTTATGTAAATAAAATAAGAGATATACTAAGGATACTCTTTCAGAAGTGAAACTCTCGATGATCTCTCTATCACCTTATGTTTTGTACATAATATTTTTTAATGTTGGCACGAGAATTAAAGTTAAACTGTGAGATGGTAGAGAGTCAATATTGCACTTTGAGAGTATTCTTATCATTTCTCATTAAATGTGTTCTATGTGTTATAATTTGAGTGACATAATAATGTTACATAATTGTGTTTTGGGTAGACCGCAAAATTGCTATGAGATCTTCTCACAAGCAACAGCCGAGAGAAACTGTGAGCTTTAAGAGGTGTCCATGTTAATAATTTGTATTTTCATAAGAGTTCAAGGGGAAACTTCCAATTTAGACAGATAAGGAGACAAATAAATAATGCTACAAAACTCCAATTACTAAAGAGCTGTGGATATGGAATTGGATCCTCATTTTATTACCGAAGATTCCGAAGATTAATTAATACCAACTGTTGATCAAAAATTGTGTGGTTACAATTTTTTTATTTATATTTTCAACATTAAGGTAAATTTGTTTTGTGTGAAAAATATAAAAAAGAAAAAAACTGTAGTTACACGATTTTTTATGAATGATTTGTACTAATTGATCCTCAAGATTCACGAAAAAACCCGAAGATGATCTAATTCTACAGGATATAGCACATCATGTTGGAACTTTGACTTTCACGTACATAAGAAAATCATTTCATGGAATATTGTTGGAGTTTTTATTTCTATCTTTCAGTCAATTTTGAACATTAAATGTGTGTGGAGACGAGTTGACTGGTGGTTTCCTTTTTAGTTTAGGTAATATTTTTTAGTGTTTTACGATGCTCCGCTTAGCAAGTTTGTGCAGCTTAGGAGATTTGTGTATTTTGTCTAGTGGTGACTGTATAGCTGCTGCAATTATCAGAGGGGGTGTTGAGGGAGAGTAAAAGTTGTAGTCGTACATGATCTTAAAATTTGGAAGGATCCCTAAATTTTTTTCATCTAATATTTATATGTATTAATGTTTTATATTCTAAAATTGTTTTTGTTATGTAATAATGTTCTATATTTAAAAATTATTTTTGTTATCATTTTAAAATCTCATCATGTATTCCTTATAAGCGTAATTTTTTTTCCTTTCAAAATATAAAAATTTGGAGTACAATAAGATATTTTGAGTGCCAATAATAACAACCTACAAGGGTATTTTTCTAATTTTATTATATAATAATGTTATATATTCAACTGAAACTTTAAAGTTAGAGTTTTTGAAGTTTTTTTTCTTCTTATTTGGTTGTTTAAGATTAAACTGCTTTTGATTATTTAGTGAACATTATGTTTGTTGCTCTTTTTACTTATTATTAATGATATTTTTAAACATGCAATCATTGAGTGTTAAACTTTGTTTTGATTTAAATGATTGCTTTCGTTGCTTAATACTGCGGTCTAGTATTATTCTTCTTCACTTGTAAATCAGAGGTATTGCCAAAGACGAATTTGAACTACATTATTAATGCCCATTGTGAACCTTAGCCTACTCCCCCACCACATGTAGGTATAATGTACCCATTTGACATCTCATTATAATTTTTATGTTCTTAGCATCAATCTTTCTTTTCAAGGTAAGAAGATGTTCGAAATTCAGTTCGTCACCGCATTATGTTCATAAAATATCATTATTATTACCAACTCATAATTATAACACCTGAATTAATATTAATGTTACTGTCACTTGAAAAGTTGTACAAACATGAATATTTTGATTTTTCTTTGGGTTGTCCTATCCATACATCTTTTTACTTCTCACTTATTATTTTTTAATTTTTATTCTTTAATTACATTCATTTAATCCCACGGTAAAAAATTGAAAACAACATATGAGAAATAGAATGACATGTGTGGACGGCACTACCCTTTTCTTTTTGTTTCTGTTGATGTTGTCTTTCCGCAAAGCAAGGAAGCAAGCCATCATTTCGAAAAGCCGTCTCTCTTCAGCTTTTGCAAAGACTATTATTCCATGCGAACCCACACGTCACCCGTCCATATTAGTGATTTGATGCATTTGCTTTGTTTTTGATAACATTGCGTTTTTGTAGGTTTATTCCAAATTTGAAATTGCAACGCACTAAATAATAAATTTTGGTTTCATACGAGAGCGAGATTTTTCAATGTCACCATCACACGATGTTGTACATTATATGTTTCTATATAAATAGTGGGTTATATGTGTTAAAAGATTAATAATTTAAAAATTAAAAATTTCCACCACTTACATAAAAACACGTAATGTACCATTCGTGTTCCCGTCACAACTAAAAATTTCTCTATACAAAATGAATATATTATTTACTAGTATTTAATTTGATTTAGGGCTCCAATTTGAAGGACTCGGTTCGATATTCCAATTCAAGGAAAATACTCAATAACGTGTTGACCAAAATTAACATCAACAAATTAATTACTCAAAAAGTTGGAGATATTTGGAGTGTATTCAACTTAGACGATTCCATTTATGCTCAATAGTCAAAATGGTGTCTTTAATATTTATTGAGACCCACTTATGCATTCTCTCCTTCGTGTACGTATCCTTGTCATCTTAATGAATATCGTACTCTTTAAAAAAAAAAAATTTAATTTATACGAATTTTTCAAAATTACTTCAAAATTGGTTGGTTTTATTTAAAAAATTATTATTATTATTAAAGGATTTATCAAAATTAATTCAAAATGGTGTCTTTTGCCAACTATTCTTATGTCGTATGTGGCTGATTTTTACTATAGGGGGAATTGGGATGCAAAATGCTTGATCCATTTCCTTTCTAAAGTAATTGTCTCTAAAATTGGTAATATTATTGTGGATAGTATTTTGGTGGCTTGTTAGACAAGTGTATATGGAGACCAATTAGTGATAGTAATTTTACTGTAAAATCTGTCTATGTGTTGGACCTAGACGCTAATATGATCACCAAATGGCGATGAAGCTTTATCTGGAAGTTGCATCTTCATCCTAAAGTGTTCTTTTTTCTTTGGCTTTTGTTGCTAGACAAATTATTGATCAATGAACACTGGGTTAGACGTGGGTTGGCTAGGATTCTTCATGCGGGAAATGTGATGGTGTTTTTAAATCAATTGTTCATGTCTTTAGAGATTGTTCTTTTGCTGCTAAGGCTTGAAGAAAATTTCCTGCTCTTGATAGTTTTTTACTGATGCATGTACTAATAATTAGTTCCAAAATCATATCTCTTCCAAAATATTAGTCTTGGTTTTTTCTATAACTTACTGGTTTTTGTGGCATTGGCGAAACAAAAATATTTTTGAACATGATTTTTCTCTCCTTAGTGATTCCAACTCAGTTATTATTACTTACGTGAAAGATTGGCTTAGGCAAATATGGTTTCCACCATAGATGTTAGATAAAACTTAAATGTTGATGGGTGTTGCAAGGGGTTGGCCAATTTCATTGTTGGTGGTGGTGTTCTCAGAATCTCGTCAGGAGCATGGGTCTCTGGTTTTTTTGCTATTGTTGGTCGAGGTGACATTCTATGTGCTGAAGTTAGGGGTATTTTTATTGGACTGCAACTTGCTTGGAATAATGAGTTTGAGAAGATTGTGATAGAATTGGATTATGCACTTGCAGTACAATTTATTTTAAATGCTAAAGTGGATAATCACTCTTGGGGAAGTTTAGTATCGAATTGTCATACTCTTATGCACCAAAGTTGGTTTTGTGAAATTCGACATATTTGCCGTAAAAAGAATTTTGTTGGTGATAATTTGGCTTGTTTGGGTTCGTCATGCAGTTTGGGTCCAATCTTTTTTTAGCAAGCTCTTCCTTCTTGTCATCTATTGCTAGTTACAGATATAGCTAGAGTCTCATGATCTCGAGATATTCTTATCTAATATTTCCTTTTGAAACAACAAGTTTTAATTTAGAAATCAAAACTCTAATTAGACCAAAGTCCATGAATCAATGCTTAAAAATTTATATATGGCTTTTTAGCCAAAATGGTCCCTGATTTTCATAACTCATCTCTTTGGTCTCTAAGATTTGAAATCAATAGAAATGATCATTGAGATTGTCCACCATCAATCATTTTGGTCCTTGGGTGAAAAATTATGTTAAATAAGGATCCAAATGACAAAATTACCCTCAATTTAATAAACAATAAGCCAAAATGACTTGACCAAAATTAAGGGTATTTTTGTCATTTTATTCTTATTCTATGGAGATTTTCATGGAATAACCAAAATGATTGATTATGGAAAAACTCATGGACTAATTCTATCGATTTCAAATCTCAATGATCAAAATGATGAGTTATGCAAATCTTAGGAACTATTTTGACTAAAAAAATCTTTATGTATCTCTACTAATTAATAAAACACTCATTGTCAACCAAAATCCTATGAAATTACCAGTTTAACCCTCTAATTAAAACAAAACATGAATAAGAAATATAGGGCAGAAAGATAATTTTACACAACTAAATTTTGCTATTTTTTTTCAAAACCTCACCTACATGTAATCATAACATATCTCTAATTAACAAAAAAAAAAAAAAAAAAAGCTTCCCACTCTCACATTCTCTGTCACTCTCTTCCTTTCTCCTTCTATTTCAAAAAAAAAAAAAAAAAATTGTCTCACATATCTTGTGTGTGCCCATATGCTAGTTTATAAATTAAAATTACAAAAAAGAACAGGACCTTTACTCGACATGGTTGGTTGGTTTCTTGGGACATGGGTTTCTTTCACACACTCAACCCACCCATGCACACATGGAATCTCATTCCCCTTTCTCCCTCTCTCTCTCAAGAAACCCCATTTCGCCACCATTTCTCAGAGTCACAGACAGAGACAGACACAGACCCCATATTCTTTGGACTCTTCCTTTCTTAGGGCTTCGCATTTTTGAATCTTTAAGTTCTTGAGCCCTGATCTTGTGCCCTCAAAAGAAAGTAGAGTTTGTATTTTTTCTTCTGAAAACCCACAAACTCCTCGGTTTTCTGTGTCAATTCCCCCATTGCGCGTGTGATCACAGAAACACAAAAAGGTCTCCCCCTTTCAAACTTTTTATTCCTTTGGGTTGCTCTGTGGTTTTGTGTTGAACATCGTTTCTGGGTGGCGGATATTTTTCTCTTCTGAGAATTTTCCCGGAAATTTCATTTCTTTGAGGGTGGAAAACAAAACCCACCTGAAATTATCATCTGGGGAAAGCTTGATCCTCTGTAGTCACAGCTCAGAGGGATCCGTTTCTCAGTTCATTTGCTTTTAGGGTTTTGCTCATCGTGCCTAAATTCTGGTTCTGAATCATGAGCTCTGCTCAGAATCACCACTTCAAGCTCCACAATGTCGAATTCCAAGATTATCCATTTCACCATTCGCACCAAGAATTGCGTTTTGGAAGCTGATCACGCTTAGTTTCTTTCAGGCATTTTCACAAACACCTGGGTGCAATTGACCTGGATTTCAATTTCTTGGCTCTGTTCATCTCGATTCTTTCCCTTGTAGAAGCCATGGGTTGTGTCCATGGCAAGTGTTGTGGCCGTTACCCCCAGTCTTCCGATGGTGATCTCCGGGACTTCAGAGATGCTGGTCCGTACAGCGCTCAGAGGAAGCACATACTCTCACAGAGGTCATTGGAGTTCGTCCCTGTTCCTTCACACGGCTATCGTTTGGAGTACTCTTTGTTAACACAGCGCGGCTACTATCCTGACTCGCCGGATAAGGAAAACCAGGACAGTTTCTGTGTTAGTAAGCAAGTCCGAGGTAACCCGAATATCCATTTCTTTGGTGTGTTTGATGGGCATGGCGAACTTGGTACCCAGTGTGCTAATTTTGTTAAGGACAGGTTAATAGAGATATTAGCCAATGATTCCACATTGTCAGCTGACCCTGTGAAATCTTACAATTCTGCTTTTCTAACGACGAATTATGAGTTGCATAATAGTAAGATTGATGATACTATGAGTGGTACCACGGCAATTACTGTGCTTGTTATTGGGGATACCCTTTATGTCGCGAATGTGGGTGATTCGAGAGCAGTGATTGCAGTTAAAGATGGTAATAGAATTATTGCAGAGGACTTGTCTTGTGACCAAACGCCATTTAGGAAAGATGAGTATGAGAGAGTGAAGCTGTGTGGGGCCAGAGTTATGAGTGTTGATCAAATGGAGGGTCTGAAGGATCCAGATATCCAGACGTGGGGTGATGAAGAGAGTGAAAGTGGTGATCCTCCAAGGTTGTGGATTCCAAATGGAAGGTATCCTGGAACTGCGTTTACAAGGAGTGTAGGTGATAGTACCGCTGAGACGATTGGTGTGGTTGCCAGTCCAGAGGTTTCAATGGTTAAGCTGACACCTAATCATCTCTTCTTTGTTGTCGCAAGTGATGGAGTTTTCGAGTTCCTCTCAAGCCAAGCTGTGGTTGATATGGTATGTCACTTTGACCATTTGTAGACTGCGATAAAGCTATTCTTCCATTGTTTGTTACCCTTTTAAATGATGCTCAACTGATTTTGTTATTGATGCATTGTATTTGAATGTCTCATTGCTAATACATTGATCTTTTGCCGCTTTTGGTATCTCAAGGATAGTTCATCATCTTGCATGTTGTACAATGACCAAGGCAAATGATTGTTTGTATGCTCTTGTGTCCATGTTGGTGTATGATACGTTGGGATTTGTTAGCTCTCGACATATAAAAGCAATAAGTACGGAAGAAACCTCTATTGCCATCAGAAAATAAGTTTGTTATTTGGAGTTGATTTTATAAGTACGGAAGAAACTTTAAATATCGTTGTGGAACATTGTTGATAAAACCATCTTGTCATTGGCATATCTATTATGGTTGTTGAGACTGAGCTCAATATAAACTAATGGTTGCACTATTGGTAGCTCATTTAGAATCATTAATGTCATGTTGTCGTATTTGTATCTAAGAATATTCCAAAAGTAGAAGTTGCTTGTGTACTTTCCTCTTTAGCATTTATGAACTGGTAAGTCGTTTGACATTTTACAGTTTGCAAGCAAGTTAGCGTTTGAGGTACTGCCCTTTCTTGTCCATATATCTTCTACCTGTGTAATATACCAATTTATATGTGGATTTCATCCTGTATAGTTACAGAGTTTTCATTAAATATGTAATTATTTAGCATCAATGCTACACCTAAAAGAATAAAATGTCAAACAGTTCTCTCTTTTTAATTTTTAAATATTTCTATTACTATCCTTCCTGCTCACAAATATTCACACACAATTCTTCGTACAGGCGGCAAGATATCCAGATCCTCGAGATGCATGTGCTGCCATTGCTGGAGAATCATACAAATTATGGTTAGAACATGAAATCCGGACAGATGATATAACAATAATCATTGTTCACATCAAAGGCTTGTCCAATGTATGATTTGTGTAAACCTTCTCTTAAGTTTATTACCTTTTCCTTAGGCTGATTCCAATGCCCATGCTTTGTACGAACTCCCATCGGTCCTTATAGTGGTAAGCTGTAAGATTCTTGGGTGTAGGATATGTGGTCCCTAGGGGCTTCCATAATAAGGTTACACTTTTTGCTTCTGTTTGGTTTCTATTGTAAAGTTGCACATTTTAAGCGGCAAATTTCTGATCATACGATTTAGCAGGGTGACATCGGACACTGGGTAACATATGCCCCATGTCCAGAAGAGGATTTAAATTTACAACTAGCTTGATGATATTATCTATAACATGAAGGAATAGAGGAATATGAGAAATCTTATTACACTCCTATTGTATTGCTGCTTCATATTGCGTTGCACATGACACATGCATAATCTCATATTAGCTATAGAGGGCATTGTTTTCCGATGTAAGCTCTATTGATTGGCTCGTTTACCAACTTTATATTGTGCGTGCTACAGTCAGCTGGTGGTGCTACAGATGGAGCTAGTGGGGCCAATAATAGGCCAGCAACAAGGGTGAGAAAAATTTCTGAGTCATCTGTAACCACTGGGTCGGAAGTTTACCGTTCTGTGAGAAGTGATTCCTCAGAAATACAGTCTTGTCAGCTTGTGCTTTCGATGAATCGAAGCCCAGCTATTGTTGTTCCATCTCCTACATGTCAGAGCCCTGTGAGTTGGTATGTCTGTTAAGCTGTCATATATTATTATGCGACTATTATGCTACAACTATCCATTTATGTTCCCTTCATTGACTGCAGCGGTTGAACTGAAAGGCCTTAATGCAGCTGCCACACGTCTCCTTGTTATTTTTCTTAAGTGGTACTTATTTACTCGATGTTCCCTTCAGACCTTTTATATCGGATACAATTCCAATTAAGTTGACCATAACAAGCTTATTATTGGAGAGATCACTTTGGAGAGTCAATCAATGCCTTTGTTCAAATACCTGACTCAATTTTTTCTGATTGCAGGATGTGTGTTAGCGGGGCATTCAGTCGTTACCAGAAGCGTTGGTTCTGCATGTAGAAGATGTTCCCCTGAACGCTAATCTCACAAATAACACGGTTTCTGACCTATGTGATATGCCTTGAGAACATATTCTCTTCTGCTAATCCAACAATATAGATAGAGGGAGGAAATGAGATTGAAGTAGGAGGTACATACAGTAGGTTCCTTTACATGGAATTTAGGGCGAACATTTCACATACTTAATCTTGTTGTTAGCTTCGGTTGTAATTCGTCATCTCCTAAAACTTAACGATGATTAGTAGATATAACATATTGTGTATGCTCCTACCACTTCGCTATATGTATAATATGATTTCCTCTTGAGACTGAATTGGATTCTTAACTGATTTAGGCATGACCTACTTATGAGCGGTAAATTGCGCTTTCTGTAACGCTATGGTTAGAGTTTCAGAATTCGAATCTTGTTTAACTTTGTTAACGATGAGAAGACGTGTGGTGTTATTTGGATGCTGATTTTTGAGCGATAATGTTGGATTGGATTCAATAATGTGATCGAGGTATGAGATTGTCATGGAATGTGGGGCTTTTTTCATGTTGTTTGCTTCCTCATCAAGTGGCAATATCTTCGGTGCAAGAGTGGCCTACATGCCTTCACCTTCTTTGGCGAACCTCAATTCTTATCCTAGCGATAACTACTTTGCCTGAAAATTGTAGTATGTTCCGGTGTATCTTGTATATTGGGATTTCAGACACAGATCTTGGTTATTGACCATCAATCAGGTTCCAACCGCTAGAAGCGATTGTACATAATATGCTTGTCTACAAGTTGCGTAGTGAAAACATTGCTAGCCAATCATCAACGGCTAAGACAGTGTCACGCGGTAGCGAGGTTCCGGTTGATTATCGCAGTTCTTAACCGAGGCTTAGGTTAAATTCTGTCGAGAAACAGTGTGGGGTTAGGACTTCGGAGTAAACCATCCCGAACTAGGTATATCTCGTCAGGTAAATACAACATTGTTACAACAAATATTACACGTAATACAAAATTCGTACACAAAATCGTTAGAAATTAGAAAAAAATGGACAGCTTCTCGTCTATCACATTCTGTAACATGTCACACTGTTCTAACAATATGCTTAATTTTTCAGCCCCCTTGCCCACTTCTCCAGTCACCACCATTTCTCCGCCAGCATTCTCCAATCTCCCATTTTCGTGGGATACGTTTTCTATTTCCGCTTGATCATCGTGCGCTAAACTTCGTTCATCCTCCATCCAGTCAGTCGTATTCGGGGTCTCGTGGATTTCACCATTAGGAGATGTTTCAGGAACGGCTACACCAGGTTCTACCAAGGGCTGACCTCTATGGGATGAAAGAGGGGCGCGCCCAACTTCGATGATTTCATCCAGAGACGGCTGATTAAGGTAACAGGGTGAAGGTCCGGCATCTTCAAGCCCCAACTTACCCAGATTTTCAAAAACTGCGTTAAGATGAGGACTCTCCAAGACATAAGCTGACGAAGAGGCCCCATTGGCTAAACCCATTAACCGCCAGTTGAAAATTCGTCTGAAGATCATAACCCAATTCGGGACTATATAGCAGCATGAGTCATGGCGCTGCAGTCGACAACTTCTTTGTAGCATTACATGTGCCTCTTTTATAGCAAGTGCACGTCCCATCATCTTACTTGAATTCGTCAGGTATTCGATCAAGCCATTTTCAAGTTCACCTCTCAGGTTCTCAATCTCCTTTCCTGCATTACAACATTGGGGTAGCCACGAAATATGGTCAGGAAAAGCTGGAAGCCTACAATCCCCTAGAGCTGACATTAGTGGTTCAACTTTTTCCGCTGAGCTCCATCCTACGCTTGGCAAGCACCATTTCACAACCCTGTACTCATCACTGAACTCCTCCAGCAAAGCAATCTCGGGGCAAGGCCAACTGGATGGATTTGATTTGACAGCAGCAGCAATTTCCTTCTGTGACCAATCCAATGCTTCGTTGAAGGCAAGGATACAGTTGTCTGGACCTGCTTCATAATCTTTCATTCTGTCTAGTGGCTCCAATGAAGAATTCAAGTGGGTAAGAACGAGTTCGAGTGTTTTTACATGATGAAGAATAGGTTGAAGGGGCGATTCACTTGCAAGCCATCGAAGCCCCTCCCTAAGTTGGTTGTCACTGAAAAAACCATCCAATTGTCCCATTTGCTGGCTTTCAACAAGCGGAACAACCAGAAAGCTGCTTATTCGTGACTTATCCAAGTCACGGAGACCCAAATTATCAACAATAGTGGAGTCATCAACATTGTTCTTGTACGAGCCACTTAAGATCAGAAGGGGCAAGCAGGAGCCGTAAGGTATCAACATTAGAAGGTTATGAAGACGGACTTTTTGCAAATTCCAAGAGATACTTTCAGATGTAAGGAACAGAACAGCACTTGCACCAGACACACTCTGACTTAGGTTATCAAAACTTGCATCCTTGACCACAGACAAATAGCAGTTCAGATCTGAACCAGCTTGGCCACGCACCCATTTCTTCCATATAGAGACACCAGGAGACGAAACTACGAGATCCTCATCATCATTGTCCGCATCATTTGCCGAAGGCATGAGTTTTGAAAGCAACCAGGGGGCTGCTCCCAAGAAGTGGCTCCTCTGCCCCAGGTCATCACCTTCTAGATTGTTCATCTGAGAACATACAACAGTTTTCCAACAGAGGCATCTAGCATCCGGGTTTCTTGTGCCCAGTATATCCGCTATTACATCTGAAACATTAAGTCTTGACCATGACCGACCATGGTTTTTAAATCTCTCCCTCAAGACGAGATCAATGTCAAACTCGCCAGAAATGCTTGGTTGCTACAAAATGAAACAAAAAAAAGTTCCAAGGCTAAGATAAATAATCAGTTGGATTTCTTTCCTAGCAAATGAACTATGTTCCAACAGATGTAAACACAACTCTCCTATAGGAACAAATGCTTCAAAAAGTCAGAAAAGAACATTATGGGACAAGAAATCCAGTAAGACAGCAGTGAACAAAGAAACAATCTCTAAAATCCAACAATTTAATTATCTTTCCATTGACGAAACTATTGAATCATGCTCAAACCCACAACAATAATCACCCAACTACAGCTACCTAAGCTCACAAAGAAGAAAATCTACTGCCTTTATGACTATCTTTTAAGCACAAACAAAAACAAACTTGCACAATAAAGCAGACAGTTATTTTAGTTTCATAAAATTGAAAAGGCTTACATCTGTCTTGAGTTGAATTGGCGGCCCCAATGATAAAGAATTCAATGCAGCATTTGCTGCCAACTGCTTTTTCTCTCGCAATTGTCTTAGCTTCAGAGCACGCCGCTTCCATAATCTGATGAGAAGAAAAGTGAGAACATGAAGGTACAGGATAACAATAGCCTCAACATACAGCCAAAGAAGTACGACAAGCTATATACCTCAGTATCAACTTAAGTTTTGCCTCTGCAATTTCTTCCTGTTGAGAACTCTCCATAACATCATTGTTTTCATCTATCTGATGAAGATCTGAAGGTTCCTCGGCTTCCAAGTTATCAGTGACCATAATTTGGATATCTGGATATTCCTTACCAGAACTATATATACCGACAGATCTCTCTTGTACAGATGTTTTTGACTCAATTTGCAGTGGCATTCGTTCCATGCCAGAATGCATGCTTCTCTCTGGAGAGTTACTAAAAAGAACATCATAATTTCGCTTCTCAATGGTACCAACTTTATCCGGCTGACGTGTAAATGATGAGAAACCCCACGGGGAAGGAGACACAGCAGCCACCTTAGGGGAATCTTCACTGTATATACCAAAAATTGGTGTTTGAATCGTTTGCTGCTTTTGTCTGGAATCTTCCGGAGATGAAAAGATTGGTGCTTGAATCATTTGCTGCTTTTGTCTGGCATCTTTTGGGGGTGAAAAAGCTTCAAAATTAGGCATTTCTTCATCAACTTCATGGAGAGGTTTTGTAACTTCAATGGCTGGAGCACGACGCACAGGACTTTTCTTTTCAACATATGAAATAGTTTTTGGTTCAGGCTTATTTGACTTAGTCAACTGAGTCTTTTTTGTTGCTTTAGAAGACGAGGGTATGACTTGACTAGAAGCCAAAACATCCTCTACTATCCTTCTTGACTTTTTCATATCGACAAGTTTAGAACACTTGGTAGGATAATCCTCATCACCATTGAGAAATGGACCTTCCTTCACAATATATGGCTCCTGGAATGACTTTATTACAAACCCATGATACTCTGAAAGGCTTTCAATTTCATCTTCCTAATTTCAATCATCAAAGCAGAGCATCAGATAAGTTAAAATGGTTCCTCCTTCACCACAGGGTACCAAAATGGAGTTGTAATCAAACCAAAGAATCATACCTCCATTGCCAGCCACTTGGCACCATCCGCAATAGGGAGACCTTGGTTATTCTGGAGACCTGCGTGTATAGAAGCAAGTGCCTGGGTTCGTAACTGGTCAAAACAGAAAAGATTGTTAGTTATCTTATCTGTACCAATATACAAATCTAACTTCAGCAGCAACAAGTAAATCACATCAGCTGAAGATGAGCGGTGTTATTATTCTGTTACAAGACCCTATGGCCGAATCTTACCGCCTTGGGTCAAAAGTATGAAAATCATTAGAGCCTAGGCCCTAGACACTGCAACCATACTTTAATCAAGTTCAACCCAAACTTCTATTCACAAAAGATTTCCATCCGAGTATAACACGGTTGATTTCACAACTTCTTCCCTTCTTTGAGTAAGAAAGCTACCAATCAAACACTTTAAACACTTATGCTCAAAGAAAACACTCAGAAAACCCTAGGTAAACCTTATCTTAAAAATATGCTAGGTTTAGTAGAATACTAAAACTCTACAACAGCATATTAGAACAATGGCTGAGACTTAAAAATCTTTTAAGCATAGCTTTTGATGACACAGAGTTCAAAAGTATGTTCAAAACATTTCCCTTGAATGTCATGGCTGAACATAAATATGTGATTGATACAGCTGGAAGGGAAGAAACAAAATCTTTAATATGATTCTGTCTATCCAGCTCAGCAAGTTTCTAGAACCACAAGCACATACTGCATTTTACAGTACTTGATGTTTTAGCAACTGAATGCCTTGCTGGTAGATAGAGCAGCTTGTTAATCTTTGTGTGAGGTCAAATATCCTAAACGTAATTGTGAAGCAGTACCTCAAAATAAGCAAAATTTAACCATACCTTTGAGAAGTGAGCATGCATTAGGCATGATTGGAGGTAACTTGCTTTCCTTGCAAGTCGAAAAAAAGCAATAAAATTACCAGTTCTGCAAGCTCTGCAAGAGGAAATCAATCGATATCAATATTCCAGTTTACACCCCAAAATTAGAAAACACATGTGAAGGAAGTGATTACCTAGCAACATCACGTGCAAATAGCACCTCTGAAGTTTGTCTTATTTCTGGAGTCATCTTTGCAAGATCAAGCGAGAGCTCTGCAGGTTCAACCTAGCACGAATCCCTTAATTTTAGACAACAAAATGAACAGGTACAACAGAGTGACTACTGCAGGAGACCTTACCATGTACCCAGGATGCTTGTCCAGCTTGAGAAGGGCATAATAACCTCGAAACTCTTTTTCTGTAGGAATGTTTATTCCTTTCTTTCTGTGATCATCATACAATTGGAACAATTCAACAGATGTTTTATTCATCTGTTCGATATTGAGGTGTGCATCAAATCCCTCAGCAAAGCCTTCTCCTCTTGAGTATTCACATAATTCATGCATGACAATTATGTGAAGTCTTATCTGAAACTCAATGCGTAACAATCAGTCAAACAGAGCTTTGTATTTATCACCAACCAGATGCATCTCCTTGAAGAAAAAAAAAATGCTGAGATAATATGTATGTGAAATACATAGAAAGGCAAATAGGAGTTTCTGAGTTACGTGCCTATACAAAGAAAGAAAAACATAACATGTGTACATATGAATAATTTAACCAGTGTTTTTTATACAGCTTGAAACCAGACGATGCAAAAGGATCTCAGAAACTATGAGGAAGAGCCATAAGAATAAGAGAATTTTGCTATCCCATTATCCTCACTCCTTTCATAAAAAATAAAAAATAAAAAAAAATCCACACATTTTTCTTCATACTAAATGTTGATAATTATGTAGTTATGTTAAAGCACTAGCATATCAGTAAACAGGAAGAAAAGTAAAGAGGATTCACCATTTGCTCCAGCATAGTAATAGCCTCTTGGTTAAAAATGTGCTGCATTCTCAAGTCCATTCGAATTGCTCGCATCCGATCCCACAGGAAGTTGTAAATTCTAAGAAACCTATCATTGTAAGGCTGATCAAGCAAATTGAGCAAATAATCAATTGTCTTCTGCAGGATTGGCATTGGTCTTATCAGGTTTGCATCTCGCTCAGCAGTTCTGTTATACTGCATACAAATGACATTAAACATCCATCACACTTTATCTTATTACAGAAGTAATTTCTAGAAGAGTGGGGGTGGGAAGGAATAGCACAAAGAATACCTTTTTAACAGCAAGGGACATGCTGGTTTGATTTCTATCCCCATCCAAGCGCTCATATTGATCAAGATCCCCTTTCCTTTCTCGTTCTGCCCTTTCTGACTCTAAAATATCAAGGAAAATTTAGTGAGATTAAAGGACCGAGTCTCATACTCTTCTAGCACAAAAGAAGAAAGGCAACGGATATAAATTACTAAAAATCTGGAGTGTTAATGTTTCATTGATATTTCCTCATTTATGGATGACATTATTGGCCATTTGTCCTACTTTCCTCCACATTTTATCAAGTGGTCATGCTAGAGACATAAAGAACCATAGATAATTGTGCATCATGGTTGGGAGGCATACCTGGACACATATCCGGGCACAACCCAATAATGATACCAGATGACTCCACGCCTTCATCCTCAGGTAATGCATTGCCATCACTACCACCCATAGCCAGTTCGGTAGATTTATATTGAGCTAATTTGTTCCTCTCAACATTAGATTGCTCATGTCTATTTGCAGAAACCCCTGGTTCTACATTATCAGGATTGTTTTGTGGAGTTTTACTTAATTCAACCTTGAACCGGGCTAACCGCTTAGTTTTGGCTTGCATTTCTCTGCAAATGACATCAGGAAAAATAATTTAGTAAACCTCAAGCTTGAGTAAGCATGTAGAAAATAACCAACACACCTTAAATTTTACCGTTCAGTACCCTCTTGAGTGGCATGAGAGTTTCCATGAAACACTTGATCCTCCGGAAGTAAAGGAGGTGACCTCGTCCTTTTGGCCACAGGGATGTTGGTCGCATTTCCTGCAGCAGCTTCAGAAATAGTATTGCTTGCAGATTGCAAAGACTTTTGATGTACCCGAGAATCAGGAGTACTAAAATTGGTATTTGATCTAGTATTGAACCCAACAGAAGATACAGAAGGCCTGGAAGGGTCATATGAGATTCACTCAGAATATTTCCCACCTCATTTTTGGGGATACAAAAGGGCATATGCAATAAAAATGCCACTAAAAATAACAGGTTTTACAAGTGCACAAATTCCATTGAATTTCTCTTTTTCCAAACCTAAAGACCCACTTTCACTTTACAGTAAAACACCGCTTGATAAACTTTGCAATGAAACTGTCCCATTTGTAGAAGAAGAAAATAATAAGAACTCTTATATTTCTCTCCTTATGCTGCTATGCATTGCACATATATCATAATCTATTTTGGTTGCCCAGACTACAGAAAGTAGATCCCAGTTGTGTTATGAATCTCAAAAAAATTTTAGGTCTCTACCAATATATGTTTATATAAGTTTTATAGTCATCTCAAGGAAAATGTGAATTTTCTTGGCCAACTTCCTTAGTCTTGGTATATAGTAAAAGTGGGAACCTTGTTCTTTTCGAGACCTGACCATTGTCATGTTTCAGAGGAAAATTTCTACCAGTATATGGACCCATCAAAAGGTGATACTAGAGAAGGTTCTTAAGGAAACCGCAATTCAGGATGATCAAGTAACTTCTGACGACTATCCATTTCAGAAGAGGGAAATGCATGCCTATATGCGAACCAACAGCCCGATCAAAAAATTGTGGGATTGAATAAAGTTATCTTACAGATTAAAGCCATATTTAAAACACAAAAGGAAACCATCCATATCATCTTTAATAAAAGATGAAGCACGTACCTATATAAGAAAAAAAAAAGTGTTCACGGGGAAAATACTTTTCTTCTCTATGATGATCCCATAGCAATGAGCAGACATGCAAACATAAAGAGACCAGTATTTTTGGAGATAATGTAGCTGAACTATTATGTGCTTGCCCAAAACATAGTTTCCCAAGTACCATACATGGCAGCGTTATGGTAAGCATACAACAGATGGATTTCATGAGAACATTAACAGTTTAATGTCACCCATCATTTCACACTCAAACACGCACGCACAAAGAGTTGAACTAAGAACTTACTCTTCAACTCCAACGGAAGGATGCAAATCCTCATAAGAGACCAAGGGAGGTGATCGTATTCTCGGAGCAACTAAGTGACTGCACATATTTACAAAAAAATCTGAGACTGAGTGGCTATAAGAAACTATTCAACCCCAAGTTGAAAAAGGTAAAGAAAACATATTAACCTCGTTATGGATCAACATAACGAGCATAGATCATATCACTAAAGTTGATACACTGGCCAAATTAAAGGTTTGCAGTCATATAATACAGTTTCATTTGCAGAAAAGTAAGCACACTTCTGACAGCTAGAGTCACTAGGTTGGCATAATGCAGTTTCTAATGTAAATAAGTGCAAATTCATCAAGATCAAACACAGACAACAAAATGAAAAAACTAACAAGAAAGAAAGGACTTAACCTTCTGGGGGCACCTTGAGTGGAATTTCTAAAATTGACATCTTTAGACAGAAAGGGAGGCGACCTGATCCCTTCAGTGTCTTGGAATCTGGACACCTTGGCAGTAACACTAGTTCCAGAATTACGAGAAACAACAAATGATGTGACAGCAGATGGCCTTTGATGAGCTTGGGTATCATAATTCTTAAAGGAGGATCTCTGCCCATGATCCCAAGTAGGATGAGACTCTGTGGACCTGGAAGCAAAAGAATATGAGTGATGACATTTCTGATTTAACAGCACCACTAACCAATCAAAATAAAACACAGGAGTTACATTAAACAGAAATGACTCACATGCGAATAAATGCATACATGAAAATGTAAAGCACAGAATCACGATGCTATTGCCAAACATAAGGGTCTGTACATGTATCAGAATCACGTGCAAAATGTATATCCAGCTCCTTAGTTTAAAGCTACAGTAAGCTTATAGGTTGGTGTTTATCTTTACACAGACAAGCCTCAAGCACTCAGTTCTCCAAGACCACATGCAAAAGTAACTCACCAAGGGGTAGAAGCGATGCTAATTGTAATTAGTATTCTAAAATCATCTTAAACACAAAATAATGAATGTACAATTACAGGCATTGTCGTACCTATGAACTCCTGCAGATGGGTGAGAAGGGCTTGCAGCAGGACGAGCTCTTTCAAAAGCCAAAGGAGGTGAATGCAGCTGCCCTGAAGATTCAGGCCGCCTATGGTGAAATAAAATCAATAAGTTTTTAATACATAACGGAACCCAAATGCTCAATGGCTATTTAATAACAGGTGTTTATGCATAACTCAGGTACATTCATGCATCAATAATATATCACAACACTATTTTTTTCTATGACGTGTCATAAATTACACATACACCATAAGAATGTGACAGCATTGAGACAGATAAATACGGCAAAAATCATATAATACCAAGTGAAAAACATAATAACAAATTTAGCTGTTTACTGTAACAAGGGTTGTCCTTACCTATAGACTCCCGCAGATGGGAAAGGTTGACTCGCAGCAGGACGAACTCTTTCAAAGCCTAAAGGAAGAGAATACAGCTGCCCTGGAGCTTCAGGCCCCCTAAGTTCAAATAAACACCAATATATGTGACTCAGCACATTCATACATCAATAATATATCACAGCACCATATTTTGCTATGACATATGCAGATAAATTAAACATACAACAATAACTTTGTGATCGCATTGGGACTCCTGCAGGGATGACTCGCAGCAGAAGGAGCTCTTTCAAAGGCCAAACGACCTAGAGATTCAGGCCCCCTAACATAACCGAACCCAATTGCTCAATTGATATTCAATCATATATTTTTACACTGCTCTTTTGAATCAATCCAGACTTGCACATAATCCTTAAACTCAAAGAAGATATACAGATTTAGAAAGCTGACGTGAGCTATTTTTATAGAATTTGATTCAACAAGCACCCAAGAATTTGAACTCGATCACGCGAATACATTCTTTTTCTTCAAAAACACTCTTCTACTCATACAAAATTGGGCACTAAAGTCTGCCCATTTATCCAAATTTCTGTCATATGCTTAAACCAAAAAAAGAGAAATATAATATCAGAAATTCTTAGAGAGCGATATACAAAATAAAAAAATAAAAAAAAAGATTGATACTTTGGATTAGTTTCGAATATCCCAAAGAAACCCACGTGATGAACAATGAAGAAAAATTGAGAGAGCGAACCTGGACGGAGAACGCAGCGGAGCAGCGCCGGAAAAAGGAGGGGTGGTCGGCGGAGAAGGCGAAGGCGGCCGACCGCCGCCAAGGTTTCCGAAAAGTGGCTGCGATCCCGGCGGTCCTGTTGGTCCTGACGCCTTGCCAAATCCCGGGTACATTTGTGTGATCAGAGTGTGTCTTCTCTTGCTGATGGTTTGCTCTCATCTATTTGTTTCAAACTTTTGAAATCGCGGAGAAAACCAGCAACTTTTGAGCTTCGAAACTTGAAAGCATGAAACGCCAAGTGACGATGTGGGTAATGGGCCAGATTCAAGCCCTACTCAGCCCATTTCGAACTATTGGGCCTTTAGTTACAGGGGCCGCATCACATAACCGATGACAAAGAGTTCAAATCAAATGTTCGCTTTCAAAATTGATAGCAAATTTAAATTAATTTAAATTGATTATTAAATGTTTTGAATTTAATAATGAGCGGTGATTATTTTTTCGAGAAATGATAATGAGAGATACTAGTCACACATTTTTTTATGCCGTAACTTTTTTTAATTTATTTGATCAAACGATTAAAAATAAAAAAAATAAATGAGAAATAAGAAAAGTGTGACTAACATCATCTTTTAATAATTAACCAATTCACTCAGTTATAAAATTTAATAATTAAATTTTTTTCTCACCATGCACCTAAACATTTGTAACGTATTCGTTTACTTAACTTTTGTTAATTTTTTTTCAAAATTAAAGAAGTAATATTTAATATGAAAGTTATTTAGAGTTATGTGAAAGAACACATGATAAATGATTAGTTATACGGTGAGTATACACCATAATTTAAAGAGAACTTTAAAGAAAAGCTTCCGGTACTGTTCATTTTAACGAAAACCATATTTTTACACTAAAAAATCAATCCTGATACTATTCACTTTATCTTTTATTTTGTCATTTTCGTTAAAATTCAAAGTTTTTAAAATTTTTCTCATTAATTTTTCTTAATTTTAAAAATGAGAAAAAATAATCTTTATTATGATATTTAGTCTACTGTCAACGAAAATCCTCGACTAATTAGGAATCTTCGGGAGATGCTCTAACAGAGGATATGGTTGATTTTGCGTCCATGTTCAATATTACAATTTCCACATAAGTCTATTCGAAAGTTTTCCAAGAAAACGTATCGACCAAAAAAAACAGCGAGGAGAGTGAAGACATGGCTGCGCCTACACCTGCACCGCCAGGTTCAGTTCAGAAAACTGAGGAAGAATGGCGGGCTGTTCTCTCCCCGGAACAGTTCAGGATTCTGCGCGAGAAAGGAACTGAGTAATTCCTTTCTCTTTTCTTTATCTGCCTGTTCCTATTTCTAATTTTGGTCATCATATTTTATACTATGATCAATTTAGATATGTCTCAATTCTCATGTGATATTTGGAATTTGATGGGTTCTGTCTTTTCTCTGGATTTTTTGATTAGTCTGGTCGATTGAAGAAATTTATGGATTTTGTTGTTCTTGGATGGTATATTCAATATTTTTTTTTAAAATCTTCTGTTTCTCTGATAATTTTTTTGTATTTTTTATAATATAACTCATAAAACATGTTGTCATTTGCAAGATTGTATAACATATTCTAAGTCTAAAAATTTGTTAGCCACAAAAAATATAGCATCTGTGATGAATTGGCAGAAGAACACCCATGAAGTGCTTTAGGGTTTACTTGCTTACTAATGGTATTCAACTGTTTTTAAGTCTGCTTGCAAAACTAAGGCTATTTGATAACCATTTCGTTTTCAGTTTTTAGTTTTTATGTTCGTTTTTGTTAACACGTTGAAGACCTTTTTGTCTTCCATTAAGATTTAGAAAAATTCCCACTCGAGGCCCTTCCAGCAGTAATTGAACTAAAATCGAGAATCATCGAGTTGTCAAACTTCTGAAAGATACAAAATTTTGCCAAATCTCCAAATTTACCCTACTTCTTGTGTATATAATATGTATAGAATTAGATTTCGGAGGAAATTACTCCAGTTACCAATTTAATACATGTTATCTAATCCCTTCGCCTTGATTACAATGTTGGGGAGATATTAGTATCTGTACAATGTGTGAATTGATTAAGTTAGACTTGCTTACGGTTGGAGTTATGCAGGGCAAAATTCACTGGGGAATATGACAAGGTTTTTGAAGAAGGGGTTTACAAATGTGCTGGTTGTGGAACACCGCTTTATAAGTCAACTACCAAGTTTGATTCCGGATGCGGTTGGCCTGCATTCTACGAGGGTCTGCCTGGTGCCATAAACCGATCGGTGTGTTCCTGTTGCTGATAATACAAATGTTGTTTGTTTTTGTTTTTAGCTAATGCATTTTGCTGACATTGGATGTAACTGAAACAACTATGTACGTACTTCAGCCTGACCCAGATGGGAGGAGAACTGAGATCACATGTGCAGCTTGCGGCGGTCACTTGGGGCATGTTTTTAAAGGGGAAGGGCACAAGGTGCCGACAGATGAACGCCACTGTGTCAACAGCGTTTCCATCAAGCTTGTTCCTGAAACGTCTGCATGATGAGGTCTTTTGGATCGTTGTCACAACAGATCTAGCTGCTTTCTTACGCTTAAACCTTAACGTGATTTCTGCCGTGTATGAAGAGAACACAAAGATTGTTAATCTGAATCTGAATGTTGCTGAAGGGCCAATAAAACCTCTTTGTTTTAGTTTCTTGTTTCATGGATGAATTTTTCCTGCCTATTCCAGCAACAACATTGGATTGTGTTAAATGTGATTTTTCTTCAGCAGCTACAGGCACCGAGTGCCTGTAGGTACCGTAGAATCGGTCTCAAAAGTGCTCCAAGTTCAAGCAATTATTTGATGGGAAATTTGGAAGACAAACTTTTTAGAATTCGTCTTCTGTGATTAGAGATATAGCCACTCGAGGCCGATTAAGTTGTCCTCGAGTTCCCCTCGAGCATTTCATCGTGAAAATTATTCTTTGACGCTAGTTCATCGCGAAAATTATTCGGTTATGAAGTCTTCGGAGGTTGTCATCATCCCTCATCAAGCTACGTTTACTCTGTGCAATAGTAGAAAGAAGTATTGTTTTTTGCATTACTGCGTGAATTGCATAAAGGAGTGTTGTCTTTGCACCATTGCGTAAATTCGAACCCGTTTGACTTCCTTATCTAACAAACAAACAAACAAAAATTGCTGACTCAAAACTCAAGTGTCTTGACTTGTCCAACTGGTACAAGTGAACGAGAAGGACACCGGCCCAACTTCTTGTTGGATTTGGTATAAAATTGGAATTGTATTCCTAACTAAAGTAGGAATCCTAGTTGTAATGAGTATAGGAAACTTGGACGCAAGTTTCCAGGTGGTGTTTGGATTCTAACTTAGTTTAGGATTAGGTTTGTGGCTAGGTTGTCTAGTATAAATATGTGTAAACCTTAACGTTAGGGTGTGTGAATTTGAGAGACTTGAGAGGCAAGAGAACTACTGTGAAGATTAATGTGAGTTCTTTTGTAATCCTTTATTAATTAATAAAGTGAGTTTCCATTGTTCATATCTTTGTGTGATTGTTTTGGTTTAGTCATCTTGCTTGTGTTACAACAAGTGGTATCAAGAGCTTGGTTCAATGATTAAGCCAAAACAATGACAAAACCTGAAGACTCTAGCAAGAGTAAAGATGATGGGGGCACTGAGGTTACCAAAACATCGGTGCAAAGTGCTAGGTTCGAGATCGAGGAGTTTGTCGGGACTAATAACTTCGCTATGTGGCAGTGCGAAGTTAAGGATGTGTTGATACAACAAGGACTACTTGTAGTACTTGAAGATATGCCTATGTCGATGAAAAAGGAGGAATGGCAGCGGCTGAATGCGCATGCATGTTCCACAATTCGATTATGTCTTGGCAAGGCACAAAAGTATGGTGTGATGAATATTTCATTGGCCAAAGGACTATGGGATACACTGGAGTCCAAATATTTGAAAAAGAGTGTAGAAAATAGACTTTATCTTAAGAGTAAGCTTTATCGTTTCCAATATAAGGAAGGAACGAAGATGATTGATCATCTCGAAGAGTTTAACAAAATGATTGCTGAATTGTTGAATTTAGAAGAGACGATCAAGAATGAAGACAAAGCGTTGCTTGATGAATTCTTTGCCTGAATCCTATGAATCATTTGTTACGACATGGATTTATGGTAGAGAAACTACTAAATTTGATGAGATCTCAAGTGCTGTGATGAATCATGAAGTTCGAAATCTTGATAGACAAGAGAGGAACAACTCTGAAGCACTAATGGTGAGAGGAAGATCAAAAGAAAGAAAGTCTGCAAATAGGAAGAAAAGCAAGTCTCGCACAAGAGGTAACTCAAGCAACAGAAAATTCTTGGATAAAGATGAGTGCGCTTTTTGCCATGAGAAGGGACATTGGAAGAAGCATTGTCCTAAAATCAAGGCTAAAAACAAGGAAAGGAAATATGAGGATTCAGAGGCAAACATTGTTGAAACTGATGATGAGGATTTTGTTTGTGCCCTAACAACAGCAGAAAGCATAGACTATGTAAATCAATGGGTGCTTGACACTGAATGCACTCATCATATGACTTCCCAACGTCATTGGTTCTCATCTTTCAAAAGTATCACTGGAACTGTGTATATGGGTGACGATAATCCATGTTCAACGCAAGGGATTGGCAGTGTTATGATTAAGCATCATGATGGTGTAGTTCGAGAGTTACAAGGAGTAAGATATGTTCCAGACCTCAAGAAGAATTTAATTTCCTTAGGCACCCTTGAATCCCAAGGTTGCAAATTTTATTCTGAGAATAATATACTTAAGGTAGCTAGAGGGGCGTTAGTGATAATGAAGGCTCCAAGAAGAGGTTTGCTTTACTTGTTGGAGGGCAAAACCATGGAAAAACAGGTGGCTATGGTGGCAGAAGGTGATCAAGAGGATACATCTTCTCTATGGCATATGAGGTTGGGGCATGTGGGAAACAAAGCACTGCAAGGGTTGATTAAACAAGGGATTTTAAAGGGAGCCAAAAGTGGAAAAATAGACTTTTATGAACACTGCATTGTTGGCAAACAAACAAGGGTAAAATTTGGCACTGCAATACATCAAACTGAGGGTATTTTGGAGTATATACACTCAGATGTCTGGGGTGTTGGAAGTATGCCCACAAAGCCACTCATTTGATGTAATAGCTTTTTGGAATACTTATTGTGTTAAACTTTTATATGTTTAATAGAGGGCAAAGCTTATTGTTAATCACTATTTATAGTATCTTGTGTTTAAGCAATAAGGGAATCCAAGGAATGTATTTGATCTAAGAGACAAAGTGATTTAAGTTAGTTAAATTAACGAGACCTTTCTCTTATGTTCATTCCTAAAACGTTCCTAGCCATAGGATTGCCAAATGGGCATTGACAATCCGCTAAGGTTAGTATGTGTTATGTCGACTCAAGCGTGAGTATGAACTAGTCTCAAGTCATTTGGTGTTGGACACTAAGGCAAACACATAGGTGCTCGAAAGAGTAATCGAGTACACTGAACAACGATCAAACGAGAGTTCGAACATACATGTCATGTGAGAACTCAATAGTTGCAATATGCAAAGTAGTCCTTTGACCTGAGGCATCATTGATGTCTAATGGTTAGGTCCTTGATCTTTGATTATGTCAACGGCATTCCATTGGAGTGTCCACGGCATTGTTGGGGTCAAGCTATCTAGTCATGTAGGCATATGAATGCACAACAAGGGATCTCTAACCTTCCATGGTGGAAGGAGAATACTCTAAGATATGATTCGAGAGTCTTTGGCCAAAGCATATGAATATGACTAAGGAAGGTTGTTCCAAATCTTATTCAATTGAATCATATAGAGAAATATCACATTGGATAGTAGACATGAAACAAACTATCACTTAAACAATGTGATTAAGAGTATTGTATTAGAGAAGGACCGTATTGCATTGTAGTTGTAACTGGATAGGTTCTCCAACCACTTCTACTTAGCTTGGGTAACCATGACATGCTGCTAGGCGTCACCCATGGTTTGTGGAAGCCCTAAAGATTAGCAAACACTAATTTTAAGGGAGAATTGAAATGTGGTTTCAATTCACAATCGATCGTTAAGAGTAACATCGCCCACTACCTCGCTAATTGGAACCTAATGGATCGTACACCGAGTAAGGATATAAGTGAAGAAATTATATGAAATGGATAAGCAATTAAATGGTTTAATTGAAGAATGGTCAAGATTAATTAAATAGTTAATTAATTATACGAAACGTTCGTATTGGGCGTTTAAGTTAGTTTTGGGCTTCGGGGCACAAAAACGTTTTGGTCCACAAGGCCCATTATGTTTAAGTTGTATGACAACTAAAACAAAATGGGCAATTAAGCCCAATAACAACATATTTTCGGCCATAAGGGTGAGGGGTAGCAAACTTGTATTAATTACAAGTTTGCCACTCACATGAAATGAAGTATAAAATCAACATTATAGCTTTGTTTCAAATTAGGGTTTTCTAATGGAATTTGGGTGAAACTTATTCTCTCATTTTCTACATAGAGGCCGGCCACTTAGGGGAGGAACATCTAGCAATCTTCTTCTTCCCTAAGTCATCCATTTCATCTTCACACTACATCTTTGGTGTGGAGACTTGGAGACACCAAACCTTTGGTGTTTTTGGAGAACAAATCCTCAAATCCTCAAAGAAGAAAAGGAGCACTAAAAGGGAGGAAATCACAAGGAAGATCCAAGGAGCAAGGAGGTGACTTGAAGGCCCTCCACTTGGGTGAATCCCTTGTGTAATCAAGGATGAGCTTCAAGGGTAAAGAATCTCTAAATTCTTATTCTCTTTAATATTGTTAAAGAGTCTTATGGTTCACCATATAATAGGCTTTGAAAGTCATGGGTTTTATGAATTGTTTTTGAATGCATGCCTACTTTAAAGTGTTATTAGTATGCCTATGTATTCAAATGTTCATGCATGTTCTTAGCTAGGACAAAATTTTTCCTTCAAGTGGTATCAAGAGCCTAGGCCTAGTTTATGGTGGATCCTTTTGGGTTTTGTGATTTTTCATATTTTGTGATTTAAGTGTTGTAAATGTTACGAGCTTTGTTCTTGCTTTGAATATAAATTTTGCTTGAAAATTTAGCATCTCAAATGTTGTAGATGTATTTCATTAAAGCATGAATAATGGAACTAAAAGTTGGTGCCAAGTGTTTTGGGATTTTCGGCCAAATCCAAAGGGTGAGTTTTTGGGTTCTTGTTAGCCTTGTTAAAATGGTTTTAATGTGCTTTTTGGAACCCCTAAGTACCCTAGGATATTAACCCTCTTTTGAGTTGTGAAAAATTGAGTTTTGGTAAGTGAAAACATTCATGGAGCTATTATGAGTTTTCATGAGTGTTCTTCAATGTTCTTGAAGTTCTTGCCAAGAACAAAAATTTTTGAAGTTTTGATTCAAAAGTTTTTTGTTTTTCATAAAGTTTTGATTATTAATTGATGGGTGATGATTATTGGTGAGAAATGATTAAATGGCTTTAATTATGTCAAAGATATATTTTCTTTTCAAACCATCCCCACCATCTTTAATCTCACCCACCAAAATCCACTTACAAAATTTTTTTTTATCAAAAATCTCAATGATGGCCGGCCACCCCTCAAGTGGGGTACTTTTGTGCAATTATATAAAATGTTGATACTTTTGTATATTTGAATTTTGGCCCAAAAGTTTGTGTTTTGCAAAATGGCCCAAATAAAATGAGAACAAAAATTGTTTTGTCTCTTTAATGAGAATTGGATTTTCATTATATTTAGTTCCATTTAAATCAATTCTATGGATCCAAAAACCAATTGTTTAAAGTTGCTTTCTTAGTTAATTTAGTTAATTAAGAAAAGGGTGATTATGAACCAAAGGCCTCGATAATTGAGCTATGTGATTGGCCGATTTACATTATGAATGCTTGGGTTTTAAGTTATGTAGATTTGAATGTAATTTGATTAATTCAAGTTGTTGTATTGGGCATAAGTCCTTCAATTTGTTGTAAAGGGCATAAGCCCATTATTTGTGTTGTAAAAGGGCATAAGCCCTTCTTATTATTTCATGTATTCCTCTTTGTTTATATGTATGCAAATTGGAATAGTTGGGTCCAACGCCCAATAGGAAATAACGGTTTAATTGGATTAAACGCGTAACTAAAATCAACAACTATCTACCTTAAACCCAAGGTCCAACACAAGGCTCGTGTTGGATCAAATCAAACGGTTCATAATCATCCTAAAACCTAATATGACTATATAGTCCATATGAGGATGCAATGCGTTCGTTAGTAGTTCCATATAGTCTCGCTTGTTTCAACGAAACAGTGGGAGTATTATATGCTACTAATTCATATTAACTTGGACCAATAGTTATGATAGGGCCATGTTCTTTTAATATGATTAAAATGTTTTGATGTAGCCCAAAACTACTCCCTCAACAAACGAATATTAAGTTGGTAAACGAGAGGTGTTTTGAACATTTCTTCGTAGGCCTTCCACCGTGGTGGGCTCCAATCGTTTGTGACTTGTACACCGGCTTCACCCTATCATGGGGGAGTACAAAGTGCATGCTTACACTCAGGAGGAGTCCATAAACATATGATGAGGTAAGTGTAGGCAACGAGGATAGCCAACATCGTATCATCGTGAGGTTATTCTTGAACCCCTACACGAACTAAGCATGGTGGGAATAACTTAACTAAGTGCAATGGTGCCAACATCGTATCATCGTGAGGCAACATTCTCTAGAGGCCAAACAAGATGGGTAATTACAAACGTTGTAAATGAGTAAAGCGTTATTCTCTCATCATTATTTTTGCTAACCAACATCGTATCATCGTGAGGTGGGCTTGGTAATGGTGAGTCTCCCATACCCCGCTAAGAGTTCAACATAACTCTCGGATTCTATTGAGGGATATGGAATTTGCCAAAAATAGCGGGTGGTACTATTTGATTCAAGACCCAATCAAGTAGTTAATCAACAATCTAATATGATTTCTGTTATGTTATGTAGTTAACGACATGCCTAAAATACTACCCACCATTATACTTGACAAAATGGCCTAAGACTTTTTCCTTGCATATCTCTCGGATGATTTCACTAAGTTTATTGTAAACTATAAAGTGAATAGATTCGATCATACTTTTAACAAGATGATTGACATGTGCTGTAAATTTGAAAAATGTTTCAAAAAGGACAGTGGGAGTGAGAATGCAAAAACAAGGAAGAGGTTACATAAGAAGAAGGCAAAGAAATCCAAAGGAACATGCTTTCATTGTGGAAAGGATGAACGTTGGAAGAAGAAATACAGGGTGCGCATTGCGAGCCTTATGACACGAACTTTTGAAGAGACTATTTCGGTCATAGAAAGTGCTTTTACAGTGAGCTCCAATTCCTGGATATTTGATTCAGGCGCTAGTCAACATATCTGTAATACGATGCAGGGACTAGCAGAGAGCAAGACACTGCACAATGGGGAGATAGTTGTGCGAGTTGGGAACGGCACTAAAATCTCTGCAAAAGCAATAGGCACCTATATGCTTAAACTACCCTCTGGGGAAGTCTTGGAACTTAAAAATTGTTTATATTTTCCTTCATGTATAAAGAATTTGATTTCTATCTCTAAACTTTTACGAGATGGGCACTCAGTATTGTTTGACAAAATGAGTTGCACTTTATACTTGAACGGTCGTGTTATCTCTCATGGTAATATGATAGAGGGACTTTTTCACCAAGAGACGAATAGTGGTTTGCACTGTATTGAAAGCGGGAATACCTCAAAACCCAAAAGGGCTAGAGAAGAAGTTAATCAAGAAAAGATGTGGCATCTTAAACTTGGACATGTGAACCTTGATAAGATTCGCAAGATGTCGAAAGACGGATATTTCCGCCCGTTAGGTAATGACCAGATGGGTACTTGTGAATGTTGCTTGAAAGGGAAGATGACCAAATCTCCATTCACTGGGAAAGGAGAGCGTGCCACTGAAATTCTAGGGTTAATCCACACTGACGTATGTGGACCTATGTCTACTACGTCGAGAGGAGACTTCTCATACTATATCACATTCACCGACGATCACTCTCGGTTTGGCTATGTGTATCTTATGAAGTACAAGTCAGAATCCTTTGAAAGGTTCAAAGAATTCAAGAATGAAGTTGAGAAGCAAACTGGGAAACAGATAAAGATCCTAAGATCAGATCGAGGGGGTGAATATCTGAGTAATGAATTCCTAGATTATCTCAAAGAGTGTGGAATAATATCACAGTGGACTCCACCGGGAACTCCACAACTTAATGGAGTTTCTGAAAGGAGAAATCGAACCTTGATGAACATGGTTCGTTCTATGATGAGTTCCGCTGATCTGCCAGTAACATTCTGGGGATACGTTCTATATACAGCAGCTTACTTGCTTAATAGAGTACCTTCCAAATCAGTTTCACAAACGCCCTATGAGATATGGCATGGAAGAAAGCCAAGTCTTAATCACATTAAGATTTGGGGTTGTGAAGCATATGTCAAGAAGCTTGAAGCTACTAAGCTTGAAGCGAGATCAGTAAGGTGCTATTTTGTGGGATATCCTAGAGAAACTATGGGATATGAGTTCTACCATCCTGACGACCAGAAAGTCTTTGTCGCCAGAACTGCTAAGTTTCTAGAGGACGAATTTGTTCTCAAAGGAACTATAAGTAAAAAGATGGAAATTAATGAGATTAATGATGAACCACAAACAAGCACACGACATGTTGACAACCCTGTTCCTGAACCCCTAGCTCCACGTAGATCTGAACGGGTTAATAAGCCACCTAGGAGGTATGGCTTAGACAAAGACTTTGGGGAATTGTACCTTCTAGGTGACAATGACACAAAGGAAGACCCTAGAGACTACACTGAAGCAATGTCCGACATTGATTCAAAGAGATGGCAATAGGCCATGAAATCCGAGATGGATTCCATGTATCAAAATCAAGTCTGGACTCTTGTAGACCCTCCAGAAGGTATAGTACCTGTTGGAAACAAATGGATCTTCAAGAGGAAAATAGGCGTTGATGGGAACGTGGAGACTTATAAGGCTAGACTAGTAGCCAAGGGTTACAGGCAAAGAGAAGGGATTGACTATGAAGAAACCTTTTCTCCTGTAGCCATGATTAAGTCCATTCGGATTTTGCTTGCTATAGCTGCGTACCATGATTATGAAATCTGGCAAATGGACGTGAAGACAGCCTTTCTGAACGGCTACCTAGAGGAAGAGCTTTATATGGCTCAACCCGAAGGTTTCGTGTCCAAGTCTGAAAAGACTAAGGTATGCAAGCTTCAAAGGTCCATTTATGGACTTAAGCAAGCCTCCAGGAGCTGGAACATTCGTTTTGATACTGAAATCAAATCGTTTGGTTTTACTCAAAACGAAGACGACAATTGTGTTTATCAAAAAGTCGTTGGGGAAGCAGTTGTATTCCTAGTGTTATATGTAGATGACATATTACTATTCGGGAATGACACTGCAGTACTTTCTTCTGTAAAAGTGTGGTTGTCCAAAACCTTCCACATGAAAGATTTAGGAGATGCATCTTATGTACTTGGGATAAAGCTCTATCGTGATAGATCCAGAAAATTAATTGGATTATCCCAATCAATGTACATTGATAAGGTGCTAAGTAGGTTCCAGATGGAGCAATCTAAGAAAGGTATTCTTCCTGTAGGACATGGAATTCATCTTTCTAAGTCCATGGGACCTAAGACCCCTGAAGAGATACGGCATATGAATATGATTCCTTATGCTTCCGCCATAGGAAGTCTAATGTATGCCATGATATGCACAAGGCCTGATATCGCATATGTTGTGAGCATTACTAGTCGATATCAATCTAACCTAGGATCAGAACACTGGGCAGCTGTCAAGACGGTCCTTAAGTACTTAAGAAGAACTAAGGACATGTTCCTCATTTATGGAGGAGCGACAGAGTTGCGAGTGGAAGGCTATACAGACGCAGATTTCCAATCTGACGTCGATGATAGAAGTTCTAACTCCGGATATGTATTCACTCTCAATGGTGGGGCTGTCAGCTGGAAAAGCAAGAAACAAAGTGTAATTGCTGATTCCACGACAGAGGCTGAATATGTCGCTGCAGCTGAAGCCGGCAAAGAAGCGTTCTGGATGAAGAAGTTCATCACTGAACTTGGAGTGGTTCCAACCATTACATCACCAGTAACTTTGTACTGTGATAATAGTGGGGCGATAGCTCAAGCCAAGGAACCCAGGGCACATCAAAAGAACAAGCATTTTGATAGGCGCTTTAATATCATTAGAAGATATGCTGCCGAGGGGAAAGTTAACATCCTCAAAGTTGCTTCAGCCGATAACGTAGCAGATCCACTAACGAAGCTAATGTCTCAAATCCAACTTGACCGTCATATGGAAAAGATGGGTATTAGATACATGGGAAGATGGCTTTGAGTGCAAGTGGGAGATTGTTGGAAGTATGCCCACAAAGCCACTCATTTGATGTAATAGCTTTTTGGAATACTTATTGTGTTAAACTTTTATATGTTTAATAGAGGGCAAAGCTTATTGTTAATCACTATTTATAGTATCTTGGTTTAAGCAATAAGGGAATCCAATGAATGTATTTGATCTAAGAGACAAAGTGATTTAAGTTAGTTAAATTAACGAGACCTTTCTCTTATGTTCATTCCTAAAACGTTCCTAGCCATAGGATTGCCAATTGGGCATTGACAATCCGCTAAGGTTAGTATGTGTTATGTCGACTCAAGCGTGAATATGAACTAGTCTCAAGTCATTTGGTGTTGGACACTAAGGCAAACACATAGGTGCTCGAAAGAGTAATCGAGTACACTGAACAACGATCAAACGAGAGTTTGAACATACATGTCATGTGAGAACTCAATAGTTGCAATATGCAAAGTAATCCTTTGACCTGAGGCATCATTGATGTCTAATGGTTAGGTCCTTGATCTTTGATTATGTCAACGACATTCCATTGGAGTGTCCACGGCATTGTTGGGGTCAAGCTATCTAGTCATGTAGGCATATGAATGCACAACAAGGGATCTCTAACCTTCCATGGTGGAAGGAGAATACTCTAAGATATGATTCGAGAGTCTTTGGCCAAAGCATATGAATATGACTAAGGAAGGTTGTTCCAAATCTTATTCAATTGAATCATATAGAGAAATATCACATTGGATAGTAGACATGAAACAAACTATCAATTAAACAATGTGATTAAAAGTATTGTATTAGAGAAGGACCGTATTGCATTGTAGTTGTAACTGGATAGGTTCTCCAACCACTTCTACTTAGCTTGGGTAACCATGACATGCTGCTAGGCGTCACCCATGGTTTGTGGAAGCCCTAAAGATTAGCAAACACTAATTTTAAGGGAGAATTGAAATGTGGTTTCAATTCACAATCGATCGTTAAGAGTAACATCGCCCACTACCTCGCTAATTGGAACCTAATGGATCGTACACCGAGTAAGGATATAAGTGAAGAAATTATATGAAATGGATAAGCAATTAAATGGTTTAATTGAAGAATGGTCAAGATTAATTAAATAGTTAATTAATTATACGAAACGTTCGTATTGGGCGTTTAAGTTAGTTTTGGGCTTCGGGGCACAAAAACGTTTTGGTCCACAAGGCCCATTATGTTTAAGTTGTATGACAACTAAAACAAAATGGGCAATTAAGCCCAATAACAACATATTTTCGGCCATAAGGGTGAGGGGGAGCAAACTTGTATTAATTACAAGTTTGCCACTCACATGAAATGAAGTATAAAATCAACATTATAGCTTTGTTTCAAATTAGGGTTTTCTAATGGAATTTGGGTGAAACTTATTCTCTCATTTTCTACATAGAGGCCGGCCACTTAGGGGAGGAACATCTAGCAATCTTTTTCTTCCCTAAGTCATCCATTTCATCTTCACACTACATCTTTGGTGTGGAGACTTAGAGACACCAAACCTTTGGTGTTTTTGGAGAACAAATCCTCAAATCCTCAAAGAAGAAAAGGAGCACTAAAAGGGAGGAAATCACAAGGAAGATCTAAGGAGCAAGGAGGTGACTTGAAGGCCCTCCACTTGGGTGAATCCCTTGTGTAATCAAGGATGAGCTTCAAGGGTAAAGAATCTCTAAATTCTTATTCTCTTTAATATTGTTAAAGAGTCTTATGGTTCACCATATAATAGGCTTTGAAAGTCATGGGTTTTATGAATTGTTTTTGAATGCATGCCTACTTTAAAGTGTTATTAGTATGCCTATGTATTCAAATGTTCATGCATGTTCTTAGCTAGGACAAAATTTTTCCTTCATAGGGACCTGCAAAGAATGAATCTTTAGGAGGGAAGAGATGGTTTGTGTCCTTTATTGATGATTACTCACGGAGATCATGGATTTATACGATGAAGCACAAACATGAGGTGTTGAATATTTTTTTGGAATGGAAAAACATGGTTGAAAAGAAGACTGGCAAGAAGTTGAAAGTCTTAAGAAGTGATAATGGCGGGGAATATACTTCTGATCCCTTCTTCAAGATATGCAAAAAGGAAGGTATTACTCGTCACTTTAGTGTTAGAGAAACTCCCCAACAAAATGGCATTACAGAGAGGTTGAATCGAACATTGCTAGAAAAGGTAAGATGTATGCTTTGACAAGCAAAATTGCATAAAAGATTTTGGGCAGAAGCATTAAATTATGCATGCCATATTTTGAATCGTCTACCTTCTGCAGCTTTAAATGGTAAGACTCCAATGGAGTTATGGTCAGGAAAAATAGCTTAAGACTATGAAAGACTAAGGGTTTTTGGGTGTGATGCTTACTACCACGTGAAAGAAAACAAACTGGATCCAAGAGCAAGGAAAGCTATCTTTTTAGGGTTCAATAGTGGCGTCAAGGGATTCAGGTTGTGGAGCACAGAACTCAAGAAGGTAGTAGTGAGTAGAGATGTGACGTTTAATGAATCCCATATGAAACTTAGAGAGGACAGGAATGTTGTCCATGAGGTGGAGCTATCAACAGATAATTCTAAAAAATCAAGCATTGAGAATGATGAACAAAATAGGGACGACCAAGAAGAAAGACAAGACGAAGAAGTTGCGGTTGACGATATTCAAGAAGAATGCATTGCCAAGAGGAGAGGAAGAAGAGATGTTGTGCTTCCTGCCAGATTCAAAGATTGTGTTGCATGTATGGCATACGCGTTACCAGTAATCGAAGTTGATATCCCTACAAGTTTTACTAAAGCAGCGAGTAGTGGAGAAGCAAAGCATTGACATGAAGCTATGGATAACGAGATGTTGTCACTCAAGAAGAATAAAACTTGGGAATTGGTGGAGTTGCCTAAAGGAAGGAAGGCCATTGGGTGCAAGTGGGTATATGCAAAGAAAGATGGAATAGATCATGCAAGTCCAGTAAGGTTCAAAGCCAGACTAGTGGCTAAAGGTTATGCTCAGAAGGAAGGAGTAGATTATAACGAAATCTTTTCTCCTGTAGTGAAACACTCATCCATTCGAATTCTACTTGCATTAGTGGCACAATTTGATCTTGAGTTAGTCCAGTTAGATGTAAAAACTGCTTTTTTACATGGAAATCTGTCTGAAGAGATTTACATAAGGCAACCTGAAGGTTATGAAGAACAAGGAAAAGAAGGTCTAGTCTGCAAGCTCAACAAGTCACTGTATGGTTTAAAGCAATCATCGAGGCAATGGTATTTGAGGTTTGATAAGTTTATGAAGGATCAGGACTACACTAGAAGTCATTACGACCATTGCGTGTATCACAAGAAATTAAGTGAAGGTACATATGTCTACTTATTAATTTATGTGGATGATATGCTTATTGCCTCTAGTGATATAACCGAAATTACAAAGCTCAAATGTCAGATGGAGAAAGAGTTTAAGATGAAAGATCTTGGTGAAGCAAGGAAGATTTTGGGGATGAAGATCACTCGAAACAGGAAGGAGGGATTGGTGTATTTATCGCAGAAACAGTACTTGGAAAAACTGCTACACAAGTTTGGCATTAGTGAGGAAACCAAATATGTGAGTACACCTTTTGCTCCTCATTTTAAGTTGAGCACTCAACTATGCCCTAAGCGTGATGAAGAAAAAGCTAGGATGAAAGATGTTCCTTATTCCAGTTTGGTTGGAGGGTTGATGTACGCTATGGTATGTACTCGGCCCGATATTGCTCATGTAGTGGGAATTGTAAGTAGGTTTATGCATAATCCTGGAAAAATGCATTGGGATGCTGCTAAATGGATACTGAGATATCTTCATGGAACAAGGAATACAGGAATTTGTTTTGAACAGAATGACGGAGAAATGGATAAGTTCTCCATTGGTTATGTGGACTCTGATTTTGCTAGTGATTTAGACAAAAGAAGGTCTACCACAGGGTATGTATTCACTATGGCGAAAGGTCCTATATGTTGGAGATCAATACTACAACCAACCGTTGCTTTATCAACCACAGAAGTTGAATATATGGCGATGGCTGAGGCTATTAAGGAGGCCATTTGGACACTTGGTTTGATAGAAGATTTGGGTGTAAATCAATACAAGTTGGATGTGTATTGTGATAGTCAAAGTGCCATTTACTTGGCAAAGTATCAAGTACATCATGCGAGGACCAAACATATAGATGTGCGATATCATTTTGTTCGAGAGATTATAGCTGAAGGTGAGATTCGTGTTAAGAAGATTGCTACGGCTGATAATCCTGCTGATATGTTAACAAAGGTAGTTGGTGTATCAAAGTTCAAGCATTGCTTGGATTTGGTGCATGTTAGACAAGTTTGAAACTTGACAATGGTGGAGTGACGGAAGCATATGAGGTCTCTGATGGAATTTCTTACCAAGGTGGAGATTGTTGGATTTGGTATAAAATTGGAATTGTATTCCTAACTAAAGTAGGAATCCTAGTTGTAATGAGTATAGGAAACTTGGACGCAAGTTTCCAGGTGGTGTTTGGATTCTAACTTAGTTTAGGATTAGGTTTGTGGCTAGGTTGTCTAGTATAAATATGTGTAAACCTTAACATTAGGGTGTGTGAATTTGAGAGACTTGAGAGGCAAGAGAACTAATGTGAAGATTAATGTGAGTTCTTTTGTAATCCTTTATTAATTAATAAAGTGAGTTTCCGTTGTTCATATCTTTGTGTGATTGTTTTGGTTTAGTCATCTTGCTTGTGTTACAACACTTCTCACCTTCGCGGCCAATTGCCTTCTCATTTCCCTCCGCCGCCGGAAATAAAAAATGCCGAGAGGAAGGAAAGGGCAAAACCCCACGAATCCAAACAAAAGAGCAGCAGCAGCAGATACACCACAGCCGCCAACGACCAACAACCACCAACAAGAACGACGGCAATGGCAGCCGCCCAGACTTCCCTCCAAATTTCAACTCCTCCAGCGGTCTATAGTCATGGACATCCTCTCAAGGCTCCCCATCCAAGCCCTCTTCGACTGCAGGTGCGTTTGCAAATCCTGGCTTACTCTAATTTCCGACCCTCAATTTTCCCTTCTCTGCACTTCACGATCCCCCATTGGCATACTGATCAAAACTTTTCCCCCCAAAAGCATAACAAGAAGGCTCGATTTTACCCGGATTGAGGAATCCTCCGGTTCTCGCTTTCGCTACGAAAAACTGAGGTTTACCCCCAAATTTAGCCTGCCCATTTCTGAATTTAATCTGATAAACTCTTGCAATGGTTTAGTTTGCTTGTCCGGACCCGAAAGAGGGGACCTTTTGTATGTCTGCAATCCAATTTTGGGTGAGTTCATCACCGTGCCACGGAGCGATAGGGCTAGGCCTAATTTTACCTCTGTTGGACTTGGATTTAGTGTTGGGACTAGTGAGTATAAGGTGTTGCAAACGTTTGTTCCGTTGACTGAACCGATCAGCAATGATAAGTGCAGCTATGAGGCTGAGATATACACCATTGGTACGGGGGTTTGGAGAAGCATTGGAACTGCTTCTGGGAGCCTTGGTTGTCAGTTGCCCTTCAATGCTTATCTTCATGGAGCTCTGCATTGGGTTTCTCGTGGTAGCGATGTTTCTGAGCTGATAAATTCCTTCAACTTTGAAAGGGAACAGTTTCAGGCAGTTGCCCCACCTAGCTACTTTGGACCGCTGGAGAAGCAATTTTCAGACTGTTTGAAGTTGGGAGTGTTGGAAGGTTGTCTTGTTTTGTGTGTGTTTGGGGACGATTCTAGTAAATTTGTTATGTGGGTTATGAAGGAGTATGGTGTCCGAGAGACTTGGACTAAAACTCTTGTTATCGAAAACTTGTATCCGAGAGAACTTAGTTGCGATTTGTATGAACCCATGGTGTTTTTGAGAAATGGGGAAATTGTAATGTCTTACAATGATTGGGCTGTGGTTTGCTATAACCAGAAAAGGACGAGTCTCAGAGAAACTAGAATTACTCAGACCCGAAATCAGTTTCATGCAATTGGTTACTGTCCATGCTTTGTTTCACTCTATAATGTTTCAAGGGCAGAGGAGGTGAAGAGGTACTGCAATTTTTCTTCACTTATACATGCATAGATTTAATTGCATTTTTCGGTTACAAGTTTACAACTTCTTATTTGCTTTCAATTTGTGGAAGTTGATGTGTATGTTCGGAAATACGATCCAGGCCTTGAATATTTGAAAATATGGAAATCTATCGCAACTTAACTTCTGTCAATATCTCTGCATTTTGAATTGTTTTGATATAACTCCAATCTCTATCGCCGATCAGTTCTCTTCAGGCGGTTTATGACAGAGCCTTTTGTTATGTGTTTTGTTCATTTTCTTTTGTTAAATTCGAGATGATCTTTTTTTTTTTCACATATCAAAACATAGTGGCAATGGTTATCAGCAAAAGCAGAACTATTGTACTCCATAAATTTGTACGATACATGGATGTTTAGGGAGGAGTCTGAGACATTTGTCGGGAATTATATCAACTCATTTTGGCATGCTTACTATATGATATGCAGGGTGCAAGGCTGTAGGAAACGTGACAATCTTCCTGCTGAAGAGAGTTCTGATCTTCCTCGTGAAGGGAGTTATGATTCTGCCTCTGAGATGCAACACCACAAGTCTACAAAACTTAACTCGGGCCGTGTCTGGCCTTCTTTCGAAGCAAGTCTTCCAACAAGCACGAATTCCTCTGCGAACGTGAGTCCTCATAGTTCATCAGTCTATTTTCTTAGCGATCACATTTTGTTTTCTCGAATCCATCTGATGGTAGTTACTGTGTCTTTCCTAGACAATCTCTTTTCAGCCGGATTTCACTTGGAGGGCAGGGGCTCCGTGTGCTCTATGCAATGAGCACTTGGGTTATGTTTTCAGCGGTAATGGGTTCCCGATGTGTCTACGATGCTCCAGCACTGGTTCCTCTTGAAAATTCTTCAGGATAACTCCGCCTCCATCGATGAAAATGGCAGTCATAACTTGCTTTGTTAAATACTTTTGTTAATGTAAGTTCATTGCTACTAACTTGTATGTAATTGTTTGACTCAGAAGGTTTCTTTTGAGTTTTAACTTAATTTCCCGACAAACGCAAAGAAATCATGTTGAAGGCCATGCCCTATTGGGCCTATTCTAATCATCCGGGCCCAGCCCACTTTTTATCCAATTTTTGGCGCCTTTTCCGCAGACCAAAATTGGATTTCACGCGGGAAAATTTGCCGCCAAAATCTCTTCCTTCGTGATTTTCCGGGTTTTCCATAAATTCGCTTCTCGTTCTCTTTCAAACTCTCCAATTTCCTTCCGAAACCTAAAACCCACAAAATGAATCATAGGAAAAGAGTGGCAATCACGCCGCTGATCGGCGGCGAAGCATGATTAGGAGAAGAATGGCCGCAACCCGAAGGACCTCTTTGCAAATTTCATCAACTCCCACAGGCTTTAGTCATGGAAATTTTCTCAAGGCTTAACTTCAAGACCCTCTCCAACTGCAGGTTCGTTTGCAAACCCTGGCTTTCACTAATTACTGACCCGCTATGCTCCCATCTCTGCCTCTGGAGATCGCCCACTCCCGGCATCTTGATCAAGACCACACCCCCTAAAACCAAATCAAGGAAACTGGATTATACCTGGATAGACGAACACGCCGATTCTCATTGGGGGATCGAGAAAATGAGGTTTACCCTGAAAAATAGTCTGCCCATTTCCGATTTTAAGGTGATAAACTCGTGCAACGGTTTGCCTTGTTTGTCTGGACCTGGAAAATATGGTCCCTTGTATGTGTGCAACCCAATTTTGGGCGGATACATAGCTTTTCCGCCTGCTAATAATGGTAGGCAGTCTGGAATTTTGTTGGACTTGGTTTTAGTGCGGCGACGAATGAGTACAAGGTGTTGCAAACATTTTATCCTGAGTGTGAATCGTCCTCACCTGACAACTTATATGAGACTGAGATATCCACCATTGGTACGGGAGTTTGCAGAAGCATTGAGAATGCACCTTGGGACTATGTTTGCTTATCATTCAATGTGTTTCTGCACGGAGCTCTTCACTGGGTTTCCGAGAGTACTAGGTATTCACAGTTTATACGATCTTTCAGCCTTGAAAGAGAGCAGTTCAAATACTACCTGCAGCTAGCTGCTTCACAAAATGGGAGAAGGAATTTGCAGATTGTTTGAAGTTGGGAGTGGTGGGAGATTGTCTCTTCATATGCGTGTATGGTGACGATCCTAGACAATTTGACATGTGGGTTATGAAAGAGTATGGTGTCCAGGACTCCTGGACTAAAACTCTTGTGGTCGAAAACTTGTATCTGAGGGAACGCAGCTGTGACCTGTATGAACCACTGATATTTTTAAGCAATGGGGAAATCCTGATGTCGTACAATGATTGGATTGTGGTTTGTTACGATCCAAATAGAAAGAATCTGAGGGAAACTAGAATTGCTCGAACTCAGTCAGATTTTCGTGCATATGCTTACAGTCCAAGCTTTGTTTCTCTGTATTTTGCTTCAAAAGGAGAGGAGGTGAAAAGGTACTGTAATCGTTCCTAAGAGATTTGCATGCCTAGATTTAGCTGCATTTCTCTGTTAACTTTTAGTTCTGGTTTTTAATTGCGGAAGTTGATGTTTTGTAGATTGTATTGCATTTTAAAACATATAGATCTTAAGTTCTTCGATTATATCTCTCCAAATTTTGAGGAGGCGGTAGTGTGTAATAGATAGATGATAAGCTTTTAACGTACGTAAACTCCAGTAAAAAATGACAAACGGTTAGTACTATAGTATCTGTGTGTGTGTCTAATTTCTTGATGAATTACAGAGCAATGTAGAGCCTTTCTGTTTCTTTAATTGAATTATCTCATTTGTGCTACAGTAATCGCGAAACACTTCTTTAAGAAGTTTAATGGATTTGACACTAAAACGACGTAGTCTATTGCCTTCCCTAAAACACATGTTAACTTACGCGTAACATGTTGAAAATATGCTTGCCACTTGCTGATGCTACGGTAATTGGCTATTGATTCATTGAAATGGGAAAGAAATTCTCTACTAATTTACTTTTTAAGTATGAATATTACAGTGTGCGTGAGTTTTCCGAAGGAGCTAAGACATTCTCTACTAATTTACTTTTTCCTGAATCATGATCACTATATGATATGCAGGGTAGGCACAGCTAAGAAACTACTCAACAAGCGGTTAGCTGAAGGGGGTTCTGATTGCGCCGGTTCTAGCATGCCACCCCACAAGTCCACCAAACAGAACTCCAGTTCTAGCATTCCCCTGTGAGTTGTCATAGCTCATACATAGATCTAATTCTTGCGCGTGTTTGTTCTTACATCACTTTCTGTTTCTTGAACTATCTATTTTATGTTGCTACTCTCTCGGTTTGCCAATTTTTCATTTTCTGTTTCAGCCGGATTTGAATACTAGGCCTTGGACTGCATGATTTCTGCAGAGATTCGTCAACAAAGCTTCGATGCAAAAGCAAAGTTACCTTCTGTTCCTCAGCAAAGACCAAAAAGGCTTCTTTTCGTTATTTAGGCACGCATCTATAGACTGGAGAGGAGCATCATTGAAACCTTTTGTCACATCTGTTTATAAAAAATGGTCTAAGAAGTTGATCTTCCTAACATTTTTTTCTTGTCTAAATGCTAATCAAAACCCTCTTATTATTTTCTGTGCATTGTTTTTTCTGTTAATCTCTTTAATTGAAATTCCTTTTTTATTAGGAGTTGCGGTCGGCTATAACATCACTGTGTATTAATTTATGTGAACTTAAAAAAACCACAAGACATACGCACATCACCTGTTTGTAGTTTACGGAAATTTGAGTGAATTTGTAACGCTATGCGAGGAAAAATATCTCTCCTTACTGTGTACTGCACATATATACCTTCCGCAGGCTTTAGTCACGGACAATCTCTCAAGGCTCTATGTCAAGACCGTCTTCAACTGCAGGTGCGTGAACAAAGAGTGGCTTTCGATAATTTCTGACCATCAGTTTACTCATCTCCGAGCTTCAAGATCACCTGCAGGCGTCTTGATCAAGTCATATGCCCTGCTAATAACATCAAATAAAGTTTATTTCATCCAATTAGAACAATGTTTTGGCTCCGATTTTAGGCATGAAAGGCCTGTTCCTAGCGCCACAAATTCTTCTGTGAGTTGTCACAGCTCATACATCAATCTATTTCTTGCGTCCGTTCGTTCTTACATCACTTTCTGTTTTCTTGATCTTATTTCTGTTGCTACTTTCTCCGTTTGCCAATTTTTGTTTGCTATTTCAGCCGGATTTGAATTCGAGAACTGGACCTACATGATTTCTCCATGAGATTTGTCGACGATGCTTGGATGCAAAGGCATTCACCTTCTGTCCTCAGCAAAGACCAAAAATGTAATTTAGCCATGCTTCTATAGACCAGAGGGCAGCGTGATCAGGCCCGTCCCAAAGCATGCTGGTGCCTAAGACAAAAATGAAATGGAGCATTCCTAATTAAGTTATCTTAATATGATTTTTTTTTTTTTTTCACAACAATATAAATTTGAAGTACATCAGATCCAATTTATGAGAATAAGAGATTCGTTTTTCGTCTTTCTAGAATACGATGAATGATGAAATTCTAAGACCATCTTCAACCCTTAAAGTAAAACCTAACATTTTTAGCCCTGAAAATTTAGGTTTTAATTTAGCTTTTCTGTTCTAATGGCTTAAAATTTTTAGTCTGAAGTTATTAAAAAATAAATTTGGGCTAATTTTTTTTAAGTAATTGAAAAAATAATAATAATTATGTATACTATTCTAATTTAATTTCATGAACATTTTAACCTAAAAAATATTTAGATTCCAACAAATATTAAAAAATCACTAAATTTGGGTGAATTTTGAATTAAATAATTTTTTTAGGGTTTAGGGCCGTTGGATCAGAAAAAAGAGTTGTTGGGCTCATTGTTGCGATCGACAAGAGGGGGACATGCCCACATGGGTGAGGTTCGCCTGGTGCGTGCCAACGCATCCGAGCGTGGGTCTTGGGCTACTGGGCTTCACATCCCGTTTTCCACACTTACATGTGGGCTCCACTACTAACCTTTGCCTAAATCTGGCCTTTTTATTTTTTTATTTTTTAATATATATATATATATATATATATATATATATATATATATATATAAAAGTTTTAAGACTTAACTCCATTTTAGAACAACGGTTGTAATGATTTTTTTTTCTTTTTTTTTTTGGGGGTTTTTTTTTTTTTTGGGGGGGGGGGGAAGGAATAGAAGGGGTAGAACTTACTCCAAGGGTTAAGATAAAGGTAATTATGAGGTTTAATTTAAAGTGGGACTCAAGGCACATGCCTTGTTTGCCATATGAGGCCTACTTTAAAGTGAGACCTAAGGTGCATGCCTTGTTTGCCTTGCCTATGGACCGCATCCGAATGTGTTTGAAGTCTATATCTTTTGTTATAAATCTTTTAATTCATGTCCAAATGCTAATTACAACCCTCTAATTATTTTCTGAGCATTGGATTTGCGGCTAATCTTTTTAATATGGTTAATTACAAGTCCAAAGTCCAAACCAAGGGGAATATTTTGTTTTTAATTGGACTCTCTTAAAAATTGTGAGATCAGTTTTAAATGCATTTTTAGGATGTGAATCAAATTACTATGTGTTCAAGTTGAGAAACAATTTACAAACCCTAGTCCTCCTTTTCATTAGGATCACGTTTACTACAAGAATCTGGTTTTCCATCAATTACTGACACACTTCGCATTCCGTTGAATTGAGTGTGAGATTAGAAAAATTCTTTGAGTGAAACTCTTCAAATCTAGCAGATTATATCTTCCATTTTGTATGTGCGCAAAGATTCTTACTCCGCGTTCAGTGGTGTGCGATCAAAAGGAGACAAAAAGCTGCTTGCTTGCTTCAAAAATTGTACTGCATCGTGTTGGTAAGGTATGTGTATTGCGCGGCTCCCCACCAGGTTTGAATAACGTATGTGCTTCTTTTTCTGATAAAGAAACAAAAAAAAAAAAGAAGCAGCTTTTTGCCGGAGGTTTTTTTTTCCCATGTGTTGGTGACTTCCGGCATAAAAGCGTTTTCTGCTCTTCTCTTTCTTATGTTCATTTATATTACTGGTGTCTTGCATTAATCCTGTTGTCTGTGTTGTATTTAAATCAATTCACAAAGCACGTTTGTGGATTGGTTCACTGTCATCTAAGTTTGTTTAGCCCATCCATCTACGATCTTCAACTTATAAAACCATATTTTTGAAAACTCACTTAACTTATGCACATCATCTGTTATATATATAGTTTTGTGTTAACTTTATAATACCGTGTTGGTATGTCACATGGTTTATGAGATTATGAGTAACGAATTTCAGTGAAATTGTAACATCATGTCGATTGCAATTTGATTCTCTAACGTCTCTACAATTTGAGACAAAAGAAAAGAAATGCCATGAAGCCAAGGAAAAGAGTGGCAAAGATAGCAGCGATTGCAACCAAGAGAAAGGGGATCCTGGCAAATTTGAACAACTTCCGCAGGCTTTAGTTACTGACATTTTCTCAAGGCTCTCTGTCAAGACAGTTTTCAACTGCAGGTGTGTTTGCAAAGAGTGGCTTTCTATAATTTCTGACCTTCAATTTATTCATCTCCATGCTTCAAGATCACCCAACGGCATCTTGATCAAGGACTATCCCCCACATAGAAGATCAAAGAATGCTTATTTCACCCATGTAGACCAATGTGTTGGCTCTGATTTTCGGCTTGAGAAAATTAGGTTTCCCTCCCGAAATAACCTACCACCCAAGGGAGCCAGACCTGGCTTTCATAATTATATGATAAACTCATGTAACGGTCTACTTTGTTTTTCTGGAAAGGCTAATCAAGATTATTACATGTTTGTGTGCAAGCCAATATTGGGTGAGTACATCACCATTCCACCTTCCAATCAAAGTGGAGACGAATGCTTTTGTGTTGGACTTGGTTTTAGCCATGTGACGAATGAGTACGAAGTGTTGCAACTGAACAATAGCGAAGTGGCTGAGATATACACCATTGGTACAAGAGCATGGAGAACCATTGGAAATTGCCCTCAGGAGTTTTGTAATTATTTACCGTTCAATGCTTTTCTGCATGGAGCTCTTCTTTTGCTTAACCCTAACATATTTGCACTTTCTTGCAATAGCGGAAAACAGTTATGCATTTGCACCATAGAGCATGTTTGATCCGCGAGTGCTGGGTTTCTGATCTCATAAGTACTTTTGACTTCGACAGAGAACAATTCGGATCACTATCCTTACCTAGATTACCAGAGAATCATTTTTCTAATATGTTGGTATTGAATGTGGTGGGAGATTGTCTCCATTTATGTGTGATTGGTGTTGATTCTCTCAAATTGGTCATGTGGGCTATGAAGGAGTACGGTGTTCAAGAGTCTTGGACAAAAATCATCGTTTTTGAAAGCTTGTATAAGTATCACAGGGATCTAAGCTGGCAGTCGTATGAACATATTATGTTTCTAAATAATGATGAAATCCTGCTGTTGTTCAACAATAGGGATGTGGTTTGTTATAATCAAGAAACTAAGAGCTTCAGGGAGATATCAATTCAAGCGACTACATCGCCCTTTTTAGCAATTGCTTACAGTCCCTCCTTTATTTCGCTCTACGATGTTGCAGAAGGAGAAGAGGTGGAGAGGTACTGATCAAGTTATAGTCTTCACTTTTTACTTGTGGAACTGTCGAAGTTAAATCTTTTTTAAGACAAACGTGACCTATGTTTTTGCATTTTTCAAACATGCATAAAAAGGTCGTATGAGTTCTACTAATTATACCTAGTTCTGCATATCATGATATACGCGCTGTTTACTAGGCCGCGACAAATGTGACATATCCTAAACTTAAAGCAAACTTTTTGTTAGATATAGATGGCTTTAGTTTGTTTACCTTTCTTTGGTCACGTAAGAGATGATTGTTTCTTTTTCACTGAATGAGGCAAATGATTTTTCTCTGGTAAGTTAGCTGCATTTCTGTGTTACAACTCTTAGTTTTGCTTTTTTGGTTGGGGAAGTTGATTATATCCTTCATTTATGTCATATTTTCAGGGTAGGCAACAGTAAGATATCTGAAGGGAGTCACGGCGGTGGTGCCGTCCGCGGTGAGCACTTTCAATTACAAGGAAAAGAATTATGTTAAGCATTTGGTGGGAGGCACGGGGTTCAATGCTTAGATGCAAGTTCCTAGCTCTTCTTCAATTACTTTTGTATGAAGGTTAATCGTTGGAGTGCAAAAAAACTCACCTTGTATTCTTCGGCAAATTGCTTCTATGGATACCAAAGCATATGGTAAAAGAGGCCACCAGAGAAACTGATCTGCTTCTGTAGATAACAAGGGGATTACAAAGCTCTTGTTATAATTTAACTTTTGGGCAATTACCACTTTACTACTCCGTAAGTTTTGCAGATCTCGCACTCAACTACACTTGTTTTTTCATATCACTTTCATACATAAAAGTTTGGTTTTTCTGTTTACACTTTCCCATCAGTACACCAGCATACCGAGCGTGCCAGGCTACTTACGTCATGCAATGGTTTGGTGTGTTTAAGTGTAGAAGTAGAAGTTGAAGTATCAGGTTCAGATTTCAAAGATTGGCGTCTTATTTAGGAGAAATTTTCATTATGTCTGAAATATAGGATGATATAATATGCGTCATTATATAGCTGAAGAAAAGTTTTATTTTTGAAGTGTCTCAGCATTATTTAATGACATATGATGTACCATCTTATGTTTCGAGCACACTAAAAACTCTCTCAATATAATTAAGGGTAAATCTCAGTTTATTACCCTCAAGTTTCGTGATTTTCAACATTTTGTATATAAAGTTTTTTCTCGTCCCAAAGTTATACTTAAAGTGTTAATTTTGGGACAGTATCATACATCTGTTAGTATGACTGTTAAGTTTCCCATTAACTGATGATATAGTGCCTATGTGGATAATGACTGGACGCCATGTGTCATTAAGGGGTCCATGTGGAAATTAAAAATTCAAAAAAGAATTTCCACCCAAAATTTTAACTCATAACTGTGTACTGCCTTCCTTTTTTTTTCCCGCCAAAATTTTTTGAAAAAATAAATAAAATTAAATAGGGAAAAAACCACAACTTTCTATTCCAAATCTGTAAATTTAATTCCAAACAAACTTTCAATTCGCTTTCCAAAAAAAAAAAAAAAAAAACTTTCAATTCTAAATCTGCAAATTCATCCTTTAAACTACCAACTACCAACGAAGTTCACAATAAAGTTTCAAGGGTTCACAACAAAGTTCAATTGTCAACAACTTTCAATTCACAACAAAATTCAATATTCCAAGTTGTACATCCTCCAATTCACAGGAAAGTATCAAAAGACCACAACTTTAACAACTAATGGGTCAGGTGTTCTTCCAACATATAAGTACACAACTAAACCAAAATAAGAGTACCAAAAACACCAAAGATCTGTCCAAAACACTAAAGATCTATCCGAGAGTTGTTTAAAAAAAAAACTAAGGGGCATATTCAACTATAACAAAATGAACCCTTAAACAACCTAAAGCATTAAAGCAGCATCATGGAACATTCCTCCTCCTTTTCTGACCTCTTGCAGTAGACTTTGAAGCATTAAAGCAGCATCATGGAGCATTAAACAACCTAAAGCATTAAAGCAGCATTATACCTCTTCACAAGCCATGTCACTTTGCAGTTACGATTTTCCCTCCAAATCCTCGGACATTCATATTTCCCAACATAAGTTTTCACTTGCATTGAATCTTCATGTACACCCTAGAAGCATACAATCTCCATGCACAGTTTTTCTCACGCTTTGCACTAATCTTCCATTTCTCATTCATTTTTAGCTTAATAGAAGGTGCACCATGCTTAATGGAGTGAGACCACACTGCCTCTCTCAACTGTGCAGCATCTTTGAACTTCAATCCCTTTTTCAAAATTTGGATCATGCCTATCGATTTCTTCATTGAACTCAGGGTAGATGACATTCTCATCACATTTTGAACCTGAATCATCAACACTGTGTAGGCCATATGAGTCTTCTCTCTCATCATCAAGTGGAACATCTTCTACATCCCTTGCATCAATAACGTCTTCTGGATGTTGGTTCCCAACCCCTTCACCCCTTTCAGCATCTCCAATCACAATGTCTACAACCGTATCATTTACTGCACGATGATCATCACCTTCCAAACTATAGTTACTGTCCACAAACTTATTATCAGTAGTGTCATCTTTTGCATTTACTGCCACAAATAATGCATATTTATTAAAAACCTAAACTTTGCAAAAATAATTGAATACTGAAATTAAAATTGCAAAAATAAATGTTTTAAAAATTTTACCTTCATTAGCTTCTAGTTCTGGCCCTTCCTTAACTTCTTCAAATCCTTGACCTTCATCACCTTCATCACATTCATTATCAGCATTGAGAGGACCATCTTCAACCTCATCTCCACTTCCTTGTCCTACCTCAGTTGCTTCAGCCTCATGCTCATCATCACCATTGTAGGCTATGTCATTCAAAAGACATAGCCTTTTTTCTAAGTGATCAGCACCCCTTTTTGCTCTACCCTTCTTCAATTTTGATCCACTTCCCTTTGTAATCGAAATTGCCACTCTCAATTCCTCAATATCTTATATAGTAACACCTTTTTTAATATGCCACTCTTCATGGCAGCTTGCTTCGGACATAGAAGTTCTAGGTACATTTCTATTTCCCTAGTCCCTGGAACATACTTGCACATTTTAGCCACATCTTGGTCCCGTTCAGTAAGCCTTAATCCCTCCATATAAGACATCTTAGGAATCCTACAGTGATACAAGATAAACTCATCATATCCTAACTCCTTAACCATTTCATCAATCTGGAAAAAAGACATGAAGTCTTTGTCTACATAATAAAACCAAACCTCAAACCCTCCCATATATGCATTATCAGACCACTTCCCACCGTGGTTAATTTTAAGGGTAAATAATTCAGGCATGCATGCAAATTCAAGGAAAAAGATTTTAAAACCCAAAAAGTTAACCCAAAACACTAACTTGTGGGACCATGAGGACAAAAAGGTGAAAACAAAACCATGGGGACCATGAATACATGGTTTTTTAAAGACTGCAATTGAGACCACAAATGAAGACAAAACCACATGCACATTGAAAACAATTAACAATGCAGGAAACCCACTACAAAACACAATTCCACAAACCATAGGAAAAAAAAAGGGATTGGAACTCACAAATCCCTAAAATTCAAAATTGAAAAATCCGGAAAACCTAAGCCCATATTATCTACGCTTTGAAAATGGTGGGTTACTTACAATAAACTGGTGTTTCAGCTACTTCAATTCTCCTTTTTTGCCACCCCATTGCTAGCGATGGCTTCATGACAACCTTGTCCAGAAACAGTTCCCCTTCTTTGATGTGCAAAGGTGTGTGCAACGTATAACGGCGTGCGATCGATAGCGAGTTGGATCGACGGCGAGGTGGAGTGACGACGAGGTTGAGCGACGACGAGGTGGATTGACAACGAGTTGGTAAGGTTTTGGACAGAGATGGAGGATCGAGATTTTTGGGGGTGTGGGCTTTAAGTGAAAAGTGGTTTTCACTTTTGCTTTTTGACTTTTAATTGTTCATATTCTCAATTTTGAATTTTGAAAATTTTGGTTTTTTTTTTTTTTTTTTTGTTGAAATTTTAATTTTTCATGTGGACCCTTTAATGACACTGGCACCCAGTTATTGTCCATATGGGCGCTATGACATCAGTTAATAGGAGACTTAACAGCCAGACTAACGGATATATGAGACTGTCCCAAAATTAACACTTTATGCATGACTCTGGAACGAAAAAAACTTCATGTACTAAATATTGAAAACCACAAAACTTCATTAAGCGTAAGAACAGAGAACATGCAAATAAGACAAATATCCACCTCTTTCGAGCATTTACATATTCTAAATTTACAACTCCTAATTATATGGCACTTTAGAAAATATCTACTCTTTGGTTCAAGCCTCATGCATTCCTACCAAGTAATCTACTTTGTAAGCTCCAAAGATAATGTAAATAGATTGATAACATGGTGATTAAGAATTTAACAATAGACCAAAAACCCAATAGGTTGGCAATTAAAATTAAGGGAACTTTAATGAAAAGCTCTCGGTATTACTCACTTTAATGAAAAACCACATTTTTACATTAAAAAGTCAATCCTAGTACTATTCACTTTACCCTTTATTTTGTCCTTATCGTTAAAATTTAAAGTTTTCAAGTCTTTGTAATTAGTTTTCCTTAAAATTAAAGATTATTCATACTAAGGGCTTCATCTAAGCTCTAGCAAAATAAATATTTTCAAGTAAAAGTAAAAGAAAGATAAAATCTAGAATCCATGACAATGCATGTCTCAGACTCTCAAGCTCTTCTTCTCTCTAATACTTGAGTATTGTATATTGAATATAGTGATCTTGTAGAGAGCTTAGGCATGCCTTATATAGTAGAGAATAACAAAAACATCTATCAAAAGGTCTAAGAAAACTCTCTTGAAACAAAAACAAGCTAGGAAAGAACTCCTTGACTTGGGACATACCAGCCATTTTGTACGCTAGATTTGGAGGGTCTTTCCACCTTTTAAAACTTCTGGAAAATTATGGAAAACATAGATTTCGTGATAGTAAAGAAAAAATATTCTTAAACGGGTATATATATTGCCAAATATTTAGGGGGTGTAGTCAAACTAAGATTTTAAAGGATTTTAAAGAATTTTAAAAGTAATAGATTTGATAGGATTTAAGAGGATTAAAGACTTCTACAAAATTCATATGGATTTTTAAAGAATCTTAAATCCCACAAAATCCACAACTTATTGAAATCCTCCAAAATCTTAATTTTTTGAATACACTTGGATTTGGATGGATTTTAAAATCCTTTAAAATTGTTTAATTGACTACACCTAGATTTTAAAGGATTCTAAAATCTTTTAATTGACTACACCTAGATTTGAATGGATTTCAAAATCCTTTAAAATCTTTTAATTGACTACACTAAGATTTTAAAATCTTTTAAAATCCTCTCAAATCCTAGTTTGACTACATCTCCCTTAATTTTCTCGCCATAGTAAGGACAAATTTAGTGAACAAAATTGGGTTAGTTTTGTGAGAATCGGAGAATATTGCCAAAAGGGCTTTATAGCGAGAAAAATGATTTCTCGCTGCAAATTCCTTAATTTGTTGAAAGAACAATTTGTTGTAATGTATATTATGACACATAATGTACCACACGACGTGTTTCGGACACATAAAAAATTTATCCATTTGAGATGTATAAGAGAGAATAATCAATTATTAATTATAAGAAAAAAAATTAAAGAGACCTATAACTAATAAATACAAATCATCCCTACCTATTTTACATTGCAATAATCAATCTTAATTAAAGTGCTTGATTCCTACATATAGAAATGAAACTCACCTATACTAATGTGTAACTAGGTGTGTTAAGGGCGTTGTACACGTATTAGATGATTTCTTCTTTCTTGATTACCATTTGACATTTGTCATTTGCCAAATACATGCAGTTTATACGTGCCAATTTAGCAGGTAAGAAAAGTTTCCACAACAAAACATGCAGGTGGTGGTTCTTCTCTAAAAACACTATATCCCAGTGCTCCGGAACTTTCCCAATACCAGACACAAAAAATGGCGAGAGAAAAGAAAGGAAATCCAAAGAAAAGAACAGAAGGCAGTGCAGCAATCAGCAGCAAAAACAAAGAGAAAAGAGAAGGATGCAACAAATTCCTACAACTTCCAAAGGCTTTGATCGTGGAGATTCTCTCAAGGGTATTGTCCATCAAAACCCTCCTGAATTGCAGGTGCGTTTGCAAAGAGTGGCTTTCTTTAATTTTCGACCCTGAATTTACTCGTCTCCACGCTTCAAGATCACCCATTGGCATCTTGATCAAGACCTATCCCCCTATAAGAAAATCTAGGAGACTTGATTTCACCCATATACTAGATTCTGCTGGTTCTGATTTGCAGCTCGAGAAAATAAGGTTTAGTCCCAAAAATAGCCTGCCCATCGGGGCCATGCCCGAATTTCGCTTGATAAACTCATGCAATGGCTTACTTTGCTTTTCTGGAGCTAATAGAGATTACCCCTGTTTTGTGTGCAATCCGATTTTAGGTGAGTATATTACTATCCCACATACTGATAACACTCGAAATCGAAATAGTTGCTTTTTCGTTGGACTTGGTTTTAGCTCCGCGATGAATGAATATAAGGTGTTGCGAATGACCAATGGGACCGAGGCTGAGGTTTACACCATTGGTTCGGGAGTGTGGAGAAGTATTGGAAATGCTCCTGGGGACATTGATCAGTTGCCATTCAATGCTTTTCTGCATGGAGCGCTTCATTGGGTTTCATATAGTAGTAAAAGTCCCGAGTTTATACACTCTTTCGACTTTGAAACAGAACAGTTTCGACCCCTACCCGTCCCTAGCTTACCCGTGAATCAATTTTCGGATTGTTTCCTTTTGGAAGTGATAGGAGGCTGTCTCCATTTGTGTGTGTTTGGGGACGATTGTAGTAAATTTGACATGTGGATAATGAAGGAATACGGTGTCCAAGAGTCTTGGACTAAAGTTCTTGTTTTCGAAAAACTGTACGATTGTGTAAAGGAACTGTGCTGTGATGTGTATGAACCAATTATGTATTTGAGTAATGGGGAAATCCTGATGTTGTACAATAACCGCGCTGTAGTTTGTTATAATGGAGAAAGAAAGAGTTTCAGGGAAATAAAGATTACTTGGACTCAGGCGCCCTTTGAGGCCATTGCCTACAGTCCATCCTTTGTTTCACTCTACAATGTCTCAAATGGTGAAGATATGAAGAGGTACTAAGTTTACATTCCAAATATAGACATGTAGTAATCTAGTTACATTTCTTTACTGCGACTTTTATTTTTCGATTTCTGAGTGTTGAATTTAATGTTTCTTAGGCAAATCCAACCTTCGAATTTAATGTCTAATTATCTTCTTGAGTCCTTAGCACTTCTACATTCCTAATAATATTTGAACACTTTTGAGAAGAAAAAGACAACATGTTATTCATATTACTCATAATACATGTAACAAGTTCACTGCCTATTATCTATTGAGACATTAAGAATACAATTTTTCAAAATTTCTCATCATGAACCAACTGGGGTAGCCCATTGGTGAGGGTGGGTAGGACGATGAGCAGGAGTAGGTTAAGTCAAGTGTTCCACGTACCAATGTATGCTTGATTTCTGTTCAGACGAAATTGACGATCAGTTTTGTTATTGTATATTTTGTTCTAGCATTTTGTTATCTAGGAATTTGAAAAAATAAACGGATGCTTCAATAGTGGTTGAGACATTGGTCACTGATACACTCTTTTTGGCATGCTTACCATGTGTGGCATGAAGGGTACAACGACATGAGAAATGGCTGTTTGCTGAAGGGAGTTACAATTCTGCCAGTTCTTGGATGCCACCCCGAAAGTACACAAAACTGAACTCAGGTTGTGGCTGTCCTTTTGGAGAGGATCTTCCTTGAGCCGTAAGTTCTTCGGTGCGTTGTCATAGTTCCTATTATGAATCTGTTTTCTTGTGCCTGTTTGATGGTTATTTTATCCTTTTAATTTCATTTCCTGAATGCATGCTGAATGATTTTGTTTCTTTTCAGCTGGATTTCACTGAGTGCATTCACTCTATATGATCGGCACTTGGGTTTTGTTGTAATAGTTAAGGGATCCCAATATCTCAACAATGTTTTGAGTAGCTCTTCTTCGATCTCTTCCACAGCAAATAAAGAAGAAGACTGCCTTTTTGTTAAGTAGCCATCAGAAAAATTCTGCTTGTATATGCAAGTGATGGCTTGTCTAGAGGACAACGGCGATCGGAAACTTTTGTTAACGTCTATTCTATAGTAATGTGTAAGTGTGAGCCGGGGGTTGCCCATATGGTAACGTCTGTTCTATAGTAACGTCTGTTTTGTTAACGTCTGTTCTATAGTAACGTCTGTTTTGTTAACGTCCGTTTATTCGTTCCTTTTTCCGTTGCTTTTACCTGAATGAAGAAGCTTTCTCTTCACCTCTTCCTTATATATCACACGAACTAAGACTTAATGTGTTTGAGCAAAAAAAAAAAAAAAAGTACTTTGTTAAATATTTGTAACACATATGCTCGAAAATTTCAGTTATCAACTGCATTTTGATCCACTGAAACAGATTTACGATGATTACAAACTAATTTCATTCAGCTTTTGGAGCTAATTCTTGATTCCCACTTGTAAGATTTTTACCACCCGCAAAAGTAAGAATAAAAACACTTAAAATACTTAGTACAAGGTAATTGTAGTATAGTCGACTCTAGCAAAATCATTTTTCACTGGGATTGAATGAATAATTTAGGTTAAAATCAATTTCTTGATAAGATTTTTACCACCTGCAAAAGTAGGGATAAAAAACACTTAAAAAACTTGCAAGAGTACAAAGTAATCGTAGTGTAGTCAACTTTAGCAAGGTCGTTCTCCTCAGAGATTAAATGAATAATTTATATTAAAGCCAAATCTTAATTAATTATTTGGAAACAAAGTTTAGAAAACATGATTTTATAACCTAAAATATTAAAAACGAATTTAATTAAAAATAATTAAATAAATTGGTAAAGTAAATAAAACAAAAGAAAATAGTTTGAAAATCTATTTAAGCATTAGGGTTCCGCCACCACCTTAACAATCCTGCGTAATTCTTCCAATTACTTATAAATTACTCATACATATTTTGAAGGTTAGGTTTTCCTAAATATGTCATACTTGGAACCTCCATCATAGAACATATATCTAACATGCAACCTATCCATAGTGTCTAGATCAAATGTGAACATGCATGACTCATTAAGTTTTGTGAAAACCTTTTGAAAAACTATATAACCCTTAAGACGTGTCGTTCATCCTAAGAAGTTACACATATTAACCACAAGAAGCCTTAGTCAATTTTAGGGACAGTCCTCTGCCAAAATTGCATTAAATTATTTTTCTAAATATCATAATGGTGGCCAATCATCAAGACAAATAGATGTTACAAACACAATAATTCAAAATTCAAAATCTGCATGCATAATATCATTAGCAAATTGAAAAGAGACTACATATTATTGCTAAGGCTCGTGGCCTCACCCTAACAAATGGAATTAGTTACGAACAATCATTAAATAAAATATTATTAAGAACATGGATATAAAACACCTTGAAAATAAACTTGAATCGTCAAAAGTTCTGTAAGCCGAATTCTCCAAAGTAGTGCGTTCTTCCTAAAGTAATGCGTTCGTTTTTTAACCTTAATGGCCAAATAACCTTATTTAGACTTACTACAAAATAAAAACCTATCTAAAAAAGGTTTTCTAAAAACTAGGAAACATGATAGAATGAGATAATTAGGAAATACATTCAAATTCTAACTTTGGAAAATTTGCCCAACCACAAAGAATCACACGTTTCTGGATCTTCAAGGCTCCAAACCAAGCCCAAAAGGGCTAGATATTATTCACTCTTCACCCAAAAGAACAGCACATCCTTCACAGCTTTGTTGATTTATGTTGATGATATTATTATTACAGGCAACAATTTAGATGCCATTAATGCCCTCAAACGGTTTCTTCATACCCGTTTTCATATTAAGGACCTTGGCAATTTGAAATATTTTCTGGGTATTGAAGTTTCTCATTCAAAAAAGGGATTGTATATTTGACAAAGAAAGTATGCCCTTGAAATAATCAAGGATTGCTGTCTTTTGGGTGCAAAACCCGTCAGATTTCCAATGAAGGAAAGCAAACTTTTGGATAAAGGCAAACTACTCAAAGACCCATCTCCGTATCGAAGATTGGTTGGACGCTTGATTTATCTTACCGTTACTAAACCAGACATCACATACTCCGTGCATGTACTTAGCCGTTTTATGCATCAACCGCGTCAGCCACATATGGATGCAGCACTTTGAATTGTGCAATATTTGAAGTCCGCACCAGGTCAAGGCTTATATTTCCAGTCAAATAGTAATAAGTTAACTTTGAGAGCTTTTTGTGATTCAGATTGGGCCGGTTGTCCGATAACTCGTCGCTCTACAACCGGGTATTGTATATTCTTGGGGAATTCATTGATTTCATGGAGGACTCAGAGGTAGAAAACGGTTTCGCTCTCTAGTGTTGAAGCCTAATATATAGCCATGGCTAGGACATGTTGCGAGCTCATTTGGTTGCCGTATTTGTTAACAGATTTGCATATACCCATTTCAAGGCCTGCTATTATGTTTTGTGATAACCAGGCAGCATTGCACATTGTTACCAACCCTGTCTTTCATGAGAGAACACGTCATATAGAGATAGATTGTCATTTCATTCGGGAAAAGATTTTAGACGATTTTATAACTACTCGATATGTCAGTTCTTCTCAACAATTGCCAAACATATTTACAAAGGCCTTAGGCAAGGAAAAATTCTCATCAGTGTTGTGCAAGTTGGGAGTTCTTGACATTCACTCTCCAACTTGAGGGGGAGTGTTAGAAAGTCAATGTAATTAGATAGGAAGGAATTATATGATTGATTTGTATTTGATACTTTCCATTGATGTATTCCTAGATTGTAGGTCTTCTTGTTGTACAAGGAAAGCTATTGTATATATTTTGTATTCTATCAATGAAAGGATTATTCTGGCCAAATACGTTTTCTACATATTCTCGATTCTGTTTCGTTACATAAGATATGGGTTGCCTTTTAATAAAAATGTTAAGTGGAAAAAGGTGTTCTTTGTTTAAATATGACTTCAGGTCATCAGCGTTGTGTGTCTTGCTGAACTACAGAACATTACAAAACCTCTGAGTTTCATTGAAAGAACTTTCCCCTTGATGCTATCTAGTAATAATCAAAACAGTATATCGACAACAATTCCTAACAAGCTTAATGACTTTTAGTGGTACAAGGATATGTTTATTAAGAAAATCTGCACGTTGATTGCAAATACTGTGATCGTTTTGCTATTTACATATCGGAATGAACCTCTTTGCAGTGCTGTCGCGACTTGCGATACATATTTAGAGTTGGATTTAATTCAAGCTTTTGGTTAACTGTATATGCATTTGTAAAATACATGGATGGTTTTAGAGGGAGCTGACTTGGTAACTGAATTTTTCAATTCATTGCAGCATGCTTGCCCTACGATATGCAGGAAGTTCTCTGGCAGGTCTGCTTCTTCTCATTGGAATAACCTAAATTCCGATGGTTGGGGTATGAGTTGAATGTTGAATCCCTGTGATTGCTGTTGTTTCTGCCTCTTCATGGTTGAACAATATGTTTCCATAATGCGTCAACAATGCTTTGATGCTGGTTCCTTGTGAAGATTCTTTCGTTGATCGTGTAAAGGCCGCTGTAATGCTGAAGCAGTTATTCCTTTTGTTTCCTCATCAAAGACTAGAGCTGCATGCCTCCAGAGACCAAACTGCGAGTGAATGAGCTTTTTTTTATTACTTATGTACTCTATTCTCCTCCTAATTTTAACTCTAAGCCATATTCCAAGTTATATATGCAATATGAATTAGTAAATCGCTTTCTGATATAATTTTTCAAAACAAGATGATAATGAGTATTTGTTTGCATTAAACTATAGATTCGGTTTAGTTTGGTTTGGTTTGGTTTACAATTGGATTTGAAATTTTCAACCTAGTTTTTTACTGATATTTTCGGTTGGGATCATATAAAATATACCAGACCAGACCGTCTGCGTGTTCAACGCTGTTGGTTTACATAGGAGTTGGGTTTCTTTTTCACTACAGTGTAACATATTTCGTGTGCGATGTGTCTTAAAAGAAGAGTATTTGGTGAAATTGAATTCTGTATTTCAACTCAATGCTAGTATTACATCTTTATACAAGATAGGATGAATCAGGATCCTAGACTGCCTCTTATAATTATGTCTATTATACATACAGAAAAGGAAGGAATTAAGGTCAATCAATTTACAATATTCATCAGCTTATTTCTTGGAATTATCTTCAACACTCCCCCTCAAGCTTGAGTGTATATTGATGACACCCAATTTGGCAAGTAAAGCTCCAAACTGTTGTGAATTCATTGTGTTAGTGAACAAATCCATAACATGAATTGTGGTTCAAATATGGGATATTCGTATCATGCCTTCATGAATTTTTTTCTCTTACCAAATAATAATCAATCTCAATGTGCTTCGTATGTTCAGGAAAGATTGGGTTCGAAGTGATGTGCAATGTTGCTTGGTTATCAGACAACAACATAACAGGTTGTTCATGTTGAATTTTCATGGTTATCAGACAACAGCATAACAAGTTGTTCATGTTGAATTTTTCAAGTCTCTTAAAGCATTCTTCAACTATGTAACTTCACAACAGGTGGTGGCCGTGGAGCAATATTTGGCCTTGGCCGTTGAACGAGTTACTACAGTTTGCTTCTTCCTCTTCCAGGAAATAGGTGATTGCCCAAGAAATATACAATAACTTGTTACCGATCGTCTCATATCTTTGAAACAAGCCCAATCTGCGTCACAGAATGCTCTTGGCTGCATTGTGCTTTTGGCAGACACAAGAATGCCTTATCTTGATGGTCTTTTGAGGTACCTGAGAACCAAAAATGCTGCCTCATGTTGTGGGACTCATGGCTTGTCCATAAATTGACTAAGCACATGAACAAGATAAACTAAGTTAGGTCTAGGTTAGGTCTGGTAATCCTTAAGTAGATCAATCTTCCCACAAGACGCCTATATGATGACAGGTCGCTTAAGAGCTCTCCATTAGTCTATGTGAGTGCTAAATTTGATTCATTGCAAACTTCGCTGGTTTAGCTCCCAAAAACCCAAGTTCTTCAAGTATCTCAAGTGCATATTTCCTTTAAAATAATGAAATGCCCTCGGATGATCGGGCCACCTCGATGGCTCGATACCCAAGAAATATTTGAGTTGGCCGAGACTCTTGAGCTTAAATTATTGCTTAGATAGAAAATGTTTGGTTGCTTCAATGTGTTGTATGTTGTTGCCCACCAAAATTACATCATCCATAAATACAAGAATGACAATGAAACTACCTTTGTGGGATTGGACGAAAAGTGAATAATCCACCTTTGATTGGTTGAAACCAGCTGCTTTGAAAGCTGTAAAAAGCTTCAAAAACCATTGTCTAAAGGCTTGTTTCAACCTATACAAAGATTGACTAAGCTTGCATACTCGAGTCTCCCCTTTCATCTGAATCCAAGGTAGTGACAAGAACACATCCTCATCAAGGTCACCATGCAAAAACGATTGTTGACATTAAGTTGGCGAACATGCCAATTTTGAATAGCAACAACAGTAAGAAGCTCATGAAATGTGACTAGTTTGGCAACTGGAGCAAATGTCTTATGATAATCATCCCTCGATTTGACTATATCATTTGACCACTAAGCAAGCTTTGTAACAATTTGTAATGCCATCAGGTTTTAACTTCAAGTAATACTATTCATACCACATGTTTTTTATACCACATTTCTATACAACCTGTTGATCCTAAAAATTGCAAAGCCTACGTGGCGCGTATGCCGAGTAATTAATAAACTAACTACGTCTTTCAATTGTATGCAGGGCGTGCCAACTCATCGGCTGAGCTCGGCCGAGGAGTAAAATGTGTTGATGTTGCGTTGAACGCTTTGCTGACTTCTTGATCTTGCGACTGCGACCGAGGATGGAACACGTCTCAGCCTTCAGGTTCTAGAGCCTGAAGATAAGGCTGCTAGTTTTTCGAAGTTCAATATCAAATTCGACTTTCAATGTGCTGAATGTAGTAACCTGTAACACCTCCCTTCGCGGAGATAGCTAATGAGATAACCTCTGCCAATAAGGATTCGAAAATCCTTTTCGACCGAGACTTAGATAGATAATCAGTCGACCTCGACGCAATGCTGTTTATCTAAACTAAAGGTGCTCCGGGAACGGCTGATTCTACGGCAACAGTGCTGTTTATTCAAACTGAAGATGTTCGCTGGTTGCCTTCACAATGCTGTTTATCCAAACTGAATGTGTGTTGGCAGAAAAAAGAAAATAAAAAAATCTCAAGATGTTTGAGAGGTTTTGCGCAGGGTAATTGTGTGTTGAATTGGAGGGCCTCTTCCGTTGTTTGTAGCCTTGTATTTATAGGGACGAGTATGCACTGGTTGATAAGCTGGTAAAGACTACCATGTTATTAGAACTCTTCCACTGATTTGAGCCTCAGATAAGCCTTACTCCTCCCAAGACTCTGAACTTAGCCAAAAATACAACCAAATCCGATCCTTGTGCTTAGTCTTATCAATTATCACATCAAATCCCCAAATAATCCGCATGCTTGGAGATGAACAAATAAATATGGCCTTATTATTATTATTATTATTATATATATAGTTAGCCCAGTCCACACGGCATGCAGACTATATGGCCTAATCCCATCATCAATTCTTATGGCCTTGTACTCAATCTGACAACACCATCACCATGCATTAAAAACCTAGCCTACCTAGGTTTCTCATCTCATCCTCACATCATCACCAAAGGCCATCATCTCTATTGTCGTGCATGCATTCTGATCAAATGAATGAAATTCATTTTAAGCTTCCAAGTGATGTCAGACATCCCAAATCAATTCGAACTGTAATGCTTTGTTTGAGATATAAATCGCATCCTATTTTTCTGGTTTAAGAAGATGCCAAGAAGATAATTATTATGATAAAATCCATAATATTATCCTTTAGCAAAAATATCTCCATTTTTCCATCCAACAGTTGAGAACCATACTCACTCAATGGCCTTGATTACTCGGGCCGATGGTGTAAAATCGGGTCCAAACACCACCTTAGGTGGCATTTAATGTGGACAGGCACATCAGATAAAAATTTTGCAAAACCCAAGGAAAGGAAGGAGAAAGACTCCTCGTATACCACAATCATCATTTTATTAACTGGTTTTTCTTAATTATTAGTTTATTAAATAATGAACTAAATTTAAAAATCTAATTAATTCAAATGATGTGGCTGTCTACATCAAATGCCACCTAAGGTGGTATGAAAATGTGGTACAAAAACATGGTATGAATAACATTACTCTTTAACTTCACTTTGTACACCTATTTACAACCAATTGGCTTCCTTCCAAGGGGAGAGGCATAAGTGTCCATGTGTTGTTGCTTGGAGAGCTTGTATCTCACTATGCATAGCCTCGCGCTACTCAAGATCTTGCATGGCCTGCATGAAACTTATTGGTTCTTTGACAAAGGATAATGAGATGATGAAAGCTTTATGTTGTGGGGACTAATAATGGAATACGAAGTACCTGATTTTGAGACCATGTGGGAGATGGATGATGGTCCTGGCTGTGATAGGAGATTAGCTTCTATGTGAAAGTCATGCAAGAAACTTGGCATTTTGGTTGGTCTGCTAGAATGACAAAGTGTCTATATCCAGTGTAAAGAAAGTTGGGGTTCCATCATAAAACTAATTCGCAACATAGAGAGTAGCCTAACTACTTATAGAACATTTAAGGTCTTTCCTCTTTTTAATGTGGGATTCATTCTCAACACGCTCTTTGACATGTGGCGAATTTTCAAGTTTAACATGTAGACAATACAAACCAGGTGATGTGGAGCACATTTGACTGTTGAGCTTCACATGTGAGACAACATGCTATGATATCATGAAGAAAGTTGGGGTTCCATCATAAAACCAATCGGGATTCGGTTTTATGCCAAAACCTCAAACCTTCGTGATGGTGGTGAAGTATTATTAATGAAAATTGTAGACTCAAACTTTTATGGTAGAGAAGATGATGTGCAAATGGAGGATGTAGGCGTATCATCAAATGGCAATGTTGTTGGCATAGGCAATGCAGGTTTTCGTGATTGGCAGCAGAAGTGGTGTGAAAGGGAACTCATGTCCGAAAAATGTGACATCTCGAGTGACAAATAATTTTCTTGATCGAGTTTATCATACACGTGATATCCCTTTTCTCTATATGAATAACCAAGAAATATACATCAAGTTGCATGTGCATTAAATTTGGATGGTTGTTGAGAGTAATTTGGTGTGACTTTAAACAAAAATTCGTAACAAGTTTCACCTTTCAAGATAGGTGTGGATGTAAGACTTATGAGGTAAGCCGTTGTCAGGATGACATCTCCCAAAATTATTTAGGAAGCTTTGCTTGAAAGTGCACATGCAACATTGAACAAGTGATAGTAATGTTTTCTTTCAACTACACATTTTGTTGTCATGCATTGACACAACTAGTTTGATTAGCGATGCCTTTGAGAGAATAGAAGGATTTGACCTTGAATTCATGACCACTGTCACTATGCACAATTTTAACTTGGGAAGAGAATTGAGTCTCAACCATGTTAATGAGTTTAACCAGAAGATCCCTAGCATCAGACTTATGGGACATCAAATACACCCAAGTGCATCTAGTGAAATCATCAACTATAGTGAGAATATAACGTACGGGAATTTCTCATATATAACCAATATTTAACCACTAATTTCATAAATGTCAGTTTTTATAAATACTATCAATTACAACATAAAACATGCTTAAATAGACCAAACTGTCCTTAAAATCAAATTACGCAACACCTAAAGTCGTTGGAATTCATTTTCATTCCCGAGCCACCCACTGCTGCAACCCTCTCCCCTTCTGGCCTCTGCTTATCCTTCTCCTTCATATTGTTTTGAAATGTTCAATTAAAAAAATTAAAATAATAATTAATTTTTGTTCTTATACTTTCGATATGCCTTGGAAACCTAACAAATCAAAGGGAAATATATTGGCAAAGTTGAAAAGGGTCTGGCTAATTGGGAGCGACGACGGCATGTTGCCATATGTTCGCCGATAATCAGGAGCTCTTCCTTTTGTCAAAAGCACACCACAGTTGCATGTAATCAAACAAATTCCAGTTTTTATTGCAAAACCAAAATCATAAACAAAACAAAACATTTATGATTGATTGGGAGGTGGGGATTAGACCGTGAGGTGTGGATGGTATTGTTAAACAACAAATTTTTCTTGGAAATGAATTCAGGTTCATTCATGAACAGGTGGAATTGCCATAATTTTATCTAATAATGTTTGGATTTAGGGTTTGTTATTAACTTTGAGGTATTGAAGTCTATTCTATTGAAATTTTGGATATATTTGATAGTTTCTATAAAAATTGACATTTGCGAAATTAGAGTGTAAATTTTGGCTATATATGATAAATTCTCATAACGTACCTCGAAAATAGATGTAATGTGATAACCATGCTAAATATCAATATATATTATGTAACAATTCGAAATGAGCATTGCTGGAAATTGCACTTGAAGATAATTGTAATCTAGTATGTTTAGCCAATGGACAAACCAAACACTTGACTGCGTCATAAATTAATTGTTGTTCGAAAAGAAAAATAAAGTAGACACTTTGTTGGATGTGGATGCCTAGGACATTAATGCCCAAGGCCAGGAGAAGGTGAACGAACAGAATTGCAAGATGCTTTCTTGGTTTGATCAAGATAGCAAAGCCTCTCTGGTTCAGTTCCTTCCCCAATCATCTTTCCAGAACGTAGGTCTTGTATTACACAACCATGGTTAAGAAAAGCAGTGATACAAAGGGATTGACAGGTGTATTTGTTGATGGAAATAATGTTTAGTTGAAGGGCTGAGACGCACAAAACATTTTCAAGAACCAAACTACAGACAAATATGATTTGACCAATAGGAGCAACATGAGCTATGAAACCGTATGGAAGTTCAACGGTTCTATTCTTCACAGGATTCTCCAAATCACTCTCTCTCTCTCTCTCTCTCTCTCTCTCTCTCTCTTTCTGAGTCTTCAGACTCTTCAATGCTGCTATTCGCGAATTCCTCCAAACCCAGAACTCTCGTGCATGCTCGCACCTCCCCATCGCCACCTTCTCCTCGGCGTTGCATTGTCTTCGCAATTTTGATATCGGTGTTCTGGAAATTGATTGGTATTTACATTGTTCATATTATTTAAAATTCTAAAAATTTGATACTTTGTTGTTGTCGACTATTGGCGCCTTCTATACTGTAGAATCCAGATTGTTTATTAACCATGATCTCTTTGAAATTCAAGGACAATGTTTAGTGTGTTTTATACAGATTGGGTTGAATTTGTACCTCATTTCTCTCCAAGATTCAACTGGTTTGCGTAAATGGAAGTTTGGCTTCTAATTAATAAGGAGAAACTCAAGATCGCAGGTCAACGATCCCACTTCATTGTTCTCACTGGAAACTGAGATGCATCTTCAAGGGGGAGCTTCAAATGTTGCCAAAACTGTGATGCATCTTCCTTGATGCATTTTGAGGTAAAAAAACCGAAGCAAATTCCAACCGAACTGACAAAACTGAATTGAAATTAAACTGTACCAAACTAAACAGTAATTTCGGTTCAGTTTTGGAAAAAACTGAATTGATTAAAACCGAAGCCACTCCTAGATGGACCGCGATCTCAATATCTAAACAACTTATTCGTAAAACTCTTTTTGTCAACTAAAAGAAGTTAAAATGATAATTTAGTCTTCTCTCACAAAATAAAATCATAAGAAGTAATGTAGTTTCACTAAAATCAAATTTTGCTCTTTTATTTAAGACGTCACCCACACGTAATATCATTTCTAATTTGAAAAAAAAAATTCCTCATTTTCTATCTCTCTTTCTTTCTCAGATTGCTCTCCAACCTCTCTTTTTTATATTATAATTTTTTTGTTTTTAAAATTTTTATATTTACACACACATAGACTTATTTGTTTTTAGTAATATGAATTCAACTTTGATATTCTCTTATAAAAGGCGCAAACACTCGTTTTTTTTTTTTTTTTAACAAACGATAGTGTTAGTGGGTTAAACTATTAGTTGTTAGAAGAAAGAGGATAGGTGAGGATCAAATTTGCACCAGGATGCATAAGCATGATTACTTCATCTATCACTACTGTAAAACATCATCTCCAAACTCATCCTTTTATTTCTAAACCATCAAATTGAATCAAATCTAACACAAAAGTACAATGAGAAAAAAAAGTGGGGTAAATTACACTTTACAACCTCAGGTTTAAGGTCTATTACAACCTCATACAACATCTTCACAACATTTCACTTCCATACCACACGTATTATTTTATTTCAATATAATATCTCCGTTACATTTTCCATCCATTGGTCCGTTAAGCACTGATGTGGCTGCCATATTAATGCCATGTGGCTAAACACTTAATAAAAAATTTAAATAATTTAAATAATTAATTTTAAAAAAGAAGAAGAAAGAACCCAGAAACCCATTCCACACCCCCCCCCGACCCACCTCCCTTTCCTCCACTCTTCACCTCCCCTCCTATCCAAAAACTCACCCCCACTGCTTGTTTAAAATAATTAATTTAAAAAAAAAAGAAGAAGAAAGAACCCAAAAACCCATTCCACCCCCCCCCCCCGACCCACCTCCCTATCCTCCACTCTTCACCTCCCCTCCCATCCAAAAACCCAACCCCGCTACATGTTCTTCTTCCGCCATCGAGCGGTCCCTCACTGTCATAGGTCTCTCCTTCTTCCTCCCTTCATCTCACTCTCGCTCCCACATCTTCTTCTCCACCTAAGAGGCTTGTTAATTGAAGATGGTGTTACGGAGGTCCTTGAAATTGGGGTCCCAATGTTTGAACAAATTGAAGAACAGATGAATGTGTAGAGGCCATTGGAGCCTCTGTGGCCCTCGAGGCTTACCATTGTCAAAAACGACAAGAACTTCACTGAGGGAAGTCCAGTTTGAGATGGGGCTCTTTGATTCGAGGGCTTGGGGTTTGAAAATCACCAAGCACAGACTTGTGTTTGTTCCACGAGAAACATTGGGTCATGGTGGTGGTCTGACATCGACAGGGAACGACGTTGATGCTGCCGTTAGAGTCGTCTAGGTGCGTCAGGAATCGTCGGAGAAGACGATGAACGATGGGAGCAACCACCGGGGAGGTGGGGGGGGTGTTGCGGGGGAGGTGGGGTTGGGTTGGGATGGGGTGGGTTTTTGGATGGGAGGGGAGGGAAAAAGTGGGTCGAGGGGGGGATGGGTTTTTGGTTCTTTTTTTTTTTTTTTTTTTTTTTGAATTTTAATTTTTTTATTAAGTGTTTAGCCACGTGGCACAAAATGTGGCAGCCACGTGGCATAAATGTGGTAGCCATGTCAGCTTTTAACGGACCAATGAATGAAAAATATAACGGGAGATATTATATTAAAATAAAATAGTATGTGAGGTATGAAAGTGAAATGTTTTAAATATGTTGTATGAGGTTGTAATAGACCTCAAAGTTGAGATGAAATATAATATACCCAAAAAAATGTGTATCTATCAATTTTTTTTCCTCCTAATTTCACAAAGGTCAAGTCAAATGGAGTAGAATATAATCTTAAATAAAGTAAAGATTAATTCCCATTTAATGCACACACGTACAGTAAGAAGGCAAGAATATAGATCATGAAAAGGTGAGCACGAACCACATGGCTCTGACGTAGCAAAACCTTAAAAATTAGGGCTCTGATAAACTCGTACAGGTTGTACAAAATATTAATTTTCTCAATGTATTTCTTCTCCATCACGGGAAAGCACATACAGGAATACATTAGGGTTACATTGACTAGGTTATACTTGCAACTCCAGAGTCCAAATCAGAGTGGTGATCTAGCCACGCGGGGAGAACTCCACACGAGAGGCGCATCTCAAAAACGTATAAAATAAAACTCTCTGACCTCCTACTGTTTCTCTTTCGTTTTCTATATCACAGACGATCAGGCTGCGGCAGTATAGTAGTAGGACGCCATGAAGAAGTTATTCAAGCTAAGAAAGAGAGTAGCAATTAAGAGAGCAGCGATCGGCCGTAATAAAGAGGAATGGCAGCAGCCCAGAGGTCGTTGCAGAATTCAACAACTTCCAGAGGGTGTAGACTTGTAGTCATGGCCATTCTCTCAAGGCTAGTCTCCATCAAAACCATCCTTCATTACAGATTTATTGGATTAGGTTTTAGCGTTGGGACCAATGAGTACAAGAAGGGATGGGCAACGGTTATGGCGAGCGGATAATTATGGTTATTTACCCATAACCGTTTAAGCTCTTACCCGCATAACCGTTTACCCGTTAGGTATTTGTATAAACGGGTATATCCATACTCATAACCGTTTATAAACGGTTAACCATACACATAATTGCATACCCGCTTACCCGTTTTTAACCTGTTTACTCTCTTTTTTACACGTCTACCTTTTTTTTTTTAACAACCTGAAAATTAAAAAAGAAATTTGTCATAATTTTCTTTTTCTAAGAACTAAACACCATTATAAGTGCATTTAACATGCATTTTTCGTATTAACGGGATATTATTTATGAATATATGTGATGTCTTCCAATTATTTGATGGTCAATCTATTACAAGAATCATGCATGGTTGTAGGTTAATTAATATTCTTCTATATATATATATATATACACACACACATATATAACTACGCATCAGTCTGCTAATAAGCTAAATTGATAAATATTTGGATTTTTATTTAAAAAGATATGTTCATCGATCCAGGCCATTTAATCGGTTTCTAATTTTTGGGTCAACTATTTATTGAAAACTCAAGGCCAATTAAATTAATATATATATATATATATGTACGCATCAGCCAGCAATAACATGCTTCTAAAGACTCAAGGTAATTATTATCTTGAATACTAGATGATTCAAAGCTCCAAAATACTCCAAAACAAAACTTTCGAACACTCTAGTGCTTTAGCATGTTTAATCACATATATTAAACATAGGCCCGTTTATATCAACTATATTTTTCACTCAAGTAAGGGGTGTGTGTGTGTGTGTGTGTGTGTCATAGTTTTAAAAAATACTAGACACTAGTCGGACAGCGGACTAGGACCTAACGGCTAGGCTGGACTTAGACGAATTAAGCAGATTTAGTAATAATATAAATATATAACTAAATATTGAGATATGTTATTTATTAAAAAGGATAATATATATATATATGTAATTTTGTAACTTAAGATTTTTAGTATATAATATGGTTTGGTGTTTAAAAAAATAATACAACATAAAAAATAAAAATAAAAAACCCACGAGCCCTCCACTGCCCGCATCACTCCAATCGGTGGAACTCATATCAAAAGATTCACTCTACCTCTCTCACATTACCCTAGGTTTCAATCCCATACCAAAGATTTAATATTGCCAAAAATATTTAAAAAAAAAAATCAATTATAATATTTAGTGATAGGTTTAGTGGTGGGCAATGGCAATAAATACAGAAAAGTGGTGCACATTACAACACCTTTTTGACACTTTGGAAAACGGAAAGCCTTTTACTTTGGGTTTTTTATTCCGTTTCCTCTTCATCCTCGCTCACATCTTCTCTCCTATTTGGTTCTTTTTCTATTTCATCTTCCTCCTCATTCCTCTTCAAATTTCGTTCTTCTTCAAGTCTGGCTTCGCGAGAGCTTGAGTTGCATATGCAAGTCTGCTTAAACCAGATAACATGATTTAGAGCAGTGCAGAAGACAATGACAAGAACTGTGCATAGATTCGAAGAAGAGAGTTTGAAACGAAAGTTGCAAAACCAGCGGCGGAGGAAGACGTGATTCAATCCGCGTAGACATGCCGCCTAGCACCGCTTAGACCGCCTAGACCGTCTAGGAAGTGGCTAGACAGCCGCCTAGCTCCCTCCCGATTTCTGTAAATGATTTGCCTCAAATCGTATCGAGCCTCGACCGCTCAGCGCCTAGACGGTTGCCAAGAGCAATTTTTAGAACACTAATATATATAATAAACAGTTATGTCTCGAGATACTAAACTTAGCTAGAAACTATTTTTTTTTTTTAATCTTACATTTATTAAAATAAACGGTTAAATGAGTACCTATTTACAATCGTGCGTAATACCCATAATCATCCATTTAAATTATATGGGTAAACGGTTATACCTATAACCGTTTATTTATCTAAACGGTTACCCATAACTATAACTGTAATTTTTAAACGAGCTAGTAACTGCGGTTACCATACCCGTAGGTATTTTGCCCATCCTAATCTTTACTGATTATTGTCTTGGAGCTCTAATTTTCCAAATTGACTATTTTTAGCAAATTTAAGTTATAAATTTGCTTAGCTAAATTATGTCAATTTGGAAATTCAAAGCTCCATAGACGACTTAAGGGTAAACCTGCTTTAATAATTGTCTACTTCATCGCTTAACACTAATGAACCTAACAAAGCGTCAATTCTTCAAAATGTTAGGTAGTTATTTGAAATGTTTAAGTTATGACCAATTTGAAATCAACCGTAAAGATTTGATAGACTATCCGAACTTAACATTATGCTTTTGCTATTTACTTGTTTTACGAGATTATATCTTTACCGGTTAGTAATTTAGTATAGCACAATGCATACCACAAGAGCCTAGAGGTGTTCAAAACTAAAGTATTCGAATATTCGGGCCGGATCATTTTGACGTATAAGAATCATTGGGCCATCGCTGGGGCATGTTGTCTTACTTGGAATGGTAAAAGATATGAATAAGAATGATGCCTGATTATTTAAGTACGAAATGAACAATTATCCTTGATGATTTGATACCTAGTTGTTCAGGTAATTTTAACGTGAGAGACACTTACTTTTATGTACATGCAGAATATGTTGGAAACGAGAATAATACACATTTTGCATATGCATTGTTGGTAATGTTAGATCATTCACCCAGTATCAAAGAAGTTAATGGAATCTAATATTCCATCCTTAAATAAAAAGATATTGACTTTCAGGTATTTTAGTTTGATTTTTACTTTTATATCATGTTCATGACGATAGGTGATTTTTACATACCTTTTAGTTCTTCACACCCCTTCGGATTGAATAAACCAAATAAAAGCAATGGACATGATAAAACAAGATATGTAAGAGACTAAAATAAATGTATTTATCATTTCTCATGATTCATGAATGAGAGAGCTTTCCATCGAAAGAATTGGCGGCCGTCACGGTCCTTTACCATTCAACAAAAGTGTGTGGCCTTATTGACGCGAGCTTTCATATACATACTTGAGTGCACTTATTATTAGAATTTTTGTCACAAATGGTCCTTGAAATTGATCAAACTCATCATTTTGGTCTATCATTTTCAAAATCAAATGTCCCTGACATTCACTACCTCACATCAATTTGGTCCTTCCGTTAAGATCTCGTCAACTATTCCATTAGTTTGTACATGGGACCCACAAATCCAATGAAATAGTGACACGTGGATTAGCAAAATAAGGGTTTTTATCGCAAATGGCCCCTGAAATTGATCCAACTCCTCATTTTGGTCTTGAAGTTTCAAAATTGATAAATTTGGTCCTTGACTTTCACTACCATACATCAATTTAGTCATTATGTTAAAATTTCATCAATATTTTTCGTTTGCGTGCTGAAGTGGTCCCATAGTCCAATTCTATGGCTCCTCATGGATTAATTATAAGAAACTATTTTTTTTAAGAACGAACCAACAGACGATTATTCCGTGCTGACATTTTTCTCGCATCCCACAAACCCAATTGGAAAAAAATTCAATCTAATTCGATAAAATTGAATCCAAATTCAATTCAAAATTGATAAGATTATAACTCACTTGAAAGAATGAGGAGTAAGTTCAGGAGGTCAAGTACGTTAATGGTGACATGGTGTCTTCCTTTTCTTTTTTAGCATACCATGATGAAGACAACGATGACTTTTTTTTTTGTTAGTTTTGATTTTTAGTTTCTTATCTTACTTTTAGTTTTAAATCTTCAAAAAATAATTCCTTATAATTAATTCACGTGACGCCATATAATTGAATTAGTGAGACAAAAAATATTGATGAAACTTTAACGAAATGATTGCCACTCTTTTCCTATGATTCATTTTGTGGGTTTTAGGTTTCTGAAGGAAATTGGAGATTTTGAAAGAGAAGGAGAAGTGAATTTATGGAAAACCCGCAAAATCACGAAGGAAGAGATTTTGGCGGCAAATTTTCCTGCGCGAAATCCAATTTTGGTCTGCGGAAAAGGCGCCAAAATTTGGATAAAAAGGGGGCTGGGCCCGGATGATTAGAATAGGCCCAATATGACATGGCCTTCAACATGATTTCTTTGCGTTTGTCGGGAAATAAGTTAAAACTCAAAAGAAACCTTCCGAGTCAAAACAATTACATACAAGTTAATAGCAAGGAACTTACATTAACAAAAGTATTTAACAAAGCAAGTTATGATCCTGAAGAATTTTCAAGAGGAACCAGTGCTGGAGCATCGTAGACACATCGGGAACCCATTACCGCTGAAAACATAACCCAAGTGCTCATTGCATAGAGCACACGGAGCCCCTGCCCTCCAAGTGAAATCCGGCTGAAAAGAGATTGTCTAGGAAAGACACAGTAACAACCATCAGATGGATTCGAGAAAAAAAAAAGTGATCGCTAGGAAAATAGACTGATGAACTATGAGGACTCACGTTCGCAGAGGAATTCGTGGTTGTTGGAAGACTTGCTTCGAAAGAAGGCCAGGCACGGCCTTAGTTAAGTTTTGTAGACTTGTGGTGTTGCATCTCAGAGGCAGAATCATAACTCCCTTCACGAGGATGATCAGAACTCTCTTCAGCAGGAGGATTGTCGCGTTTCCTACAGCCTTGCACCCTGCATATCATATAGTAAGCATGCCAAAATGAGTTGATATAATTCCCGACAAACGTCTCAGACTCCTCCCTAAACATCCATGTATCGTACAAATTTATGGAATACAATAGTTCTTTTGCTGATAACCATTGCCACTATGTTTTGATATGTGAAAAAAAAATAGATCATCTCAAATTTAACAAAAGAAAATGAACAAAACACATATTAAACAAAAGGCTCTGTCATAAACCGCCTGATGAGTACTGATCGGCCATAGAGATTGGACCATATCAAAACATTTCAAAATGCAGAGATATTGACAGAAATTAAGTTGCAACAGATTTCTATATATTCAAAATTTCAAAGCGTGGATCATATTTCTCAACATACACATCAACTTCCACAAATTGAAAGCAAACAAGTAAACTTGTAACCGAAAAATGCAATTAAATCTATGCATGTATATAAGTGAAGAAAAATTGCTGTACCTCTTCACCTCCTCTGCCCTTGAAACATTATAGAGTGAAACAAAGCAGGGACTGTAACCAATTGCATGAAACTGATTTCGGGTCTGAGTAATCCTAGTTTCTCTGAGACTCATCCTTTTCTGGTTATAGCAAACCACAGCCCAATCATTGTAAGACATTACAATTTCCCCATTTCTCAAAAACACAATGGGTTCATACAAATCGCAACTAAGTTCTCTCGGATACAAGTTTTCGATAACAAGAGTTTTAGTCCAAGACTCTCGGATACCATACTCCCTCATAACCCACATAACAAATTTACTAGAATCGTCCCCAAACACACACAAAACGAGACAACCTTCCAACACTCCCAACTTCAAACAGTCTGAAAATTGCTTCTCCAGCGGTCCAAAGTAGCTCGGTGGGGAAATTGCTGAAACTGTTCCCCTTCAAAGTTGAAGGAATTTGTCAGCTCAGAAACATCGCTACCACGAGAAACCCAATGCAGAGCTCCATGAAGATAAGCATTGAAGGGCAACTGAGAACCAAGGCTCCCAGAAGCACTTCCCATACTTCTCCAAACCCCTGTACCAATGGTGTATATCTCAGCTTCATAGCTGCACTTATCATTCCTGATGGGTCCACTCAACGGAACAAACGTTTGCAACACCTTATACTCATTAGTCCCAACACTAAATCCAAGTCCAATGGAGGTAAAATTAGGCCTAGCCCTATCGCTCCGCGGCACGGTGATGAACTCGCCCAAAATTGGATTGCAGACATACAAAAGGTCCCCTCTTTCGGGTCCAGACAAGCAAACTAAACCATTGCAAGAGTTTATCAGATTAAATTCAGAAATGGGCAGGCTAAATTTGGGGGTAAACCTCAGTTTTTCGTAGCGAAAGCGAGAACCGGAGGATTCCTCAATCCGGGTAAAATCGAGCCTTCTTGTTATGCTTTTGGGAGGGAAGGTCTTGATCACTCAGAGAAGGGAAAATTGAGGGTCGGAAATTAGAGTAAGCCAGGATTTGCAAACGCACCTGCAGTCGAAGAGGGTTTTGATTGAGAGGATGTCCATGACTATAGACCGCTGGAGGAGTTGAAATTTGGAGGGAAGTCTGGGCGGCTGCCATTGCCGTTGTTGTTGTTGTTGGTTGCTGGCCGTCGGCGGTGGTGGTGTATCTGCTGCTATTAAGTTTAATATTTCTGTTGTATTATTCTTGGTAACTGCTGTAATAGCAGTTGATGTTTTTATATACATCTTACATACACGCATGCATTTAAACAATTGCATGTAATAAACAAATATTGTAAAAGGTGGCGCTGCCCATGCTGCAACACATCAGAGCATGGGTTCTTTCTGCTGTAAAGGTGGCGTGCTGTCTGACAAGGAATAATGCAGTATTCCTTCTGTCCAAGTCACATGGCAAGTTCTCTCAACACTCCCCCTCAAGTTTGGAATGAATGTTGATTATTCCTAACTTGCAAAGCAAAGTCGTAAACTGGTATAAGCTCAGTGGCTTTGTGAAGATGTCGGCTGGTTGTTTCATGGTTGAGATGTGAGATGTCTCGATCATTCCACTTTGAACCCTTTCTCGTACAAGGTGGCAGTCAATCTCTATGTGTTTGGTTCTTTCGTGAAAGACCGGATTCGAAGCGATGTGAAGTGCCGCTTGATTATCACAATATAGCTTGACTGGACGTTTATGTTTGATACCCAAGTCTTGTAGAACAGATTTCAACCAAGTGACTTCACAACAAGTTGCTGCCATTGAACGATACTCTGCCTCTGCACTAGAACGTGACACGGTATTTTGTTTCTTGCTTTTCCAAGAGATCAAAGATTCTCCAAGAAATACACAGTATCCGGTGGTAGAACGTCGTGTGTCTCGACATCTGGCCCAATCCGCATCACAAAAAGCATTCAATTGAATTGGACTTCTTGCAGAAAGAAAAATACCTTGCCCTGGTGTGTGCTTAACGTATCGTAAGACTCGCTGGGCTGCTTCCAAGTGTGGAGTTCGAGGCTTCTCCATAAATTGACTAAGAGTATGGACAGCATACACCAAATCAGGGCGCGTGATTGTCAGGTAGATTAGTCTCCCAACAAGTCGTCGATAAGAGGAAGGATCAGTAATACATTGTCCTTCGTCCTTTCTGAGTGATAAGTTTTGCTCCATTGGAGAGGTGGCTGGTTTTGCGCCAAGATGACCTGCATCCTCAAGTATTTCAAGGGCATATTTTCGCTGTGAGAGGGTGATCCCCTTGCTAGAGCGAGCAATTTCAATGCCCAAGAAATATCTTAATTGGCCAAGGTCTTTCAACTTGAATTGCTTCATAAGAAAAGACTTGGTATCTTCAATTGCTTGTATGTTATTTCCTGCCAAGATAATATCATCAACATAGACAAGGAGGGCAGTGAATTTACCATCATGGTTTCGGACGAACAATGAATAATCTGCCTTGGATTGTTGATAACCGGCCTTTCGAAGAGCACAAGAGAGTTTGATAAACCATTGACGAGAGGCTTGCTTAAGCCCATACAAAGATTTATGAAGTTTACAAACTCGTGTCTCCCCCTTTCGTCCGAAACCAGGAGGCAAGGACATGTAGACATCTTCTTCAAGATCACCATGGAGGAAAGCGTTATTAACATCAAGCTGGTGGAGGTGCCATTGTTGGACCGAGGCAACAGCAAGGAGTAGACGAACTGTAGTCAATTTTGCAACCGGAGCAAAGGTCTCTCGATAGTCTAAGCCTTCAATTTGGCTATAACCTTTGGCAACCAAGCGTGCTTTATATCGCTCAATGGATCCATCGGAGCGAAATTTGATTTTGTAAACCCATTTACATCCAACTGGCTTCTTGCCAGGGGGCAGTGGTTGCAGAGACCATGTCCTATTCGCAGCAAGGGCTGCCAGTTCTTCTTCCATAGCGAAACGCCAGTGAGGGTCGCGTATAGCCTGTGAGAATGAGCTGGGTTCTGTGGCAGCTGAAATGGAAGTGGTGAAAGCACGATGTCGAGCAGATAAACGATCGTATGTGAGGACATCAGACAAAGGGTAAGGAGTACCTGGTACTTTGGTCAACGCCGAGTGAGATGAAGGGACGGACCGAGAAGGGAGGTTGATGTCGATGTGATATTGTTGAAGATAACCAGGTGCATGAGTGGGTCGTTTAAGCCGAGGTGGTGAGGTGGAAAGAAAAGGAGATGAAACCGAAACAGGACTCACCGGCGAAGAAGAGGATGGATCGATGGAATCCTGCTCCGGTAGAATGGACGGATGAATGATGGGATCATCATAGGCAGTATCTTGAGTATGTGGAAACACAAGTGGTGAAACTGCAGCAGAAGATGAAAAAGGGAACACATGTTCATGGAAAATAACATCACGGGAGATAAAGATTTTACCCGTGTGAAGGTCGTAAACTCGATATCCCTTTGTGCCATATGGATACCCAAGAAAAAGACACTGTGTGGCTCTTGCATCAAATTTTGTGGGACGATGGTGGTGGGTGGAAGAAAAACATAAGCAACCAAACACTCGTAAATGGGCATACGCTGGCTGTTTGTGGTGAAGTATTTCATAGGGTGATTTGCTTTGAAGAAGAGGAGTGGGAGTCCGATTTATGAGATAAGTGGCAGTGAGGATAGCATCACCCCAAAATTTCTTAGGAAGATGAGATTGAAAAAGTAAGGCTCTAGCAACATTGAGTAAGTGGCGGTGTTTGCGCTCTGCTACCCCATTTTGTTGGGGAGTAGAGACACAACTTGTTTGATGGAGAATCCCCTTATCTGAAAAAAATTGGGTCATAAAAAATTCTGGACCGTTATCACTACGAAGAACCTTGACTCGTGTGGAAAATTGTGTTTCAACAAGGTGGATGAAAGTGATGAGATAAGATCGTGCATCTGATTTGTGATTCATTAAATAAACCCATGTGCATCTTGAGAAATCATCCACAATAGTTAAGAAATATTGTGCCCCTGTGATAGTGGGAACATGGTAACCTCCCCAAATGTCAACATGAATTAACTCAAAAGGAGCTTTTGTGGTGATAGAACTCAAAGGAAAAGGAGCACGTGTTTGTTTGGCTAATGGACAGATCAAACAATCATCAATGCTACAAAAATTCAAATTTTTAATGCAAGTAGAGAGATGCCGTAAGGTCTTGTTGGAAAGATGGCCAAGGCGTTGATGCCAAAGCTGGGAAGGAGAGGCAAAAATTGACGCTGAATTGCACCTGGTTTTCATCACATTATCAAGGTAGTAGAGTCCTTCTCGTTCAGTTCCCGTCCCAATCATCTTCCCCGATCGTTGGCCCTGAAGTAGACACATTTTATCAGTGAAGATGACAAAGCAAGATGAGGTATTAGTAAGTTTGCTGACAGAAATTAAATTCAGTTTAAATGATGGAACACAAAGCACGTTGTGAAGGGTGAGATCATTCGAGAGATGAACTGTGCCAATATGTGTGACATCGGCAAGTGCATGATTGGGTAAGTGCACTTGTCGATTGTATACCGGAACACTTGTGGTCATTAAGCTTGGTGAGCAGACCATGTGATCTGTGGCGCCTGTATCGAAAATCCAGTCCATTCCCTTATTGAGAGCAGAAGCACAAAAAACTCTACCTGACAAGTTATTCATAGTAGAGGTGGTACCGACATGATTAGATGTGGAGTTGGATTGACTCTTATCAAGGAGTGCAAGCAGATTGTGATATTGCTCGGAAGTGAGGCTGTAGGACGAAGAAAATGTTGCTGGAGGCGTTGGCTGGGTATCAACATGATTAGCCTTGGAATTGGAACCCCTGCGATCCTGATAATCTCCCCTATTGCTGTTGTCTTTCGCCTTTTTCATTTTGCGGCATTGATCAATGGTGTGACCTTTCCAATTACAATAGTCGCACTTGAGGTGTGCACGACAGGTATCTGAAGTGTGTCCAGTTGCATCACAACGACCACATTTTAGATGGGAATTTCTTGGAGAAAAATTCCTACCAAAGTTGCGCATGTTATCCCGCACGGCGAAAGCTGCAGTGTCGGTGACTGAGGACCTTCCAGGAGCATGTATTGAAACTGTTCTTTGCTTCTCATCTTGAATAATAAGTGAGAAAGCTTTGTTGACAACAGGGAGGGGATCCATAAGTAAAAGTTGCCCACGAACCGCAGCGTAGGATTCATTGAGGCCCATGAGAAACTTCATGGTTTTCTGACTTTGCTGAAACTGCATTAATTCTTTTGCAGCTCCACATGTACAGGTTGGGAGAGTGCACATGGCATCACGTTCATCCCAAAAACTTTTCAGTTTGGTATAATATGCACCAATGTTCAAATTTCCTTGAACACTTCCATGTATCTCTTGTTCAATATGGAAGAGATGTACACTGTTTGTGTGAGAGAAACGTTCCTTCAACTCATTCCAAATATCAGCTGCAACATTGTTGTAGATGACACTTGCTCCGATATCTTTCGAGACAGAGTTGAGCAGCCAGGATTTCACGAGGTTGTTGCAACGAGTCCACTGTTGGAATTCACTTGTGGATGCAGACTCGGGCCTTTTAATGGATCCATTGATGAATCCTTCCTTGTTCTTGGCATTGAGGGCCATGACCATGGCTCGGCTCCAAGTGGAGTAATTTTCGTCATTCAAAGGGTGTGTGACGAGGATCGCTCCAGGTTGATCAGAGTGATGAAGATAAAGAGGATCGCTGGGATCTTCGTATTTGGTGTGTTTGCTGGAAGAATCAGTTGCCATGTCGGCAGGCAGTGTGCACTGTGCAGTGGCTGTGCTTGGCTGTGCTCTGCGGCTGTGCTTAATGGCTGTGTATGTTCTTCTGCGAGTGTGCAGTTTGCAGTGCACTGGTTGCTGCAGTAACAGATCACAGTATAGCAGCGGAAGAGTGAAGGCAGAGCAGAGCAAAGGATTGCCTAAGCTCTGATACCATATTAAGTTTAATATTTCTGTTGTATTATTCTTGGTAACTGCTGTAATAGCAGTTGATGTTTTTATATACATCTTACATACACGCATGCATTTAAACAATTGCATGTAATAAACAAATATTGTAAAAGGTGGCGCTGCCCATGCTGCAACACATCAGAGCATGGGTTCTTTCTGCTGTAAAGGTGGCGTGCTGTCTGACAAGGAATAATGCCCTATCGCTCCGCGGCACGGTGATGAACTCGCCCAAAATTGGATTGCAGACATACAAAAGGTCCCCTCTTTCGGGTCCAGACAAGCAAACTAAACCATTGCAAGAGTTTATCAGATTAAATTCAGAAATGGGCAGGCTAAATTTGGGGGTAAACCTCAGTTTTTCGTAGCGAAAGCGAGAACCGGAGGATTCCTCAATCCGGGTAAAATCGAGCCTTCTTGTTATGCTTTTGGGAGGGAAGGTCTTGATCACTCAGAGAAGGGAAAATTGAGGGTCGGAAATTAGAGTAAGCCAGGATTTGCAAACGCACCTGCAGTCGAAGAGGGTTTTGATTGAGAGGATGTCCATGACTATAGACCGCTGGAGGAGTTGAAATTTGGAGGGAAGTCTGGGCGGCTGCCATTGCCGTTGTTGTTGTTGTTGGTTGCTGGCCGTCGGCGGTGGTGGTGTATCTGCTGCTGCTGCTCTTTTGTTTGGATTCGTGGGGCTTTCCCCTTTCCTTACTCTCGGCATTTTTTATTTCCGGCGGCGGACGGAAATGAGGAGGCAATTCGCCGTGAAAGTGAGAGGTTGGTCCGGTGTCCTTCACTTGTGGGCTTGGTTTACCAGTTGGACTAGTCAAGACTTTCGAGTTTCGAGTCAGCAATTTTTTTATTATTTTATTAGGTTAGAAAGTACACGAAATTTGAATCCCCGCCGTAATGCAAGAATAACATTTATTCTCCACGTTTGTTTTTAAATTTTCGTTTTAACAACAAACAAATGTGCAAGCAAAAGCAGCTTGATCTGGGATGATGAAGACTTGATAACCGAATAATTTTCCCGAAGAATAATTTTCACAATGAAATGCTCGACGGGAATTCAGTTTGTTTTCCAAATTTCCCATCAAATAATTGCTTAAACTTGGCACCTTTGAGACCGATTCTACGGTACCTACATGCACCTAGTACCGATGTTTTTTAAGGCCGTTAGATCAAACCAACTTTCAAATGTGCAACGGCACTCGGTGCCTGTAGGTGCTGAAGAAAAATCACATTTGACACAATCCAATGTTGTTGCAGGTATAGGCGGGAAAAATTCATCCATGCAACACCCCCAGGCCATGAAACAATAAACTAAAACAAAGAGGTTTTATTGGCACTTTAGCTTAAGATAAAGTATCATAACAAGCGACTCACAAACAGTGCATTTCAGATTAACAATCTTTGTCTTTTCTTCATACACGGCAGAAAGCGCATTAAGGTTTAAGCGTACGAAAGCAGCTTGATCTGAGGAGACGACAACCTCAAAAGACCTCATAGTGCAGACGTTTCAGGAACAAGCTTGATGGAAACGCTGTTGACACAGTGGCGTTCATCTGTCGGCACCTTGTGCCCTTCCCCTTTAAGAACATGTCCCAAGTGACCGCCGCAAGCTGCACATGTGATCTCAGTTCTCCTCCCATCTGGGTCAGGCTGAAGTACATACATAGTTGTTTCAGTTACATCCAATGTCAGCAAAATGCATTAGTTAAAAACAGTAACAAACGACATTTGCATTATCAGCAATAGGAACGCACCGATCGGTTTATGGCTCCAGGCAGACCCTCGTAGAATGCAGGCCAACCGCATCCGGAATCAAACTTGGTAGTTGACTTATAAAGTGGTGTCCCACAACCAGCACATTTGTAAACCCCTTCTTCAAAAACCTTGTCATATTCCCCAGTGAATTTTGGCCTACACAAATCCAACCGTAAGCAAGTGTAACCTAATCAATTCACACATTGTGCAGATACTAATATCCCCCAACATTGTAATCAAGGCGAGGGGATTATATAACATGTATTATATTGGTAACTGGTCTACAGGAGTAATTTCCTCTTTAATCTATTTCTATTTATACATAAATAGGGGAAATTAAAAGAAAGAAAAAAGTGTAAAGGTCCTCAATGTGTTAACAAAATAAGGAACATAAAAACTAAAAACTAAAAACGAAATGGTTATCAAATGGCTCTTAGTTTTGCAAGTAGACTAAAAACAGTTGAACAACACTAGTAAACAAGTAAACACTAAAACCCTTCATGGGTCTTCTTCTACCAATTGGTCGCAGATGCTACTTTACTGTGGCTAACAAATTATTAGACTTGGAATTTTTTGTACAACCTTGCAATTCATAACATGTTTTTATGAGTTAAATCAACAAGAACACAAAAAAATTATCAGAGAAACAGAAGATTTAAACACAATATTGAATATTCCATGCAAGAACAACAAAATCCATAAATTTCTTCAATCAACCAGACCAATCACAAAATCCAGAGAAAAGATCAGTACCCGTCAAAATCCAAACAGCACATTAGACACAGCTAAATAGATCACAGTATAAAATATGATGACCATAATTAGAAATAGGAACAGGCAGAAAAGAAGAGAGAGAGAGAGAGAGAGAGAGAGAGAGAGAAAGAGAGAGAGAGAGAGAGAGAGAGGAATTACTCAGTTCCTTTCTCGCGTAGAATCCTGAACTGCTCCGGGGAGAGAACAGCCCGCCATTCTTCCTCAGTTTTCTGAACTGGCCCTGGTGGTGCAAGTGCAGGTGCAGCCATGTCCTTCACTCTCCTCACTGATTTTTTTTGGTCGATGCCTTTTCTTGGGAAACTTTTGATATAGACTTATGTGGAAATTCCAACATTGAACATGGACGGAAAATCAATCAAATCGCCTGTTGGATCATCTCCAGAAGATTCCAAATTAGTAGAGGATTTTCGTCGAAAACACGGCACACCAAATATCAGAGGTCATTTTATTAAAATTACTATATACTTATCATACACCTAATTATTTGTCATATATTTTTTCACAACTCTGGTTAACTTTTACGTTAAATATTTTTGTTTTAATTTAAAAAAAAATTAACCAAAATTAAGTAAAAAAACACATGACAAATGTTTAGTTGCATGGTGAGAAATTTTTTTTTAATTATTAAATTTTCTAACTGAGTGAATTGATTAATTATTAAAAGGTGATGCTAGTCACACTCTTTATTTTCTCACACTCCTTATTTTTTGTCGTTTGATCGAAAGAATTGAAAAAATTTATAGTACAAAAATTAATAAAAACATGTGTGAGAAGTAAAAAAAATGTGTAAATAGTATCACCCATTATCTTTTCTAAAAAAAATAATCACCACTCATTATTGAATTCAAAACATTTAATAATCAATTTAAATTAATTTAAATTTGCTATCAATTTTGAAAGCAAAATAACTATTGTTACCCGCACTTTACTGCAAGATTAAAAATTGTATGAGATATTATGGTTAAAATATATAAAAGATTATGTCGTAGAAGATCAATACTATTAGTCTATTACATTGGAAAAGTTAGGAAGATTATTACATACAAAATATTTAATTGATACAATCCACATAACGATGGTATAACTTTTGGCTATCTATGCACAGAAAAGATTAGATCAACATATTCTACTAAAGTAGCTTATGTGGTTTTCGGTTGACAGTAGTACTTGTATACAAACCGATTACAAAAAGTTGGGCTATTTACATGCACAAAATATAAGGAATATTCTTTCAGTGGCATTAATAAAATATGACAAAAGTTGTCTACCGGAACACCAAAGCTCCCGTCCAGGACTCTTGATTGTCAGAAAAGCAATTTATACCAATTCAAAGACCAAAACCCTTTCAAAGTTCCGTCCAGTACTCTTGATTGTCAAAAATGCACAAAAACTTCCGTCCAGTACTCTTGATTGTCAAAAAATGCACACAAAGCTTCCGTCCAGTACTCTTGCTCATTTCTAATTATGAATTCTCTTGGGACTCCAATCTTCTTATCCCAATAAACGACAAAATGAGACTCATCTGCTGTTAAGGGGGTGATTGTGGCAACCCAATTTTCCTATTATGCTGCGTTTCCTAACTTGCCTTGCAACCAAGTTTTTACAAAAACAGATTGAATTCAAGAAAGTAATTAAACTAAGGCATAAGAGATTATACGAAAAAGTACATAAAATATAAACCATATATACCACTTATTATACTACTTTGTATTCCGAATACACCTAAAAATATATTGATTTCTAGTGAACGTTCAGTTCCAATTAATCCCACTTTAGTTTCTTTCAAACCCTTCAACTTATCCTTGACTTTTTTTTAACAACATCATAATTAAGAGTTAGTGTCCATCACATCCTTCAACCAATCCCATCCATACCATTCATAATCCCAATTTTACCCTCTAAAAGCCCTTGAACCTAACCTTGACTTTGCTTTTACAGCTTAGTTTCATTTAAAAGCTTATTTTTCCACAAAATCATAATGAGTTTCTGTCTTACATCACATTTTAAACTCTTGATAACATCAATCTACATCTTAAATCAGAAGGAACCTCCAAATCTAGAAATATGAGTAAAAAAAATGTTTAGTAACAGAATTTGCCAATTCTAATTAAGAACTATTAATCAAACTGTAAAAGCAACATATGAGTTTTTTCCAACTTCAAACACAGAACCAACAGCAAGAATCCAATTGGAAATAGAATAGACCAAACAGACCATGAAGATTATACAATCAGAAGATATATTTGAAGGAGAAGAGTTCATCACATAGTGTGATGACAACCGAGTAGCAGCAGAAACTGAAAAGAGCGAAGAACTTGGCCTCAAATTTTCTCCAGAATAATTGAAAGAATAAATAAACTTCACATGTAGGAGTGATGATGTTATTTTCTCTTAAAATACACTATTTTTCCAGACAAATACACTATATCTCTTAAAATATTAAAAATAAAGTATGCGCATTTTATTCATATTTCTATTCATATCATAAACATAAACCTCAAACCACAACTCATGGAACAACTTTTCTTATTAAACCCTAGAACACATTTTAAAAATTTTAAAATAGTTCTCATTTTTTGTTTTCTTTGCTAAATTCATTCATTTAAATCCAGTTTATAAATTTTCACATCAATCTTTAGAAAGTAATTTTTCATGTAATAATTTAAAATATGTTGTATAAAACATACCTATTGCTTCCACTTAAGAGAACTGATAACACAAAATGAATTAACTTGGGAGGTTAAAGTAAGTTCTCTTACCAAATAACTAAAGCCAAATTGACACAATATCAATATTGCATTGTCACAGGTACGCCATTAGCAACGTTTCTTTCTTGATCCAAACATAAACATGAATCAATTAAAAGCGTTAAAAGATGAAATAACACTTCAATCAAATGCATAAACAAAAGAAAACGTTAAAAATTGGAAAATGACATTGAAAAAAAAAGCTATGTTAAATATGCACGTATTATATTTACAATTAATCTCTATTTTTAAATAAATGAAAATATATTATTATGATAATAAAATGCATAAATATTTTATTTCCTTGCAACTAATACAACCATACATAAAACACACTACATTCAATTTGGAATGTGAAAACAAATAATTCTATTCATGCAAAATTCTAATTCCTTTCTACCATACGAAAAATCCAATTACTCTGACTTGAAACAAAATAACTCGGAAAGCATTATACTTTATCATATTTCATCCAAAAATTGTCCACAAAATAAAATTTTCACCGAGTCAAAAAGAACATTGAAATATTATACCAAAAGAAGGTAATGCATCTTAAATTTTGAATGGCATTCAATGTGTTCTGGTTTCTAGTTTCTTGATAGACAATAAATTAAATCCTATTAAATGTGTTATAGTTTCTTGCTAGGTAATAATATATGCATGCATTCCTAATATATATTATCATTTAGGAATTTCTATCTTTAATTGAAGAGGAAATAATATATGCATGCATTCATGTTAGCATATATCTTCTCTATAAAACCATGATTTCCAAATAATGTCAAATGGATTATAAGTAATGTAAGTAAGTGTTAGAATAAGGGACTAAAAGCATTGTGCATAAATATGTAAAAACTATAAACATAAAACATGTACAGAGTATTTATATAAAATATATAGTAGTTGTTGACAACTCCAATATACATATATAGAGTTGTTCAAAATATAGTTGATCCTATTTTACCGATGTACTTTAAAGAATATAGTGCTTTGACTACTGAGTAGTAATTGGCAGCTAGATCCTTCCAACCCATCTGAATATAGTGCTTTGACTACTGAGCAGTGGTTGGCAGCTTGATCCTTCCAACCCATCTCATCGGGAAGGAATACGTGAACAATGCTGCATCCTTTTGTTTGTAATGATAATCTGAGTTGGGAAGAGCAGAAGCCTTTCACCAACCTAATGTAAAAATAAGTCCAAGTAAATAAGGAGTAAAATAATAGCGACATGCTGTGCAAAGATAAGATGCTATACGACATACGTTGTTTGATCCAAAAAGCGCTAGTGGCAATTCTCGATGAGGCACCACAAACAGGTCAGGCTTAAACATTATCTCATTTTGTATATATGCCAAAATCAGTTTGTGTTGATGAACCATAATCTGATTCTTATTCAATGCACAAATAATAAATATACAAATTGTTAACCTTTAGTTAACCCTCGACATGTGCTCGGAAGAGGGCTCTTCCAACATCCTGAAATCATGTCAAGAGTTCAAAAGGAGGAAGAAAAAACTAATGTAAGAGCTAGGGATGGGCAAATACCCGTCGGTTATGGGTAACCGCGGTTATCCGTCCATTTAAATTTCGTGGTTACAATTATGGATAACCGTTTAGATAATTAAATGGTTATGGATATAACCGTTTATCCATAAATTTAAAATGAATGGTTATGTGTATTAATTGTGGTTATAACGGTTATCCGTTTATTTTAATAGATATATAAAATTAAAAAAAAAACAAAAAACCTAATTTGTAACCTTTTCGTTCTCTCCGCCAGGAGGCCAGGACTAGACTTCGCGTCCGTCAGCCGCTTGTCTCTCTCTCCTCGCTGCTCCCTCTCATCTTCGCCGCTCATCTCTCTCCTCGTTGCTCCCTCTCATCTCCACCGCTCATCTCTCTCTCATCGCTGCTTGGCTCTCTCCCCTTGTTGCTCATCTCAATGCCCCATCTCGATCTCCCCCCACCCACCCTTCAAGGTGCGTTTTACCCTCAAATTTCTTACTTAACCTGATTAATTACTGATTAATTTATTGAAAATCTCTTATTTTTAGGGTTTAGTGATGCAGGGTATTGTTTAATTTTTTTGATTGAAAATTAGGGAAGTCATATTACTGATTGAATATCATATTCCAATTAAAATTAGGGAAGACTGAAGACTGAATATTCTGATTGAAAATATTGTAAAACTAGGTTGATATTTGTAAAACTAGTTTGAATTCACAAACTAGTTTGGAGTTATTCTTTATTTCTGTTTTTTACTTTGGAGTTATTGGTTTACCATTAGCCTTGATAATCTCTATTTTAGCGTAATTTTAATCTTTATTCGGCCACGACTTCTTCTATATAAACCCTACAGGCAGCTCTCCACATTAGTTTTGATAAACCAGAGAATCAATACAGAAAACTAGGCAGCATATTTCAAGCATTCGCTAGTTATACAGAAAACTAGGAATCTTACTGGTATGCCAACACCTCTGGTTAAAAACATTTCTTTTGGAATACTAATTCAATTTATACATTTATTTTGTAGGCCTCTTTTAGTGACAACCAGTCGATAAGACTTTGTAATTGAATGTGCTTAAAGCATTAGTGTTCGAAAGGGTTTAGTTTTGAAATGTTTTGAAGCTTTGAATCATCTAGTATTCAAGATAATGATTACCTTGAGTTTTTAGAAGCTTTACTTTGTAATCATATGGATGTTATAATTGAATACTTGTTTGGGTATGGAAGAAAAATATGTTGAAAAAACATGAATTTTCTTTCCAATATGCTTGCTCAAGTAATGAGAGGTATTTTGTTAGTAAAAAATCATTTATTAGCAAATATATTATATTACCTTGATTGATTAAAACTATCGTTTGTCTTTATTATTTCAATTATCGGAGTTGTATACAATTACGGTTAAAAAAAATACGTAAATAGGCACAAAAAGGGGTAAATGGGTTAAAAAATGGATAAATGGGTAAACGGGTATGGATAAATAGGTATACAGTTACGGTTAAATGAGTATGCAGTTATAATTATGGTTAATCGTTTATAAACGGTTATGGGTATGGGTATAACCGTTTAGGCAATTACATAACAGGTAAACAGTTATGCGAGTATGTGTATAAATGGTTATGGGTAAATAATCGTGGTTACCCGTCCGCCATAACCATTGCCCATCCCTACTAATAGCTTTGTAAAATTGGGGCAGAGCATATTACCTTATAAGGCCTCTTTAAAAACAGGTGGACCAAGCTCTGTTGCCATGGTTTCATCATCCAATTTGTCAACCATTTGAAAAATGAAGAGTCAGTATCTACATAAGTAAAATCTGAAAAGTAATAGCAACAAATGAGCCGGTTGGTTTAAAACAACGATCTAGCTAAGACAACATTCATTCCTGCATATAAGTCACAACTTCTGAGATAAAGAACAGTGATTGCCTAGCTCACCTTAGGGTTCTTTCTCCTTAATGGCTTAATCTAAGGAGATTGCTGTTTTGTGGTTGCCTAGCTCTTCATAAGAGTCTTTCACTTGTAATATCAGTACACACTTTAATCAATACATATACACATTGAAATTTAACAAACAGAGTCATTTGATCAAACAGTTAGTAAGCAAACCTGGAATATGAAGACTTAGACAGTCAAACAGAGCCATCAAAGATGCTTACTTCCCAACCTCTAAAGCTCCTCAATCTGCATTCCATTTGACGCAAAAACAGTGAGAAAACAAAACAAAAAATTAAAAAAAACAAAAAACCAACATCAACCAACACAACAGCCCAATTCAGAGGTTTAATTTAAAATTGCAGTGATGTGTTAACAGAGACTAAGATTTTTTCAAGAATCAGAAAAAACCTAAAAAATTCTCAAACGCACCCAAAATTTGAAGCTGCTTTAATCCAGCTTACCATGAAATTACAGCCACTTGAGAAGAAGGCAACACAGATGCGTTTCTCTGAAAATTACTAAAAAAACTGGAATCGGCGCAGCTAATGGAAGACCAGTGGAAGCGAACAAAGAAGGTCAGGTTCTGACGCGTGGAAAGACGATGGACGATGAAGCTTGGTTGATGACCAACACGTGGGCAGCGGGGACAGAAGCTTTCACTTAGAGCAACTCCACCTCTATCCACTTTGCGCCAGCACCCAGCCCATTTATCCACTTAATTGAACAGTAATAGACCCAATGAACAGTAATAGGCCAAAGCATCTCCACCCCAAAAAAAATGTGCTGGTACCTAGTCTAAAAATGCGCTGGCACAAACGATCTCCACCCCTACAAAATGCGCTGGCACCCAGTCCATTTAAAATATTAAATAATTATTTTATAAAATAATATAAAAAAAATAGTTTTAATTTCGGATAGGATTTTTAACCAATCTCGTCACGCCACGTGTCATTATCCGAACGTACTATTTTTTTAATAGATTTCCGCTAAGATTTTCAACCAATCCCGACAACCCACGTGTCACTTCCTGTTTACAATAATTTAGGCAAGATTTCGATAAGATTTTTAACCAATCTCGTCACGCCACGTGTCATTATCCGAACGTACTATTTTTTGAATAGATTTCCGCTAAGAGTCGGTTGGGTCTCTGGCACTTGTTCAGGCGTCCCTTCCGTGTCTTCAAATGTGTTGGCTTCTTGTTCGGCTGTGTCTGCTTCTGGCGAACTGTGTAGACCCATACCGTGCATGACAACTTCTGGACCGGTTGCCACAATTTTGTATCTAGGGCAATCTTTGACAATTTGCTAACATTCCCATTTGTTGAATGATTTGTTATGGTTCTTTGCATTGTAGAATGTTTGTGCTTGTAGTGTCTATAAAAATGTGGGATAAGATAGTATTAAAAAATACGGGTGTAACACAAATAAATAAATTAAAATATTGATAGACGTGGAATGCATATAAATTACATAAGAAATTACATAAAATATTGATGGGCATGGAATGCATATTACATAAAAATTACATAAGAAATTAAATAAATTAAAATATTGATGTGGGTGGAATGCATATAAATAAATAAAAATATTGTTACCTCATCCGCTAAACTTGTCCCACTACGCAGATTACCAGAAGCATGAGAGAGGGCGTTTTTCCAACAAGTAAAGGATGCGTTGAGTTTTTTCCAACGACCTTGAAGACCTTGACTAGATCTGGCATCTTTTCCATGTACATCGCAAAACGATTTCGTAATTTTACTCCACATTTCTCGCTTATCCATCTCATTACCCGTAATCGGGTCATGAGTAGTGCGAACCCAACATTCACACAACGTAACATCTTCACTGAGCTTCCACGAAGTCATTTTTTTCTCTCAAAGTGTACAAAATATTCAAATGTAGAAAGTGTAGAAAATATTGAAATGTGGTGTAAGGTGGAAGATGAGGGTTAGGTATTTATAGAAAAAAAAATTAATTTTTTAAAAATTTTCTGTATTTTTTAAAAAAATTTTGACAAATTTTAATTAATTTTTAATAAATTTTAATGTTGTAATTAATCTGGACCGTTGGATTTGAAAAATAATCAAATCCAACAACCAACACGCTGCCACGTGGCCAACGGTCAAATTTTTTACCGTTGGGCCTTTTTTTTTTTTTTTTTAATTTTTGGTGAAAAACATGTGGACCGTTGATCTGTGATCGGACGGTCCAATTTAAAAGTGAAATTTAAATTTTTTTTACCGTTGGAAATCCAACGGCCTACAAAAACTAGCCGTTGGAAATCCAACGGCTCTGAGGAGGGCCACGTAGCCCTTTGACAGACTAAGTCCACTTGCCCTGCACGAGGGCCCCACTGCCTGCAGACGCTGTCGACTACTCGCGAGGCGGAGCGCGTGTTGTGCACGCGCCAAGAAAAGGACCGGCCTATGGGTCTGTCCATTTTGGGCTGGGCTCTTGACTGGCACGGGCTGGGTGCCAGTCACTTTTGCGGGCTGGAGCTCATTCACTGCATGCTGGGCCATTTTCTTCACTTGGTGCCAGCACCCAGGTGCCAGGCTGGACTTGCTCTTACGAATCAGGTCGTGCAACATTTGATTTGAACTTTTCGTCATCGGTTATGTGATGCGGCCCGTGTGACTAAAGGCCCGATAGTTCCAAATGGGCTGAGTGGGGCTTGAATATGGCCCATTCCCCACATCGTCACTTCGCGCTTCATGCTTTCAAGTTTCAAAGCTCAAAACTTGCTGGCTTTCTTTGCGACTTCAAAAGTTTGAAAAAATGGAAAGACAGCAAAACCATCAGCAAGAGAAGACACACTCTGACCATACAAATGTAGGCAAGGCGTCAGGACCAACAGGACCGCCTGGATCGTAGCCACTTTTCGGAAACTTTGGCTGCGGTCGGCCGCCTTCGCTTTCTCCTCCGACCACCCCTCCTTTTTCCGTCGCTGCTCCGCTGCGTTCTCCGTCCAGGTTCGCTCTCTCAAATTTTGTTCATTGTTCCTCACATGGGTTTCTATTGGATATTCGAAACTAATCCAAAGTATCAATCTTTTTTTTTTTTTTTTGTATTTTACTCTCTAAGAATTTCGGATATTATATTTCACTTTTTCTGGTTTAAGCATACGACAGAAATTTGGATAAACGGGCAGACTTTTGTGCCCAATTTTGTACGAGTAGAAGAGTTTTTTTTGAAGAAAAAGAATGCATTCGGGTGATCGAGTTCAATTTCTTGGGTGCTTGTTGAATCAAATTCTATAAAAATAGCTCACGTCAGCTTTCTAAATCTGTATATCTTCTTTGGGTTTAAGGGTTATGTGCAAGTCTGGATTGATTTGAAAGAGCATTGTAAAAATATATGATTGAATATCAATTGAGCGATTGGGTTCGGTTATGTTAGCGGGGGCTGAAGCTCTAGGTCCTTTGGCCTTTGAAGGAGCTCGTTCTACTGCGAGTCATCCCTGCAGGAGTCCCAATGCAATCACAAAGTTATTGTTGTATGTTTAATTTATATGCATATGTCATAGCAAAATATGGTGCTGTGATATATTATTGATGTATGAATGTGCTCAGTCACATATAAAAACCTGTGATTGAATAGTCATCGAGCATTTGGGGTTGGTAAAATATTATTGGTGTCTATTTGAACATAGGGGGCCTGAGGCTCCAGGGCAGCTGTATTCTCCTCCCTTAGGCTTTGAAAGAGTTCGTCCTGCTGCGAGTCAACCTTACCCATCTGCGGGAGTCTATAGGTAAGGACATCCCTTGTTACAGTAAACATCTAAATTCATTATTATGTTTTTCACTTGGTGTTATATGATTTTTGCCGTATGTGTCTGTCTCTATGCTGCCACATTCTTATGGTGTATGTGTAATTTATGACACGTCATAGAAAAAAAATAGCGTTGTGATATATTATTGATGCATGAATGTGCCTGAGTTATGCATAAACACCTGTTATTGAATAGCCATTGAGCATTTGGGTTCCGTTATGTATTAAAAACTTATTGATTTTATTTCACCATAGGCTGCCTGAATCTTCAGGGCAGCTGCATTCACCTCCTTTGGCTTTTGAAGGAGCTCATCCTGCTGCAAGTCATCCTTACCCATCTGCAGGAGTTCATAGGTACGACAACGCCTGTAATTGTACATTCATTATTTTGAGTTTAAGATGATTTGAGAAAACCAATTACAATTAGCATCTCTTCTACCCCTTGGTGAGTTACTTTTGCATGTGGTCTTGGAGAACTGAGTGCTTGAGGCTTGTCTGTGTAAAGACAAACACTAACCTATAAGCTTACTGTAGCTTTAAACTAAGGAGCTGGATATACGTTTTGCACGTTTTGACTATAACAGTGTACAAATATTAGTTTTTTTTTTTCCTCGTTTCTTTTGAAAGATATACTAGCCGTTGTTAGATATTTTTTAACTTTATCAAACAAGCATCCTCTGTAATATAATGGTTGTTGTGTATACTTTTCTGATACATGTACAGACCTTTATGTTTAGCAATAGCTACGTGATTCTGTGCTTTACATTTTCATGTATGCATTTATTCGCATGTAAGTCATTTCTGTTTAATGTAACTCCTGTGTTTTATTTTGATTTGTCAGTGGTCCTGTTAAATCAGAAATGTCGTAACTCATTCTTTTGCTTCCAGGTCCACAGAGTCTCGTTCTACTTGGGATGATGGGCAGAGATCCTCCTTTAAGAATTATGATACCCAAGCACATCAAAGGCCATCTGCTGTCACATCATTTGTTGTTTCTCGTAGTTCTGGAACTAGTGTTACTGCCAAGGTGTCCAGATTCCAAGACACTAAAGGGATCAGGTCGCCTCCCTTTCTGTCTAAAGATGTCAATTTTAGAAATTCCACTCAAGGTGCCCGGAAAGTTAAGTCCTTTCTTTCTTGTTAGTTTTTTCATTTTGTTGTCTGTGTTTGATCTTGATGAATTGGCACTTATTTACATTAGAAACTGCATTATGCCAACCTAGTGACTCTAGCTGTCAGAAGTGTGCTTACTTTTCTGCGAATTAAACTGTATTATATGACCGCAAACCTTTAATTTGGCCAGTGTATCAACTTTAGTGATATGATCTATGCTCGTTATATTGATCCATAATGAGGTTAATATGTTTTCTTTACCTCTTCTGAAATGGATAGTTGGTTCGCATATAGGCATGTATTCCCCTCTTCTGAAATGGATAGTCGTCGGAAGTTACTTGATCATTGACACGCACCGATCCCGATATCCGAGGGATATCGAGATGGCCACGTGCTGGCCGACCCCGAGGATGACGCAAGCCATTTAATGAATGCATATGCTGAGAACATGTAAATCATGCGTATAAATTTCGTTCCAACTACATAAAATAATATATTAATATTCAATTGCCAACAATGATAAAGATACTGATAGTGCATAACATGTTGAGAGCATATATCTAATTCAGAATACAGTAGAAGGTGTTATTACAAGGATGTCAAAGCAGAGATGAAGGTACGATATCACTGGTAGGGGAATACCTCGTAGTTCGGATTGTAAGCCTCATTCCTATATCCTGAGGAGGCGCAAAACAAACATGAGTGGATCAAGTTGATATATATATATAATACTTAAACAGTTATCAACATACTAACCCTCAAAGTTTTATGAAAACTCAATAGCATAATATGTAATAGGTTTTTCCAAAAATCCTAGTATGCCATAAAACCTTCATTAAACATATATTGTATAGTGTGCTAACTTGTGGTATCAAATTGCTTGTAGGTACTATATTTCTCGATCCGAAGCCAGTGCATATATCCCTCGGCCCAGAGCCATCTACATATATCTCCTTGGCCTAAAGCCATCTACATATATCTCCCTTGGCCCGAAGCCATCTACATATATCTTCCTCGGCCTGAAGTCAGAACAGTGACCACTAGATAAGCGCAAAACATTGAATATAATATTTCCAAAAATAGGTATATATATCTCAAAACATCTTTATGGCATATGGTCATCCATCATATATACTACAAAGAACAATAGTTTGATAAAGTATGGTATTTCAAAATATTTTCAGTAAAGCATGATAATCATATAATGTAAATCCAATTTACTTATAAAATGTTACCATTAAATCATGCTTTTCATGTATGCATATCTACTATTAAAACATGCATTTTAAAAGGGGTCCACTCACAGATACTTCGTCGTTGAAGAGCCGTACGAAATAGGAACGATAGAATCGCCGCTAATAAATGCACCTAAGCACATAAAGGGTTCAATTAATAAAACTATAATCAAAGGATTGAATTTCGGAAAACAGACGTCATAAATGGATTCAGGATGTCAAAAAACATAAAGAGGGACCTCGAGTACCCCCACACACTGCCGTGGGTCTTCGGAAAAGTTGCTAGAAACTTTGCCAACACCGTCGTGAATTGTGGCGCGTGTACTCCACGCGCCAGCTATGCTCAGCTGGGCTGCTGGGTTGGATCGTGTTTGGGCCTAGGTTCTTGGGCTTAGGTCCAAAAGGTTTGATCTTCGGTTTGGTGGCCTGGGCTTCAAAGCCGAGGCCAAGGGTTATAGGGTTTAAAGTTCAACGGGCCGAAGCCCTTAAGTTTTGGGCCAAGGGTTTAGTGGGCCAATAGCTCAAGTTGGCACTGCCCCAAGGGCCAGTCTCTATGGGTTTGGGCTTAAAGGCCTTTTCCTTGCTAGGAAAGAAGGCCGGAGCCTTCCGAGCTCCAGTCGCCGTCAACACTCATCCTTAGGCTATAAACTAGGTACCAAAATGAAGTTAGAGATGAGAGGGAGTGATTAGGTACCTTTGATTTGTGCTTAATTCTATATAGTTTGATGAATAGTTGGCGGTTTATTGTGCTTGATTCTTCTTGTGACAAAAAGTAAATTTTAGTAATGATCCCTTAATTTTAACTCAATTGAATCAATGGTCCCTCAACTAAAAATCCATTACTATTAGTCCTTCAACTCATCAAAACGTGCAACTATAATACCTCAACTAAAATCTATTATCATTGGTCCTTCAACTTTAATTCAATTGGAGAAATGGTTCCTTAACTTTTAACTCAATTGGAATAATGGTCCATCAACTTTAACCCAATTATAGCAATGATCCTTCTATTTTACAAAATTCTGACGAAGTTGACAAAAATGACAATAACTACACATTTTCATGAGTTGAGGGACTCCAATTGTAGCAATGGTCATTTGCAACATAATTCATTTGACAAAGTTAACGAAAATGACCATAGCTACACATTTTAATGAGTTGAGGGACCAAGGGTTTCAGGATTTTGGAGAAGCATGGGTAATGCACCTACCCAGTACTTGTGAAAGTGTCGAGTTATTGTTCAATTCTTGTTTACATGGAGCTTTCTCGCGACTTTATATCTTCTTTTGACTTTGAAAATGAGCAGTTTCGAACACTACCCTTTTATGTGTTTATTGTGACAATAATGGTGTCCAAGACTCTTGGACAAAAATTCTAAGTCATCATAATGAATAAACAACAACAAAAAAGCCTTTTCCCACTAAGTGCGGTTGACTATATGAATTCTAGAACGCAATTGCGCTCAGTTTTGCGTCACGTCTTCTATTAGATCCAAGTACTCTAAGTTTTTTCTTAGAGTCTCTTCCAAAGTCCTTCTAGGTCTTCCTCTATCCCTTCGGCCCTGAACCTCTGTCCCGTAATCGCATCTTCTAACCAGAGCGTCAGTAAGTCTTCGTTTCACATGTCCAAACCACCGTAACCGATTTTCTCTCATCTTTCATTCAATTTCAATTACTCCTACTTTACCTCTGATATTCTCATTCCTAATCTTATCATTTCTCGTGTGCCCACATATTCAATAAAGTATTATCATCTCCGCTACACTCATTTTATATACATGTTATGTTTCACCACCCAACATTCTGTGCCATAAAACATTGTCGGTCTTATTGTCGTCCTATAAATTTTCCTTTGACCTTCAGTGACATACGACGGTCACACAACACGCCGGATGCACTCTTCTACTTCATCCATCTAGCTTATATTATATAGTTGAGGTCTCCATCCAATTCTTCATTCTTTTGAAAAATAGATTCTAAGTAGCGAAAACAATGTTCTTTGGTACTCCGTAATGAATAAACGATAGAACAAATTGTATGCAAAGACAATCAAGAAATGGTAACAATTTCATTTATAAATCTAGTCAAAAGTTGATACAAATTGGGAAATCTCGATTGCAGCTCATCTTTTGCTATCCCACTTTCCTCTGTCATTTCTTCCTCCTCTCATTGCAAGCCTTCAAGGCCTGAACTTCTGATCAAATGTTGTTCACACAAAATTAAAACAGGAAATTCACAGTTACTGGAAAATGAAATTGAGAAATGAATTGCAAATTAGGAACCCAAATTACGTACCTGGTTGACAAGATTTCCAATTCCTGTCAGTCTTGACAAGGCAATCCTGCAAGCCACAGACCGAATTCGGGTTCTCCGTGATTTGGGGTTTAGGGTTTTAGAATTTTAGAATCTAATAAAATTGGGGAAAATAGTTGTTACCTGTAAGGAGAGGTAGAGAACAGAGCATTGGTTGAGCTGTTTTACATTCTCGTCGTCGTCTTCTACGTCTGCGTGGAGAGGTGGTGGTTGCGGCGGTGACGGGTTGCTTTCTTTTGGAATCGGGTGGGACTGGGAATGGTCCATTTTTGGAATTCGAGGAAATTAGGGTTTGGATTTGGAATTTGGTGGAATTGGGGGGTTACGGCTGTCTGATGGGGCAGTAGGGTTTAGGGTTTTAGGGAAATTGAGTTACATAGCGTGTACGAAGAACACAAACAAGCATTTTTCCAGTCCCAAAACTAACCTGGCCAAACGACAGCGTTTAGATTGAGGCAATTTTTTGGGGAGAAAAAATATAAAGAATAAGAAGTTGTTTGGAACGTGGTTGTTTTGGGTAAATAATTTATTTTCGTATTACGATTAAGTGAGTGCTGATAACCTTTTCATTTTAACTCATTACACATGTATTATATCAGTATGCAAAATTAATTTTAATTTTAAGTGTTAATAAAAAATACATGACACAAAAAGAAGTGAAAAAGTTGGTAGTAATTTTCTTACGACTAAGTGGTTTACATTGCTATTTTTTTTTTAAATGGACCAACGACTCTCTAATTCGAAGCCATTTTATAAAACACATGAGCGGCAACCATGGCATCCATTGGATGGTCACAATGTGATTTTCTATTGCTTGAGGGCCAGGTCAAGCGATCATCCGTATCTCTCTATGTGTCTACTAAAGAAAATCGAACTAGAGTTTAAAGTGACAAGAGTACTCTTCTGATTGTCCAACTCATTTGTGATTGTAGTCTTATAGATTAATTAGTCACCAAGTTTTAAAATGTCTATTTGACTAAACGAAAATACTAAGATATTATTAAATGAGAAATTAAAAAATATTGGTCAACCAAAACTAGCTAACTAGTAAAGTGGCAGTTAGGTGTTTTGCTTCACATAGGCCCCAATGTGGCCTAACCTCTATTAAGTTCCAAACCAAACGAACCATAACGACATGGTCCCTTCTCGCTTTCTTATATATTCCTATTTTTCATTTTATAAGCCGAGAGAAAAAAATTAAACTTGAGGCCTTGGACTTAAAATTAAATAATTGTTTTCATTTGAATGATATATAATATTTTTAATTTGGATATATGTCCATTTAGAAGTTACATTTCCTCACATTGAAGAAGTATTGTGCTTTACAAAAAAAAAAAAAATTTCTTAACTTAATTTCCTTTTTTTTTTAATACAAAATTTCTTTGAAATGTATCAAATAATTCAAAATACGATAACAATATAATAACATTCCTTTGAAAAACCAAACAGAAGAATAACTTGAAAGGAAAAAATTGGAAAATGACGATAACTTTTATATAATCATTCAAAATTGATTAAACTACTTGTTAAAAGAGGAAATATAAAATAGAACATTAAAAATAAGCTGGTTGGGATGAGACAAATTATAGCACGCGACACACATGATTACATATACTGATGATATACAATGCATATCCATAATATATATGCGTAATGAACAAAGGTGAGTAGACAAATAAACAAATAAAAAAGGGTAAGGTGTAATGTATCCCACAAGGTGCATGGACATAACTTGTACATTGCTAAATGATCATGCTATAGGGGAAGACTCCCTCACCTAGTGTAAAAATCAAATATAAATCGTGTAAATAAACAAGTTATGTATCATATGATGTGATAAAGGACCGATTAAACTTTCAAAAAATTCAAAATTGCTTTCATTTTAAAAATATATATTCAAAGCATATCTACATCATTTAAAGAGATACATATTTAAAAAAATATGTTAACAATACGCTCCGAAACACCCGTCAAGGGGCTAGTTGTGCAGTAATTCATCTACTTGGGTTGGTGGCTAATTTTCCTTAACTATGATTAGTACAAAAATGAAAATTCATCAAACCTTGGGTTTCTTTTTTTTTTTTTTTTGTCGTTGAAAACATTGGTTAATTGGTCTGGTCATGACAAAAAATAATAAAAAATAAAAAATAAAAAAAGAAATTTACCGCAACGAAACTTTTGAGAGACGGACGTTCAAAGCTCTCTTATTTCTCTTTAAGCTAATAATTAAAATAAGAAGAAAAAAAAAAAAAGCAACTATGAATTCTCTTTGTGATTCTATGGTGTTCTGAGACTGGTTTCTACCTTTGATTGCTCGAACAATTAGCTCAAATCGGGTGCGTCTCGATCGTACATGTCTTCTGATTAATCACCTCAAATTCTTGTATTTGTATTGGGGATCTTTAACTTTCATGAACACCAGATTCTGCATTTTATTTTTTGCTCTGATTCTTCTATTTTGATCTAATTTTCCTGATTTTATTTTTGAGATTTGTATGGAATTTCACATTGATAGATCATAATTTTCATCTAAATTCAACTGGGTTTCTTGCAAACGGATTGATTGTTCAGTTTTTTCTTCTGGGTAGTCTTTTTTTTTTTTTTTTTTTTTTTTTTTTCTTTCTCTCTGATTGATGTGTTCTTGTTGATTTTGGTTCTGGGATGTTAAAAATCGTTAATTTTAATACTGGGATTTAGCTTTTAGTAATCTGGGTTTATTTGGGTTGTTTAGATTGATCAGTTGGTGATGTTGTGAGCTGAATTTTTATATTGATGGCAGCTACGAATGTTGATTTCAGTGGTTTGTTGTTTGATGGATTTTTTATGGAATTGATGAATTTGGTGTTTTGGTATTGCTTTAAGAACTGATAGATAGAACTGGATGCGTAAATGTATTGAGATTAGATTGTTTTGTGCAGCTGAAATGGCATCAATGGTGGCCAAGGGCAGTAGTAGTTGCACCACCCAAGTCTCTTCCTCAATAGCTGTTCAAGAAAAGGGAAGTAGGAATAAGAGGAAGTTCCGGGCTGATCCGCCTTTAGGTGACCCGAATAAAATTATTCCTTTATCTCAGACTGAATGCACAAGCTATGAGTTTTCAGCTGAAAAATTCGAAATCAGACAGAGTCATGGACAAATTGGTGTCTGTGACCTGTGCAGTGTTAATCAAGACCATTCTGATGGGTTGAAATTCGACCTTGGATTGTCTAGTGCTGTTGTACCATCCGAGGGTAGCCCAAGCCGGCCCAGAGAGGAACTAGAGGCAGATGAGTTTCAGGATGCCGATTGGAGTGACCTCACAGAAACCCAACTTGAAGAGCTTGTTCTAAGCAATTTGGACATGATTTTCAAAAGTGCAATAAAAAAGATTGTTGCTTGCGGTTACACTGAAGAAGTTGCTGCGAAGGCTGTTTTGCGGTCTGGTCTTTGTTATGGGTGTAAAGACACCGTGTCTAATATAGTGGATAATACTTTAGTTTATCTAAGAAGTGGCCAAGAAATTGATCCTTCGAGGGATCACTGTTTTGAAGATCTACAGCAGCTGGAGAAGTACATATTGGCAGAACTGGTTTGTGTGCTTAGAGAGGTTAGGCCTTTTTTCAGCACTGGTGATGCAATGTGGTGCTTGTTGATTTGTGACATGAATGTCTCTCATGCTTGTGCAATGGATGGTGATCCCTTGAATAGTTTCATTAGTGATGGAGCTTCAAATGGAAGTTCCTCCGTCCCGAATCAACCCCAGTCAAAAACAGAAACCAAAAGTTCGGAATTGAATCTTCTGAATCCTTCCAAGCCAGTTCCTTCAGTTCCTGGTTCTCATAGTTCACAGTCTGAGACACCTACGATTGCAGGTGGGGTTTCAAACATGGCTAAACTGAAAAATTCCCTTGTTCGTAGTGGATCGTTGTCTGAGAAAGAGGGTGCACAGTCCACATCTGAGAATGGGGATAAATCTTTTGGTGCATCTGGAACATTTCAATCTCCTGTGGTAGAGGAAAAGCTTTTAAGTAGTCGAAAGGTTCATTCTGTTACCACCAAGAGAGAATACATGCTTCGGCACAAGTCACTACACTTGGAAAAAAGTTACCGGACTTATGGATGTAAAGGGTCTTCAAGAACAGGGAAGCTGAGTGGTTTGGGTGGTTTAATCTTGGATAAGAAACTAAAATCTGTGTCAGACTCTACCGCTGTTAATTTGAAGAATGCTTCCTTGAAGATAAGCAAGGCTATGGGAGTTGATGTGCCTCAAGAAAGTGGAAACAATAATCTTTCTGCCAATGCCGGGCCGTCTTCCCCTAGAGCATTTAACCTGGATGTTGAAAGTACTGCTTCTGTTTTGCCTAAGAACAGTGTCCCGTCCATGTTACCTGCTGTTTGTGAAACGGCATTACCTGCTGTCGGTACTTCAACTGCATTACCTTCTGTCAATACTTCAACGGCATTACCTGTAGTCAATACTGCAGCTGCATTACCTTCAGCAAATACTACGCCTGCATTATCAGTTGCTGATACTGAGCTTTCCCTTTCTCTGCATCCAAAAAGCATTTCCAATCCAGTTCCTATTAGCTGTCACTCTGATGCAACTAATTCTGTTTTTGCTGGGATACCGTATGATAAATCCTTGGGGCAGTGGGTCCCCCGGGACAAGAAAGATGAAATGATTTTAAAGTTGGTTCCGAGGGCACGGGACTTGCAAAATCAGCTCCAAGAGTGGACAGAATGGGCAAATCAGAAGGTTATGCAGGCTGCGCGTAGATTGAGCAAGGACAAGGCTGAACTTAAGTCATTGAGGCAAGAGAAAGAAGAAGTTGAGCGGCTGAAGAAAGAGAAGCAAACGCTGGAAGAAAACACCATGAAGAAGCTTTCTGAGATGGAAAATGCTCTCTGCAAGGCTAGTAGCCAGGTTGAACGGGCAAATTCTTCCGTCCGGAGGCTTGAGGTGGAGAATGCTGCCTTGAGGCAGGATATGGAGGCTGCTAAAGTACGTGCTGCAGAGTCTGCTGCAAGCTGTCAGGAGGTATCTAAAAGGGAGAAGAAGACACTGATGAAGTTTCAGTCATGGGAGAAGCAGAAAACCATGTTCAGTGAAGAACTTGCGACTGAAAAACGCAAGTTAAAACAGCTGCTACAGGAACTAGAACAAGCAAAAGATCTCCAGGAACAATTGGAGGTACATTCTAAATACTTGATTTCCAAGTACTCCAAATTGGCAATTCATGCATGTGAAATTGTGAATTTATTTGGTTTGAGGTATTTACACGTCTTATAACATGCTACTTCTTTGGGATGACAGATTATGAAATCGTTTGGAATATAAGTGGTACTTGTGCATGTTTTGTAATGAAGATGGTTTAGTCTTGTCATTTGCTTGCTATATATTTGCTCTCTCATTTTGGAGTTTATATTATCTTATATTAGCACACATGCATGTACATGTGCAAACACACATTTTGTAACTTGAAAATCAGTCTCACATTGGAAGATATAAATTAGACGAGGGGATTGATGGACCGATGGTGTGAACTTTGAGAAACGGCATGTAACGGTGTTGTACAGCTCATTTTGATGAAAACTTGAAAATGTTGTGTTGTTGGTTTTACTCTATTTTCTTTCTGAATAGGTTTAATTCTGAGCTTCGTCTCACAAAGGTCAAGTATGTCGCAGGCTAGATGGCAACAGGAAGAAAAATCAAAGGCAGAAGTACTTGAGCAGGTCAGTTCGATAAAAAAAGAACGGGAACAGATAGGGGCTTCAACAAAATCCAAGGAGGATATGATTAAACTGAAAGCAGAAAACAATCTGCAGAAGTACAAAGATGATATTCAGAAACTTGAAAAAGAAATCTCTCAATTGAGACACAAGAGTGATTCTTCAAAAATTGCTGCGCTGCGGAGGGGCATTGATGGGAGCTACGCCAGCAAAGTAACAGACATCGAAAATGGCCTGGATCACAAGGGGTCCCGGATGCCATACATCTCGGAAGTAGTGAAGGATATTCAAGACTACTCTGAGACAGGAGGGGTGAAACGTGAACGGGAGTGTGTGATGTGCCTCTCTGAGGAAATGTCCGTTGTCTTCCTACCGTGTGCCCATCAAGTGGTTTGTAGAACATGCAATGAGCTCCACGAGAAACAGGGCATGAAGGATTGCCCGTCTTGTAGGAGCGCGATACAGTGGCGAATTTCTGTACGTTATGCTCGTCCTTAAAAAAGTCCATAGAATCTGAGTGGAGTGTCCTGAATAAAGATTTGTGGGACTCATATAAACTGAATAAATGCGTTTGGATCACTCCGTCGAGGAGTTTTTGACAGTTAAAAGTTGCCTTGTATTCTGAGGTTTGATCATCTGGGAGGTTTGATCCTCTGCGTGGTTTGATAAGTTTTCATATCATTGTACTGATTTGAAATTTATAGAGGGCTATGAGTTGTTAGCTCTAAATTTTGTTCCCACATTGTGAATAAGTTTTAAATCATTCAAAAAACAAACGTTATGAAACCCAAAAAGAACGTTGGTAACTGTAGTTACATTTACAAAAGCTTGAGATATTATTGCGGAAAGTGATTTTTGCACACCTTTGACCTTCTGTGCGTTTATGCTTTAATTCTCGTTTCATTTTATTCAATTTTACGTCTAATAGAAAAAGAGGGAAGTGCATGAAACACTAACCATTTTTTTTGAGAGTCATAGGGTTGAATCCAAACACGACATAACTATAAATAGGTCGGCAGACCAAAAACATGAACACAACACTTGGCAGACAAAGAACATGAATACGACATGACCCATTCACATAGATTCTTACACTTGCTATATCATGAAGCAAGCATGCCTCTTTTTTCTATTTTGTTTTTCTTTGTAATTTTAATCATCAAGATTTTAAATTGGGGGAGAGTGTCATGTATCTGAGAATAAGGTCCTAAAAACCGTTAGGCGCTAGTTGGGCGGTAGGTAGGAGCTTAGCGCCTAGCTGTCTAGGCAGCGCTTAGGCAGTTTTTCTAATTTTAATTATGTTTATTATAAATGTCCTCTTATACTTAAAAAAAATTACATAATTGTATTGAAAACATAAATAGCAAAATAAAATTACATATAAATTATAAAGTATTTGAACATATTAAAAACATGGGGAACAAGCATATAATGAGTGTTCATCTATGTCACATCCCAATCAGGGTCCCCACCACATCCCGGGCTTGACTCTGTCGTAGCATGATATTGTCCACTTTGGGCCCCGACCACACCTTCACGGTTTTGTTTCTAGGAACTCACACATATCTTCCCAGTGGATCATCCATCATGAGATTGCTTTTGCGCGCTACTCGCTTAACTTCGGAGTTCCTATGGAACCCGAAGCCAATGAGCTCCCAAAAGGCCTCGTGCTAGTAGAGATGAGAATATACATATAAGGCTTATATGATCCACCCCTTAGGGGCCCAACATCTTCATCGGCACACTTCCGAGCAGTGCACGATGTGGGATGTTACAATCCACCCCCTTAGGGGTCGGAAGACGTCCTCGTCGGCACACTTCCGGCCAGGGATTGGCTTTGATACCAAATTTTCACATCCCGACCCGGGCCCTCACCACTTCCCGGGCTCGACTCCGTCATAGCACAATATTGTCCGTTTTGGGCCTCGACCACACCCTCACGGTTTTGTTTTTGGGAACTTACACGAGAACTTCCCAATGGATCACCCATCATGGGATTGCTCTTGCACGTTATTCGCTTAACTTCGGAGTTCCTACGGAATCTGAAGCCAATGAGCTCCTAAAAAGCCTCGTGCTAGGTAGAGATGAGAATATACATATAAGGCTTATAGGATCCACTCTCCTGGGCGATGTGGGATGTTACAATCTAAGTATTCAATAAGCCTCTTACAATTTATTGAGAAAGTATAATGCAAAATAAATGTTATCTATTTTATGTTTAAGTGAGAGTCGTGACTTAGGCGCCTGCCTAAGCAGGTCTGAAGGGATTAAATGGGCTAGGCGGGCGCTAAATAAGTCTAAACATCATTTTTTAATTTGTAAGGGGGGGTTTTGATACAAATGCCTAGGTTTTAAAATTTTGAAATTAAACATTTATGCCTTTTAGAGTTTTGATTAAACATCTTCCTACAATTTAGGTGCTAAATGGATTAGAAGTAGCCTTTTTTATAATTTAAATTATCCAACTTGCCATTATATAAATATACCTTTTAATTCCTAGATAATACATCAAAACTCCTAAAATCTTGTTGATAAATATTGTAGAATTTAATTCCAATAAAAAGTCTTTCAAAATACACATAAATGCGACTTGCCATTATATTTAATATACCTTTTAATTTTCTTAGATAATATCTCAAAACTCCTTAGATCCTGTAGATAAATATTGTAGTATTCAATTTTAATAAAAAGTCTTTCAAATTACACATGAAACGTTGATTTCTTCTTGGTACATATTTGATACGTTACTTAATATATCTTCTTGGTTCATATATGGTATGTTTGTTTTATTTTTTGTATGTATTTGGTACGTTTATATTTATTTTAAAAAAAAACATATTTGGTACATATTTTTCCTCTTGATTAAACATATATTTCTCCTTTTTACATATTTGATACATTACTTTATATATCTTCTTGGTACATATTTGGTACGTTCATATTTTTTTTTTTGTATGTATTTGGTACATTTATATATTATTTTGGTACGTTTATATTTATTTAAAAAAACATATTTGGCACGTTACTTTATATATCTTCTTGGCACGTATTCAGTACGTTTAAATATATTATCTGAACATACTAACCTCAAAGCCTCCGAAAATAGAGAATACGTCTAATTATCTCACATGATATCAATATAAAATAGTGAAAACAACCACTAATTGAAATGGATAAGTCCATTCAAAATTTAAAATTGAGGATCATAGAATTTTAACATGGGAGAAGAAACCATACAACTCAAACGTGGAAGAAGAAACTTGCTTCCTAAAAAAAAGGTCACGTATAGAAATATATCAACCTAAAGGAATATATATGGAATTTAATAATTAACATTTTAAATTAAAAAAACATAATAATTACATGTAATCTAAATAAATATAAAAATGCTGACATGGTTATTGTTTAAGCGTTCTAATCAAATTTCAAAATAGAACCAATGTTTAATTTAAAGTGTATTAGAAAAATGCAGGAGATTATAGTTTTCCCAATTTTTAAACGCTTAAAGATTACTTAAGGCAATGACCAATTGCTTAGCATCAAATTTTTTATTTGATAAAAAAAAAAAAAAAAAAGAGAATTTTTTTAGCAATGTGTGAGGATAATAAAAGAGAGAGCAGGATTCCATGGTGACGATTGTCCACCAGCGAACCACGTGGCATGAGTTCTATAGATTCAGGTTTTCTCCGGAGGCAGGGGGGAGGGGACGGGCCCCACCGTAACGACCATTTCTGGTCAAAATTATATTGTAAGTTTTGAAATTGTAACAGCCTTGGATTCGAGTTTGCCAAAGTCTTCATCTGAGTGTCAACCATAATAACTGACTTTTACCTCTTTTTTTTATCTTTTCCTAAGGAACCTGAAATACCTAAAACACCCTCATATTTCTTCCTCTTCAAGATGTGGTATCGAGAAGTGTGCAAATCGGATGAAATGAAGAAAATCAACGGACAAAACTTAACAAAAGATGTGTGGATAACACACCCCTTCATTTTATTTTTTTAGGCAGCATCATTGTATTATTTATTTATTTTAAATATAAAAAGTCTGTTAGCAGCTAATCTCCCTTCTAATGAAGTTTCTGCACCACATAAGATGATATCATACTTTGGTGTTCAGGTCAAATGATACATTTTTATTTAAAATTTTATTATTATTAAGGAGAAGGAGATGATATGAAATAATTACAATAATTTAAATGACGAAGAGTTTTGAACTTAAGACTCATGATATCCGTTTTCAACTAATCATAAACTAAAAAAAGCTCTTCATATTACTTTTTACAACAATATGATTGGTAGTCGATTATGTTCCAAATTTTTATTGGCGCATGAATTGTGAATGGGCAGTTTAAAAGCTGAGTTAGCGCTAAAATTTGGTCCACTCATGTCACTGCATCACACCGGTTACAGACAAAACAAGGACAAAACAACCGCCATTTTTGCTTCTCTGAACAAGCTCTACACCTCAATATCTCTTTGCAACTTTTGCAAATAGAAACTGACCTCTTCTGATCAGAAAAGCACTTCTATCTTCAGCAGGTATGTGTATGTGCATATTTGATCAAATGATTTCGGGTTCTGTTTCACTCTTTAATCCTTAATAAATTATTTCTGCAAGCTGTTATCGGCACTCTAAAGTATCCACCGATCATGGATTGAGACAAGTGCTAATACGAGAGACGGAGGAGTGCATGATGATTATTTTTGCATTGCTAATAACAATTCATGTTCAAATTTTTTGAAGATTAATTTTTATTGCTGGGAAGTAAACTAGTACTGATCAGTTACAGATTTTAGTATGATCTATATCCATTGGTTATATTTACTTGGGTTTCTCAAGCAGAGAGAGTATAAAAATGTCATCCACTCTGAAAGGCATGCTCATAAGGACACCACCTGAGGTTTATAGGCAGAGATTGTTGAAGGGAAAATATGTGGATCAATTTGATCTTGTTAGAGAAAACCCTTCCTTCCATGGCCTCAACTCGTTGGGTCGAGTTGGCCTCAAGCGCTGTCACCGGCAGCAGATGCAAATTGTAAACGGGATAATGAACCCAAACCCGAAGAAGAATGAGCCAGGACACATCGAAGCAAAAGCTGTTCTGTCCCCAGTTGCAGATAAGACTGCACCAACAACCAGAAAGGTACATATATTGCATCCTTTTATTCAAAAGATGAAAATACTGCGTCGGATTATTCTAATCCTTGCAAGATCTTGGATCTCTTCATCCCTTGCTAATTAGTTTTCAGTCGGATGATTTAGTTTTGACTTGGTGTTAGAATAGTTTGTGACGTTAGAAATTGTAAAGTCCCGCGTCGAAACCTGACAAAATTAAAATAGAGCTTATATTAAGTGGTTTCATTCAACTTCCACTAATAATTTCATCGAGGTCTTTTGTATAAAACCTCACAATATTCGGATTGCACTCTAAACTCATAACAATATCATGATCAATTTGACTGGCAATCTGAACAATCAATTTGACTGGCAATCTGAACTATGTTCAAGCATTTTGTTCGTGGTGCCTGAAAGGTTTCTGTTTTGTTTCTACAGCGAGTATTTACATTTGGAAAAGGAAAGAGTGAAGGCAACAGGGGAATGAAGTCATTGGTAAGTTTTACTTCACTTTCGACATGCTACCAGTACGAGAAATGAAAATTCTAGCATTTTAGTTTGGCCGATTTTGGATAAGGAGTTTTACTTATATCTCAATCGACCAGAAATTTGTGCTACATAACGGAATTGTTCACTTTGTAATTGTCCATTGATCTACATGTCCGATTTAGTCTTAAAAATTGTTCAATTAGTACTTGTCCATTGATCTACATGTTCGATTTAGTCATAGAATCTGAATGCTTGTTCATCATGCCCATGCATTGTAGTTGGGAGGGAAAGGTGCAAACCTGGCAGAAATGGCTAGCATTGGACTATCCGTCCCACCTGGACTTACTATTTCAACAGAAGCATGCCAAGAGTATCAGCTGAATGGCAAAGATTTACCACAAGGTTTGTGGGAGGAGATACTAGAGGGCTTGGAGAGTGTGCAGAAGGACATGGGTGCTATTCTCGGTGACCCTTCCAAGCCTCTCCTCCTCTCCGTTCGCTCTGGTGCTGCGGTAAGAGTTCTTTCAGTTGCAACAACAGCCGTAGTGGCATTAGCTCACAAGGGCACATATGGAGAAACATTAATGTAATTTTAACAATGACACATTCACTACAATCTGTTTAATAAGAATTAGTTCATGTCGTGCACCAACTGATTTTCACTCTATATACCTAGATTTCCATGCCTGGCATGATGGACACTGTCCTCAACCTTGGACTCAATGACAATGTGGTTGCTGGTTTGGCCGCGAAAAGTGGAGAGTGCTTTGCTTATGACTCATACAGGCGTTTTCTAGACATGTTTGGAAATGTTGTAAGTGCTTTTATTGATGCATTTCATAATGTTCATGTGTCTAAATTATGATTGTTTTTTTTTTTCTTTCAATTTTGGCATAATAAACTAAAGCTCATCTTTTCTGTTTCGAGATGTATTCTGAATTCACCCATTTTACGTTTGAAGGTTATGGGAATTCCACACTCATCATTTGAGGAGCAGTTGGAAAAACTAAAAGGCACAAAAGGAGTTGAGCTTGACACAGAGCTAACAGCCTCTGATCTTAAAGAGCTGGTAGAACAATACAAAAATGTCTATCTTGAAACCACCGGTGAAAAGTTCCCTTCAGGTACAAAGTAAAACGCCGTCAACTTCCTCATATTTTCCACTTTACCCGTAGCACAACTCTGTATGTTTATATGTCCTTGTCCGCTTGTATATCTGCAGATCCAAAACAACAGCTTCTCTTGGCTGTTAAAGCAGTTTTTGATTCTTGGGACAGCCAAAGAGCCAATAAATATCGGAGCATCAATCAGATAACGGGTTTGAAGGGAACCGCGGTTAATATTCAATGCATGGTTTTCGGGAACATGGGAAATACTTCTGGCACAGGTGTTCTGTTCACTAGGAATCCAAGCACCGGTGAAAGGAAGCTTTATGGAGAATTTTTAATCAGTGCTCAGGTTTTTGATACCACTAGACCAAAGTTCTCTTACAAAGTCGATATAGTAGAGACTATTTTTCTTATAGTTTTGTGAGAGTAACTTAATAATGGAATTGAATAGGGAGAAGATGTAGTTGCCGGCATTAGGACACCAGAAGACTTGGATACTATGAAAAATTGTATGCCAGGAGCTTACAAGGAGCTTGTAGAGAACTGTGAAATTCTAGAAAAACATAACAAAGATATGATGGTATGAGTAGTCATTTTTATAGATGATCTTCCTATCAGTATTACATTCACATTTTTCGGTTTGGGGAACACATGTTTTTGTAGAACTAAAACATGGGGTACATTTGCAGGATATCGAGTTCACAGTCCAAGAAAATAGGTTGTGGATGTTACAATGTCGCAGTGGAAAGCGTACTGGTAAAGGTGCAGTGAAGATAGCCGTAGACATGGTGAATGAAGGGCTTGTGGATAAGCGCACTGCAATCAAGATGGTTGAACCACAGCACCTTGACCAACTTCTTCACCCACAGGTCAATTTGTAGTTTGTAATGTGGCCTTAATATTGACAGGCCCGACATGCATATACGTTTATCAATGAATCCATGTATGAAGACATTCAGGACTTATGACTTCCTTTTGTATAATTTGTCTGGTCAGTTTGAGAATCCAACTGCTTACAAAGACAAAGTGATCGCCACTGGATTGCCTGCATCTCCAGGAGCAGCTGTAGGGACAGTCGTGTTCAGTGCTGAGGATGCCGAAACATGGCATGCACAAGGAAAGAGTGTCATCTTGGTGAAAATTTATCCATGTTCATCTTATTCACTGTTAACTTTTTTCTGTTTCCGACACAATTCGATAACTGAATTGTACATATAACTTTAGGTAAGGACTGAAACTAGCCCCGAAGATGTTGGGGGTATGCATGCAGCTGCAGGGATCTTGACAGCTAGAGGAGGCATGACATCTCATGCAGCTGTTGTAGCCCGTGGGTGGGGCAAATGTTGTGTTTCTGGCTGCTCTGATATCCGAGTAAATGACGCTGGGAAGGTGGTTTCCACTGTTTTCTCTATATAAACATGATCTGTTGTAGTTAAGTCCACAGAGAAAATGGCATAATTTGGTTTGTTTGTTGATGATACAGCTGGTTGTGATCGGGGATACAGTGGTCGAGGAAGGAGAATGGCTCTCACTCAATGGTTCCACTGGGGAAGTCATATTAGGAAAAGAGCCCCTTTCTCCTCCGGCTTTAAGTGGAGATTTGGAAACCTTCATGTCTTGGGCTGATAAAGTCAGGCGTCTCAAGGTACCATATTTTTTGTGCATTGTGGTTTTCATTGTTACCACTAGTAATTACTCAGTAAAAATTGTGTGGTAATGCTGTAACAGGTTATGGCAAACGCGGACACACCTGAAGATGCGCTAACAGCAAGAAATAACGGTGCGGAAGGGATTGGACTTTGCAGGACAGAGCACATGGTAACTAATTTTAGTTACTTAAAAGTGTTTGGCTGGATATCCGTAATGTTATATGGTCTGCTGCAAGTTCTTTCAATGTTGTAGTTTTGATTCCTTGTTATTTTGTGTTAACAAATCATGTCAGGTTATAGAGCTCTTCTGATTTTGTCACGTTTTTATCTTTCAGTTCTTTGCTTCGGATGATAGAATAAAGGCGGTAAGAAAAATGATCATGGCAGCTACAACTGAAGAGAGGAAGGCGGCACTGGACCTCTTACTACCGTATCAAAGATTTGACTTTGAAGGAATTTTCCGGGCAATGGACGGTATTTTTCACAAATGTTGATTAAAATCTTTGAAATTTGCTTGTATTTTTACCTCATGGACCAACTATAAAAAAAAATTTCCAAGGATTGTTAGGCTCTAAGGCTATATGTTTTAAATTCCTTAGATTCTTAATTGTAGCTTATTTATCACATAATTTATCAAATTTCAGGTCTTCCAGTAACAATCCGCCTGTTAGACCCTCCACTTCATGAATTTCTTCCAGAAGGTGACTTAGAACAGATTGTCAGCGAACTAACTGCAGAGACTGGCATGACTGAGGATGAAGTTTTCTCAAGAATTGAGAAATTATCAGAAGTAAACCCCATGCTTGGTTTCCGCGGCTGCAGGTTTGGTGGCTCTTCAATCTTCACATTAGTTCTCCAGTCTAAAGATATACTCAAATTTGTTCACAGAAAAAAAAAAAAAAAAAATCTACTCAAATTTAAATATGTTCAGATAAAAGTTCTTGATGAGCTTCATTCACTTTGTTAATTAGCTTCATATGCATCATTACTTGTTTTATCCATTTCAGTTTATTTTCACTCACAAAACATGTTTACCTATCACTTTGAATTCGTTATAAACATAGTCCGGAAATATGGCACAATTTTTACATTTCAGTGTCAGATGTTTCCGTTGCTGGAAGGCTAATATGCTTAATGTCATAAACTTTGAGTGAAGAAGTTCATAGGTGCACAAATATGATCTCTTTGTTATTGATGAAAGGTTTTTTTTGATGTTTCAAAAGGCTCGGGATATCATACCCAGAACTCAGCGAAATGCAGGCACGTGCAATCTTTCAAGCTGCAGTCTCAATGAGCAACCAGGGTGTCAAAGTTTTCCCTGAGATAATGGTTCCCCTTGTCGGAACACCTCAGGCACGATCCTGCAATTCTTGTTCCTCCTTTTCTCGTTTCTCATTATTTACTTATGATACTAGATTCATAATTCGTTCGTATGAATTTGTGAGAAATTGTGAAGCGATGGAAATTCAATCCTCAACGAAAATTTTCCTTTCAGGAACTAGGACATCAAATGAGGCTCATTCAGAGTGTCGCGGGAAAAGTGTTCTTCGAGATGGATACCACCTTGAGTTATAAGGTTGGGACTATGATTGAGATCCCTAGAGCTGCTCTGGTTGCAGATGAGGTAAGGCTAAATTGATAGGCTGACTTCATTATTTTCAACACATTATTCATCATCATTTTTTATTTTATCAACGATGATAGATTGCGAAGGAAGCTGAGTTCTTTTCTTTCGGGACCAATGATCTCACACAAATGACATTTGGCTACAGTAGAGATGATGTGGGCAAGTTTTTACCTATCTACCTAGCGAAGGGCCTTCTTCAAAGTGATCCATTTGAGGTTTGTCACATTTTATGCAAGTCCGCGCAGGCTCGTTGCAGTTGGGTTTTTCACCAGAATCATCTGGATAACAGAATGAAAAAGAATTTCGACTAATAGTCAAAATGCACTGCTTTCAGGTCCTTGATCAAGGAGGTGTTGGGCAGCTCATCAAGATGGCCACTCAAAAGGGTCGCGCAGCTAGGCCTAGCTTAAAGGTAACTGGAAATGCGAAGATTTGGAACATACTATAACAAATTGGGATGTCAATTTATATCGATGGTGTGTCATACAGTCACAAGATTTTTTTTTTTATTTTTCTTTTTCTGTTCTTCTCTGATATTTTCGCTCGGTGATTATAAACTAACAGGTTGGAATATGCGGAGAGCATGGTGGGGAGCCTTCTTCTGTTGCATTTTTCGCGGAGGCCGGATTAGACTATGTTTCGTGTTCTCCGTTCAGGTTCGCTTTCTTTTTATCTTTCCTATTTAAGTTGCATGGACTAATTTTATAACCAGATCAAATTCCTGATCCTAAATTCTTGTACAGGGTACCTATTGCTAGGCTAGCAGCAGCTCAAGTAGCTGTCTGAGAAAGATTGCATAACCGGCGACTCTGCACTTGTAAATATCTGCAGTTTATTTGTTGTTCATACAAATCATCTATCATTATGTCGAAACCAAAATATAGGGGAAAATAACATATGTAATAAACGTATATGTATATACATATTTTTTCATATTACTTTACAAGAACAGGAAAAAAACTAAATTAGGGAATGTGGATAATTCTTCGGCTTCGATGTTTTGGGAATAAATTATGTGTATATTAATGTCACATCCCGGCCCGGGGTGGATCACTTCCCGGGCCCGCTCCACCACCGTAGCACGATATTGTCCGTTTTGGGCCCCGACCACACTCTCACGGTTTTGTTTTTGGGAACTCACTAGCAACTTCCCAGTGGGTCACCCATCATGGGATTGCTCAAACCTCCTTCTCGCTTAACTTCGGAGTTCCTACGGAACCCGAAGCCAGTGAGCTCCCAAAAAGCCTCATGCTAGGTAGAGATGGGAATATACATATAAGGATCACTCCCCTAGGTGATGTAGGATGTCACAATCCACCCCCTTATGGGCCCGACGTCCTCGTCGGCACACCACGGCCAGGGTTAGGCTCTGATACCAAACTGTCACATCCCGGCCCGGGGCGGATCACTTCCCGGCCCCCTCCACCACCGTAGCACGATATTGTCCGCTTTGGGCCTCAACCACGCCCTCACGGTTTTGTTTTTGGGAACTCACGAGCAATTTCCCAGTGGGTCACCCATCATGGGATTGCTCAAGCCTCCTTCTCGCTTAACTTCGGAGTTCTTACGGAACCCGAAGCCAGTGAGCTCCCAAAAAGCCTCGTGCTAGGTAGAGATGTGAATATATATATAAGGATCACTCTCCTAGGTGCTGTGGGATGTCACAATTAATCAGGGTATTACTTGGTGTAAATGTACAAGTTGCATGGGTAAAATGCTATTTAACTCCCTGAACTATTATCCCACTTGAAATTGACATTCTAAATTTTTTTTTTTTTGGTAAATTAACCATATCAACTATTTAAAATCAGCCAATTAACCTCTTACCGTTAGGTTCTGTCCACCATCTGTCATTACACATTATTTTGTGTTCCTATGTCATAAATTTATTAGTGGTTATAGTTGACAAGTAAGAATTGATGATGGAAAGATTAATTTGCCCTTGAATTTGACGAAATAATTAATGGATGGAATCTACTGATAAGGGGTTAATTGGCTAATTTTTCAGCTGGGGTAATAGTTCAAGAGGTCAAATAGCAGTTTACCCAAGTTGCATTCCTGTGTTTGGATTGATCATATAGAGCAATCTACAGACGCTTAAAACTCAAGCATTGCTGCAGACTTAAACATCTCCCTAGAGGGCATGCATGAAATTCGAACAGATCAAACTTGAGCCAGAAGCAATATCTTCAGTAAATTAAAATAAACTTGGTGCAGAGAGGAGGACAATGGTAGTAATTATATGACATGTTTGTTAGAAGGCCTCCTACACCACCAAAATTTGAAGCGCTTATAAGCAGAAAGCACTTCCTATAGAAGCAGATTGAAAGGACAAAAGGGGGAAACTAGGATTTTGATCATAATTTAGCTTGTCATTAAGCATTCTGAATTCACATTGACAGAGTGGTGCTTATCCAGGTTTTTATGTGTCTGCATTAGCTTGTCAGCAACCAATAGAAATTTCAAAATTTATCCCCTTAGCTTTAGCTTGTCATCAAATTATGTTTTTCCAATTTTACTTTTTCTTCAATTCTTATTTTTAATGTTCATGTCTGCTAAGAATATGAAGTTCCACGCCAAGCCTTTCAGCTAAGAATGCAATTCATAGTACATTTCCATCCACCGCTTCGGTTTCACTCCTCTAATCATATGTTTAATATATAAGGGCCGGTGGTTTGAACTTGGAACTTCTTCCAACTTAAAAGTTTAGTAATTTACGCAAATTGAACTAATAAGATAGTTTGCGTCAGAAATAACGGATGATGATTCGAACTTGGAACTGCTAAGAAAGTAATAAATTAACAACACAAAAAAAAAAAACGATTATTTCTAAAATCAGCAAAAGTGTAAAATGGAGGGTAGAGTGCTATGCGGTGGTGCCCAACAACATAGCTAAGAGGCACAACGTGGGCAGGCTCGCCTGAAGTGCCACCTCCTTCAGCGCTCGGAGCTCATTTTGATCAGCCACCGAGACTTCAACGCCTTGGGCAGCCATGACTCCATCTCACACACACCTCGGCTTTTGCCACTTCTACTGCCTCCAAGACACTCGCCTCTTCCTCAAGGTGCTCCTTCTCCCTTCCATTCTTTGTCTAAATGCCATGTTCTTGAACAATGTCTAACACTCTTCCTCGAGCTTGTAGACCTGGCAGGCTTGCAGTACGTACGGGGAACCTATATCCATATCCCACATGGCATGAGCTCTTTGGTTTCAGATTTTCTCCGAGGGGGAGGAGGAGCCAGCGTCACCGTAACTCCTCTTTGGTCAGAAATTATATCACGGGAGTTTGCCAATTCTATAACCGGACATTGTCAACAATAATAACACCTTTTTTCATTAGAAAAAAAAAAGAATCTAATATTATAAAATAAAAAATAACAAAAATACTCATATCCAAACGATAAGGACTGGTTTAGTCAACTTGACTCTAGATCTCCATTTTCGTCTCATCGTGAACTAAAAAAGCTCTTAATGCAGTTTCCAAACATTTAGGGTATTGAATGAAAAAAAAAAAAAAAAAAAAAACACTAATTACAATAGTCAGCACATGTGAACATACCATTAGTAAGCAAAAATTTTAAAAACTATCCTTTTAGCTTGTCATCTAACTTTGTTTGTGTACTTGTAATTCTCTTCAATTCTTATTGTAGTATTCATGTGTGCTGAGAATATGAAGTTCTTGAATCATTTGCCATCTTCCAACTTTTAAATAATGCACAAATCAAACTAATGAGTTATTTTGTGTCAAAATCACAATTATAAGCATCAAGGTATATGGAGTAATCTAAATTAGTATTACACTCATAGTTTCCCTTTTTAATAAAAAAAAGAGAGTAGGGTTTAGGGTTAGCGTTTTAGGTGAAATTATAGAAGAAAGAAACAATAAACAAGAAATGCAATTATTTCTAAAATGAGGTGGTTATTGACTAGGTTTTGTTGGCGGCAATTGATCGCTCGTTTGGATATGTTTTTAAAATGACTGAAACCGCTTTTAGAGAAAATATTTTTTAATTCCAAAAGTTAAAGTTCTTTTTACAAGAAACACCAGTTATGTGTTTCTTCATGAAGTATTTAAGTATTTTTCCATAATTTACTTGTATTTATTTATTTATTAATGATTTGTTCCAAAAAACGTTTTTAATCATTTTAAAAGCATATTCAAACGTTATCTGAGCCTCCTGAACTGAAATCATCGAAAGGGGAAAATGGAGGTAGGGTGCTATTTGCTGGTCACATGGCGTATCGTTGGTACTCTCGCACGGATAACCATCGTCTTCGGTATCTCGAAGCCGATTTCTGGTCGGCTGCCTTTTTGGTCAGAAATTATATCATAATACAGATTTGGACTCGCTAGTTTGCCAAGTCATCATCAAACACTGTCAACCCTAATAATTTTTTTTTCCAAAGGTATTAATATTATATAAAAAATGTTACTCATTATCCAGACGATAAGAGCTGATTTAGTAAACTTGACTGTGCCCGGATCTAGATCTTCGTTTTCAGCTCATCACAAACTAAAAAAGCTCTGAATATTATTTTTTACAACAAAACAATTAATAGCTGATAATGTTTGATTTCTTACATGTCATCGCCTACGCCTCGTGGTTGTGGCTTTAAAAGGAGTTAACGCTATAATTCCTCACACCCTATTACAGTCGCAAGCAAAGCAGGAGTTGTAGCTCAGGTTCTCTTTACAACTTCTGCAGGAAGTTCTCCACTCTTCTCCTGATCCGATCTTCATCAAGTACGTATATGTGCATATTCATTCGAATGAAACTGGATTCTGTTTCACTCTTTTGATACAAAACAAATTCTTTTTCAAAGATGTTATCGGCACTCCAAAACAGTCAATCATGCACTCGTCCATAATGAATTTTACCAGGGTGGAGGAGTGCAAGACAAATAATTTGCAGTGTTTATAACAATTCTCTTTTTTTTAATCCATCATCATGATTCTATTAAGATTTCAAAACAATTCTCTGTGCGGAAGCTGATCGGCCCTCCAAAATAATCCATCATGCATTTCTCCCTAATGACAAGTATCAAGGCCGCATGAGTGCATGATGACTGTGTTGCAGTGGTTATAACAATTCCATTTTCAATCCAATTAGTATGATTTCAATTAAAACTATTTTATATTGCTTAGAAGTTGACTAGTACTCATCAATTAAACATTGTTGTATGATTAGTATACATTGGTAATATTTACTTCGGTTTTTCAAGCAGGGAGAGATTGGAAAAATGCCTTCCACTGTGAAAGTAAACGGGACCACGAACCCAAACCTGAAGAAGTATGAGCCAGCACAAAGTCAATCAAACTCCGTTCTGTCCCCAGTTGCTGATCAAGGTGCACCAGCAATCAAAAAGGTACTTATATTGTATCCTTCTGTTGAAAATATAAAAATCCCGCCTCAGATTATTCTAATCCTTGGGACATCTCGGGCCTCTCCATCCGTTCATAAATAGTTTTGAGTCGGATTCTTTAGTTTTAACTTGGTATTAGAGTGATAATTGGTGACATATATGTCGACGATTATAAAGTCTGACATCGGAAACCTGAAAAAAAAAATGTAAATAGAGCTTATATTGAGCGGTTCTATTACTAATTATCATGATCATTTTGATTAGTTTTGAACTATGTACAAGCATTTTGTTCAAGGTGCCTCAGTAGTTCCTAAAAGGCTTCTCTTTTGTTTCCACAGCGAGTATTTACTTTCGGAAAAGGAAAGAGTGAAGGCAACAAGGGAATGAAGTCACTGGTAAGGTTTACTTTACTTTAGACATGATATCAGTACGAGAAATGGAAATGCTAGCATTTTGTACGCCCCGATTTGCAAGAGGAGTTTTACTTTTATCTCAGTCAAACAAATGTCTATGCTACGTAACTGAATTCTGTATTCATCATGCTGATGCATTGTAGTTGGGAGGAAAAGGTGCAAACCTGGCAGAAATGGCTAGCATTGGGCTATCCGTCCCACCTGGACTTACTATATCAGCAGAAGCATGCCAAGATTATCAGCTCAATGGCAAAGACTTACCACAAGGTTTGTGGGAGGAGATATTAGAGGGCTTGGAGAGTGTGGAAAAGGACATTGGTGCTATTCTTGGTGATTCTTCCAAGCCTCTTCTTGTCTCTGTACGCTCTGGTGCCGCGGTAAGAGTTTTTTCTTCTAATTACAGCCTTTATGGCTTCTGTAGTTATTTTAGCAATGGCACAATGGACTACGGTCTGTTTAACAATAATTAGTTTATGTCGTGTACAAACTGATTTTCGCGCTATGTACCTAGGTTTCCATGCCTGGTATGATGGACACTGTCCTCAACCTTGGACTCAATGACAAGGTGGTTGCTGGTTTGGCCGCAAAAAGCGGAGAGCGCTTTGCTTATGACTCGTACAGACGTTTCCTAGACATGTTTGGAGATGTTGTAAGCGGTTTTATTGATGCATTTCGCAATGTTCATATGTGAAAATATATGATGTTTTTCTCAAGATGTATTCTAAATTCACCCATTTTACTTTTGAAGGTTATGGGAATTCCACACTCATCATTTGAGGAGAAATTGGAAAAACTAAAAGGTAAAAAAGGAGTTAAGCTTGATACAAAGCTAACAGCTTCTGATCTTAAAGAGCTGGTAGAACAATACAAAAATGTTTATCTCGAAAAAACGGGTGAAAAGTTCCCTTCAGGTACAAATTAAACCGCTGACAACTTCATATTTCCCACTTTTTCGTAGAGCAACTCTGTATGTTTACATGTCCTTGTCCCCATGCATATCTGCAGATCCAAAACAACAGCTTCTCTTGGCTGTTAAAGCAGTTTTTGATTCTTGGGACAGCCAAAGGGCCATTAAATACCGGAGCATCAATCAGATAACTGGTTTGAAGGGAACTGCGGTTAACATTCAATGCATGGTTTTCGGGAACATGGGAAATACTTCAGGGACTGGTGTTCTGTTCACTAGGAATCCAAGCACCGGTGAAAGGAAGCTTTATGGCGAGTTCCTAGTCAATGCTCAGGTTTTTGATACCACTCTATATATCGAACTTCTCCTTCCAAGTCGACAGTAGTATAGACTGTTTTTTGTTAGGGTTATACGAGTAGCTCAAAAATTGGAATTGCATAGGGTGAAGATGTAGTTGCCGGGATCAGGACACCAGAAGACGTGGATGCTATGAAAAATTGCATGCCCGAAGCTTACAAGGAGCTTGTGGAGAATTGTGAAATTCTGGAAAAACATTACAAAGATATGATGGTAAGAGTTATCATTTCCACATATGACACTCCTATCAGTATTACATTCACATCTTTTAGTTTATCGGAACATATGGTTTTATTTAAGCATGGGCAACATTTGCAGGACATTGAGTTCACAGTCCAAGAAAATAGGTTGTGGATGTTGCAATGCCGCGTTGGAAAGCGTACTGGTAAAGGAGCGATTAAGATAGCTGTAGACATGGCTAACGAAGGGCTTGTTGATAAGCACACTGCAATCAAGATGGTGGAACCACAGCACCTTGACCAACTTCTTCACCCACAGGTATTTATACTGATTTCTAAGTTCACAAATCATAAGCCGATTTGTATAATGTACCCATGGATATATGACTTCCTCGTGTATAATTTTTTTCTGATTAGTTTGAAAATCCAACCGCTTACAAAGACAAAGTGATCGCCACTGGGTTACCTGCATCTCCAGGAGCAGCAGTAGGCCAAGTCGTGTTCACTGCAGAAGATGCTGAATCATGGCATGCACAAGGAAAGAAAGTCATCCTGGTAAGCTAAATGTTCATCTTTTTCTTCCGGAAGATGTTGAGCCATGGCCCTGGTTCATCATTGAGAATTGTTGTTGTGCATAATTATAGGTAAGGACAGAAACTAGCCCCGAAGATGTTGGGGGTATGCATGCTGCTGCCGGAATCTTGACAGCTAGAGGCGGAATGACATCTCATGCAGCTGTTGTAGCCCGTGGGTGGGGTAAATGTTGTGTTTCTGGCTGCGCTGACATCCGAGTAAATGATAGTGAGAAGGTGGTTATAACAATTTCCTTTGTAAACAATTTTTTTCTCTTTCTGTGAAGTATCAAGACATGGCATTGTTCATTGATTCTACAGCTGGTTTTGGTCGGGAAAACGGTGGTCAATGAAGGAGAATGGCTTTCACTCAATGGATCCACTGGTGAAGTCATATTGGGAAAACAGCCACTTGCTCCTCCAGCTTTGAGTGGCGATTTGGAAACCTTTATGTCTTGGGCTGATAAAGTCAGGCGTCTCAAGGTGACCTATTTTCTTCCGTTTTTCCTCTTCACTGGTACGAGTACCGGTTTCTCTAACAATGTTCATGGTAATGTTGCAACAGGTGATGGCAAATGCTGACACACCTGAAGATGCGATAACAGCAAGAAATAACGGTGCACAAGGGATTGGACTTTGCAGGACAGAACACATGGTAATTATTTGTAGTTGCTACATTGTATGGCTGGTTAACAAATAATGTCAGGTTGTAGATCTCTTTTGATATTTGTCATGTTTTTTTATGTTTCAGTTCTTTGCTTCGGATGATAGAATAAAGGCGGTAAGAAAAATGATCATGGCGGCTACACTTGAACAGAGGAAGGCAGCATTGGACCTCTTACTGCCGTATCAGAGATCCGACTTTGAAGGAATTTTCCGTGCAATGGATGGTATTTTTCGCAAATCTGATTTAAGATTTGGCAATATTTTGCTTTAACTTGTAGTTTTAGTAGCTTATTTATCACATGATTTATGAAATTTCAGGTCTTCCGGTAACAATCCGCCTGTTAGACCCTCCACTTCATGAATTTCTTCCAGAAGGTAACTTGGAACAGATTGTCGGCCAACTAACTACACAGACTGGCATGACCGAGGATGAAGTTTTCTCGAGAGTTGAGAAATTATCAGAAGTAAACCCCATGCTTGGTTTCCGCGGCTGCAGGTTTGTTGGCTCTTCATTCTTAACATGGGCTCTCCAATCTAAAGATTTACTCGAATTTTAATTGTTGCGGAAAGCGTTCTTTAACTGATGAACTTCATTCACTTTAGAAACTTCACATGCATCATAAAACTAGTTACCTATGAATTTGGATCCATGTTATTTGGAACTATGACAAAAGTTTCATATTTCAGTGTCACATGTTTTCACTGCGTGAATGCTTCTATGCATAAATTAGTTGATAAACTTCAAATGAATAACTTGTAATGTGTCAACAGGTTAGGGATATCATACCCAGAGCTCACGGAAATGCAGGCGCGTGCAATCTTTCAAGCTGCTGTCACAATGAGCAACCAAGGTGTCAAAGTTTTCCCCGAGATAATGGTTCCCCTTGTCGGAATACCTCAGGCATGATCCTGCATTCTTGTTCCTCAATTTCGTTATTTATTTACAATATTGGATTCATAATTTATTTTTATTTATTTTTGGTAAAACATGCTGGATTCATAATCCATTTGTACGATTTGTGAGAAATGCAAAATGATGGAGATTTCATTATGAATCAAATTTTTGCCTTTCAGGAACTGGGACATCAAGTGAGTCTCATTCGCAGTGTCGCAGTGAAAGTGTTCTCTGAGATGGGTACCACCGTGGCCTATAAAGTTGGAACTATGATCGAGATCCCTAGAGCTGCTCTGGTTGCAGATGAGGTAAGACTAAATTGATAGGCTGACATTGTTATTTCAATGTAGATTAAAAATTATTCATTTTCTGCTGAATAGTATCATATTTTTCTTTGATCTACGATGGTAGATTGCGAAGGAAGCTGAGTTCTTCTCCTTCGGGACCAATGATCTCACACAAATGACATTTGGGTACAGTAGAGATGATGTGGGCAAGTTTCTACCTATTTACCTCTCCAAAGGCCTTCTTCAAAACGATCCCTTCCAGGTTAGTCACATATTATGCAAGTCCATGCAGGCTTCATTGCAGATAGGATAGCTAGGTTTTCCAGAATCCTCTTATAAGGGAGCGAAAAATAATTCAAACCAATTTCTTGACTATAGGTACTTGATCAAAGAGGTGTCGGGCAGCTCATTAAGATGGCCACGGAAAAGGGTCGCGCAGCTAGGCCTAGCTTAAAGGTAACCAGCAATGAAACGATATTAAGCATTCTTTCACAGACTAGATGTCGATGATTCAACATATTATGTTGCTCCATTCTTCTTGTGATGGTGATACTATTGGACGGTGATTATGAATAAACAGGTTGGAGTATGTGGAGAGCATGGTGGAGACCCTTCTTCTGTTGCATTTTTCGCAGAGGCCGGACTAGACTATGTTTCGTGTTCTCCATTCAGGTCTTCTTTTTCTTTCATCTATCTAGTTAAGTTTAATAGACTACTTCTATAACCAGATCAAATCTCTGATACAAATTCTTTGACAGGGTACCTATTGCTAGGCTAGCAGCAGCTCAAGTAGCTCTCTAAGAAAGATTTCATAACCGAGGACTCTGCGCTTGTAAATAAATACAGTTTACCAGTTTTCCGTTCAAGTCCTTTAACATTAGAATCCAAATAAAGGGGAATTATGTAGTTTTTTTTCATGTTATTTTTCAAGAACTGGTGAAAATAAAGTAGGCAATGTGTGTAATTCTTCAGCTTCGATCTTTGAAATAAATCATTGTAATATTACTACAGCTTGTGGCTTTTGGTACAAGTTGCATTGCATACCTCTCTTTGTGCTGATCACATGATATATATATAACATCGGATCCTTCAAACAATTACATATTTCTATGTATATTTAGTAAACTACTACAAGTATAATATGTATAAAGTATATACGATGATCACTCCACGAAGTATTCAAAAAACAATGTTGTATAAACCGCAACCCCCCACTGCCCCCCCCCCCCCCCCCAAAATCTCCTGAGCTGATGCCTTTATCACTTTGTCACTAGATGATGCAGAGTTCTGCATTTCTAAATTTCTGGCCTAGTGAACTTGCAACACATTTCTTTAGGTAGAGATTTCAAATTTTCACAAGCTACAATCTCCAGGAGCTCAAGAGAAGTGAGGCTACACATCCTGTTATCAGGCAAAGACGCAAGATCATTGCAGGATTTGATTCTCAGATACTTCAACCTAGCAAGGGAGGAGGAGGAGGAGGAAGAAGCTGTTGAACTTTCAGAAGCGGCTTTTGCTACTTTCACCATTGACTTGAGGAGCTTGTCAGTGATATTGATCATAATCAGTTCTTCAACTTGTGGAAGCATTGGCATGGACAGCAAACTGAGGGTGTCCATTATTGTTAATTCGGTGTGGGAAGGAAATGATAGCAACTGCTGATTCGCCTTACTTCTTGTTCCATTGTCGTCGTTTTTTACTATCAGTGCCTGCTGCTCAAGAGTGGCAAGTCATAAAGTACAAGCTCTTTCAAGAAGGGAAAAAACAATGCTTCTCTTTTCCCATCAATGAAACTAGAAGTGGAAGAACATTTGGTGCCGTTGTTGGTGTGCTCAACGCAACTTAAAGGAGTATAGTTTGAGAAACTTAAGGTAGTTGATCAAATGGCGGAAGATGTTGACTTCTTCTCCAAACCTCAATGGTGATTTCAACTAGACTTGGCAGAGACATTGCAGTGTTGGTCATCAACCAGTCGGGGAATTTAACGCCCAAGACCCAACTATGTTCAGCACCTTCAAATTCTGATGGGATCGGAGGCCTTCCTGTTAGACCAAGTCACACTTAGTTCAGATACAAACTCTTTGAGTTTGTTGTGTTAATCTTCCTGCATTACCCAAGAAGAAGTTTGCCAGCTGGATCAACAATTTTTTCTCGACTTCACATCCCCTGGGGAACAAGGCACGGTAGGAGAACCATTGTTTCGAATAAATTGGCATGGCTTTAGCTTCAGTATTGCTAAAATGTCATTCTCCTCCTTCGGAAACTCCCAAATTTCATTATTTTGAATCGCCAACCATTCACTTTCGCTAGTTTTGCATCTCATCAAGCTTCCCAGAGTCCTTATTGCAAGAGGAACGCCTTGGCACTGGTTTGCAATTCTTCTTCCAATTGGCACCACATCGGGTTCTCCTCCTCCCTCGTCTAAATGCCATTTTCTTGAACAATGTCCAACACTCTTCCTCTCGTAGACCTTGCAGCACGTACGGTAAATCTATATCCGTAACCGAGGTAACCTTGGTGCTACGAGTTGTTACCGGAGATCTTACTTTCCCATCCAATTTCTTTCGAAGAATCTGCAATTCCTCCATAACCATTTTTTTCTGCGGCCATTTCGAAGATGAGAAAATTCGGCTCTTGTAATTCATCTGCAGTGCCAGTACTCAAAATCATCCAAGCAACTGATCGTACATTGAAGTTTCCTAAGCCCACACCCACGTCTTAAGCTTAAAATAGCTTACTACCCTCCCGTCATTGTGAAATTGTATGAACTCACGCCTTTTGTCTCTTTGGATGATGTCTAATCCATTAAATTGATGAGCTTTTTGGCCAATGTGGTGCAAATATAGCTTACACGTTACCTTGTATAACAGCCTCAGGCTCACCATGTTCTAAACCAATCAGACAAAGTGCACAAATTGATACAATTTCAATACCTTAGCATCAAATAAGAGAAAATAAAAATTCGCAAACAATTAAGCAAGTGAACAACAATCTAAATTCTACTCTATCAAAAAACAAAAATAATCTAAATTATTATTTAAAAAAATTGTAAACAACAGTCTAAGTTATGATTTTCAAACAATCAAAATCAAAATTTCCTTGAAAAAAAATTAGGGTTTAAACACAATTAAATATTAATAAACAAAAATCTAGAGAATTGTTATTAGTATTTCAGAAAAATTATTTATTACGCTAAATTTTTTATAATTAGAAAATAAAATATATTTATGAGAAGTGCAGGATAAGATTTTTGAAGTTATTTCAAATCTAATACTAGGTCGTTAGTTTGTTACGTTGGTTGTGCAACTTTTTTACGGTTGGACTTGGCGGCGACTGAGCCTCCTGAGCTGAAATCAGCGAAAGGGGAAAAATGGAGGTAGAGTGCTACGTGGTGGTGCACAACATAGCTAAGAGGCACAACGTGGGCACGCTCGCCCGAAGCGCCACCGCCTTCGGCGTCTCAGAACTAATTCTGATCGGCCGCAGAGAATTCAACGCCTTCGGCAGCCATGGCTCCACCTCTCACCTTCGCTTTCGCCACTTCCACTCCCTCCAAGACGCTCGCCTCTACCTCAAGGTCTCCTCTCTCACCTTCTCCCTCTCTCTCTCTTCATTTCTTTGATTTTGGTATTAATCTTCGATTTTGTGTGTGGGTTTTAGGAGAGAGATTGTGATATTTGCGGCGTTAAGATCACTGATAATGCTCTGCCTGTAAATCATCACCCTTTCACCAAGAGCACTGCTTTTCTTCTTGGCAATGAGGTAATTATTATTTTTTTACAATAACCCATATGGGTTATTTGCTCTGTAACTATTTACTCAATTGGAAATTTGGATCAGTAACTTTATTGTTGGCATTTATGCTTGTAAAGTATTGTACTTTTGATCATGGGTTCTTGGGTAATTGCTTGTTGGGATTTTTTCGATATAATTTGATAGTTTGAGAAGTTTTTTCCACTGCAATTCAACAATCTGGTTCTCTGTATTTCAGTTTTGAGTTGAACTTTACTCTGCAATCGGTTAAGCACTTGTAAATTAGCTACATTAGGATTAGGTGAATATCCCTTTATATATTTCTTTGTGTTGTTTGTAGGGAACGGGCCTTTCTGCTAAAGAATTGGAGATATGTGACTTCTTTGTGTATATTCCGCAGTATGGAGGTGGTACTGCTTCCTTGAATGTGACCGTAGCAGCTTCTATCGTGCTGCATCAGTTTGGAGGTACTATAAAAACATAGCCTGTACTCCCGCGTTTTGTTTTTCTTCCCTTCTGTTACGGCCTTGTGGTTCATGCGCTTTTATGTGATGTTTCACTGCATAAGCAAGAAAAGTTACCGTCACTAGGATGATATGAATTGTTTTGATTATTGTCTTGGAATCTACTTGGTGCCCGAATATCATTTTCTAAGTTCCCATGTCATTATGTTCAATCACCAAACCTCATTTATCCTTCTCTAGAATTCATCTTAAATATTATATGCAAATCGTTTGTCTGCCCATCCTACCATTTATCGACCTTTACGATAGCGAGTTTTCTACATCTCCCAATATAAATTCTTGGGGTCTTATTCTGTCACTTGGCGCCCACTAGTCAAATTCTTGGAGAGGTGGGTTAAGGTAGGCCTTTAGTTTTAAGACCTAGCTAAGCAGAAAATTAGAACAAGATCAGTCGATCAGATTAACTTTTTTCTTACTGACCAAAATTGTTTGAACTTTGACTGGAACTACTGTACCAGCTTAGAGTTAGTATTGCACAAGATAATCATTCCTTTCTTTCTAACTTGATTATTTCACTGTTTAATAGAAAGTGAGTTTACATTTCATAACAGACACCCGATCATAATAAGAAAATCCTTCCCTTGAACCATGCCAAGCACATGTAGGTATAATTTTACACTACTTTTATGATTCTTCTTATGTTCAACTTATGAAATTTCCCATCCACGGTTATCTTCAGTTTGGGCTGGCTTCCCTGAGAGGACTCGTGAAGGGAACAAGTTTATTGTGGCAGAGAAACCGGTAATGCAGACAAGACAAAGTTTTTGTGCAGAAACAGCAGATTCCGTCATTGAAGAGCGAAAATGCAGAAAAGAATTTGCTGCTAATGGTTTCTTTGATGAGAGTGGAAATGACAATTCATCTTCTAACCTTTTAGATGGATTGTTTGCTGATGTAAGAATATAATATCTTTGACATCATATAAGCTGAAAATCATTTAGATGGGTAGTACACACCTCAACTGTTGTAAACGAAAAAAGAAGGAACAGTTTGTGAGTTTTATGTATCGTCGGCAGCGTGCATAAGATACAGTTTCATAGATTGTATTGTTAGTGGCATTGATTTTGTTTCAATTAGTATGACGACATACGGAAACTATTACAAGGTTTCCTTGGATTGTTCTTCGTGCAAGAAAATTCTACATAATTGTTTTACTTTTCGCTTGTTGATCTTATTAGTCAGTTTTGCATTTTTGTCGTTAATTTTAACGCCCGAATTTTATCAAACGGTATAAAAGATAGTTCCTTTCCTATTAAGATCAAGTTATAAATTATAAATTGAAAGTTTAGAACACAGTATGAACTTGTTACATTCATTCCAAAGAGAGAAGGAAAAAGAATTAATCAAACTTAGGCAAACTACTAAACAAACAATATGCAAACCACAAACTTGCGTGAGCGCACACTTTTGCTATATTTACCACTTGAGTCTTGTGGATCAAATCATGGTTCAAGAGCTTAGGAAGCCGCCGGCTCCGAATCCTGTGAAGAATCAGAACTCGACGACGGGTACCCAATTCCATGGCGTTTATTAGCTATATTTACCACTTTGGGTCATGTGATCAAGTCATAGTTCAAGAGCTTAGGAAGCTGCCGACTCTGAATGCTGTGAAGAATCAGAACTTGACGACCGGTACCCGATTCCATGGCGTTAAATAATAGCTATATTTACCACTTTGAGTCTTGTGAATCAAGTCATAGTTCAAGAGCTTAAGAAGCCACCGACTCCGAATCCTGTGAAGAATCAGAACTTGAGGACGGGTACCCAATTCCATGGCGTTTATTAGGGAACACAAGGAAAACAGTTCCGGCTATTGTACCAATAACCGGAGGCAACACCTGTAGCAAAACCTTCTCAGTGGACTCAAACCCTGGATAATAGCACCTGACAGTGTTGGCGTCCAAAAGTGACACAACTGCAAACACAATCAAGGAAAAGAAGGCATGCACAAAGTCCCCAAACCTAAGCTTGTAAGCAGACAAGTCCACAGAGTTCGAACTTGTTGAGGGACAAAGCCCCTTGCTACCCCATAGTGTGTTTGTCCATCACTGCCTTGTCTGTGAAGGAAGCAAAGCAGCAGGAAAAGCTGGAAACAGTGATGAGAATGGCGCTTAGTTATTTGTTGACAGCGGTGCAGTTGCCGTTGTTGGTCAAGACAGGGTTGAGGAACTGGAACAAGAAGACTGTGCCGATTGGGAGGAGCTTCATGAGGTTGCCTCCGTATGTTAATGTTCTGTCTCGAACGCTTTTGTTTTTGGTGGTGGTTGTCTTGGATTTAGAGGAAGAGCTAGTTGAAACCCCCATTTTTTCCGAATTAAAGTGTTTTTTTTTACGGAGTTTATAGAAATGTTATTTGTGACGTGTTGTAAATTGTGGTTTTTGTGAGAGAGATTTGGTGTGTATTTATAGAGAGATATAACAGAGGGAATTGATTTGGAGTAGAATTGCTTTCACGTTGACAGAAAACATGGCATTGTCGTGTTCAGATGGAAAGGTGGCTTCTATTTGGATGGTGTCCATAGACCTATTTTTACTTCTCACACATATTTTCACTTTTTGGTCATCAGATTGAATGAAATGAAGAAGATCAATGGACAAAAATTAACAAAAGTGTATGACAAGTAAAAAGAAATGTGTGAATAGCACTACCTTTTATTTTTAGAAGGGGTGGGCTTCATTTCTAATCCAAGTTTTGAAAATTAATGTTGTTAGATTTCTGTACTCCCAACATTAAGGATACATATCCTTAAAGAATATTGAATAAAGGAACATAAACAAGGAAAAATAGTGACGAGACTGTTGTGCATCTTATATACATAAATCGTATCAAGATACATATGGAGCCAGTTCAATTGGTCATGACAGTCTTCCAATCTATTTCTATTCAAACTCTAATTCTCTTCTCTGTAAATTAGAATATTGCATTGTCAACAAAATCATATCAGAATATACAGTATTATGTCCTCCTTATATAGGCCCTTAATGAGCCCTCAGTTCCCCTGCTCAAACCTATTTTTTCCTTTGCATTTAATGCGTTGATTACATAGATTTGACTTGCTAGTTGTTCATCTACCCTTTGGCCGCCACATGGTGACGAAGTGACATTTGTACATGTCTACTTCCATGCTTTCTTGGGACAACATAAGCCAAGCACCGCTCTGGAGGTGGTGGAAGCCCACACATGAGCGCCCTATATGTCAGGCTTTTTATGCTTTCATAGGTTCCTATTCCCTCGGATGGCTGCCACGTGACCTAGAGGTGATGTCTGAGCAGGCTTGCCCCTATGTTCTTGGGGATTTGGATCCTCGCCGAATCCTCTCCCTGGGAATCCTAGGGATCAACGAACACAGACCATTGATCAAAAATCGTGCGGCCACAATTTTTTCATTTTTATATTTTTTACGCAAAATGATGGTGCTTTACTTTTAAAAATATAAAAATCATTTAATTGGGACTGCACGATTTTTTATCAACGGTCCGTATTCGTTCATCCCTAAGATCCCTAGGGAGGGAATCCGGCGGGACAAGGATTGTCTGCCTTCCCACTTCCAATGCCCTCTCGTGCCCTCCTGTTTTGTGTGGTCACGGTTAAACCATGTCAACATTTTATATTATTTTTTTTATAAAGATAATAAGACAAAAATGAATAGTAATATAAAATGTTGGCGTCACTTAACCGTGACCACACAAACAGGAGGCCACCAAAAGTGGGAGGGCAGACAATCCTTAGCATCCAAATCCTGTTCTTGGGACCTCATATGAAAGAATTGTCAGAACACCAACTTGCATCTTGGCAGTCGGAAAATACTTTTATAGGGAAGCGCTCAGCCTAGTTGTTGATATGTAATCTAGACTGTCGTGTGTTGACTCCCATAGTGCTTCGGATTGTCTTACCAGCCTCATTAGGCCTGGCCTTCCTTTGGGCCTGTGCTGCTTCCGGCTGGTGTTTCTTTAGGCCCCTTGAGGTCGGAAAGGACCCCACATTAATCCTAGGGCTAAGTTCGGTTCAAAACGGTTCGGTTTTTTGCCAAAACCGAAACCAAACCGAAATTTCGGTTCGGTTCATTTTTTTCGGTTTTGGTTTTTTTCGGTTTTTTATTTTTATTTTTAAATGATGTAAATGGAAGGAACCTACCTATCAACCTCCCAGTTCTCATATATCAGAGAATTGAGAGCTTCAAAACCCTAAATATATTCAAGTAATTCAACTACTTGTGATCAAGCAGAACGAATTCAAATTTTCAAAAGTTAAGCAAATACATAAACGTATATTCTTCAAGGAAATGTACATCGCCAGGATTCAAAATTCAAAAACTTTAAAATTTACAAAATCATGAAATAACTCAACAAATTAACTAATCGATGCAAATCGAAAAAAAAAGCAATTGGGTTCTTCTAAATACCATAATCGGACTTCAATAGCGCATGCCCAGTGCCCACATTCAAATTCATAGTCAAGTCCACAATAGATTTAGAAAATTCCAAAACATATTCAGAGAAAAATACAAACTTTTTTACCTTAAATTACATAAATTTCAAATGGGTAACCATACAATTAAAAACCTATGAACTGACAAATAAATAAAACCACAACCTTTGTTGCAGCGATATCGCCATGATCGTCGCAAGCTCTTTCAATTCCTCTTTTCGTCGGATCTCGAAAAGGGCGAGGGAAAATCATGGTTTGGAAAAAGGAATCCGCGAGGAGGACAAGAGAAGACTGGAGAGAGAGTGATTTGGAGGAAGAGAGGAAAGGGAGAGAGAGAGAGAGAGAGAGAGAGAGAGAGAGGAAGCAAAGGCAAAGAGGAAGCAGTGGACGGAACAGAGAGGTGTTTGAGATCTGAAATGAAATGGGAGTGAGATGGCTAGGGTTTGTAAAGTCAAGAAATTTTATAAAGCATTAAACATAAGAAACCTATAAATAAATTACTGGTACAATTATAACAACACACAGCCTACAGTCAAGTTGGCTTGCAACAACCAACCCTAACCCGCAGGGAAAGGGTTCAAACCCTGATGACAACATGTATTTTTTAGTATTTATATATGATTTTTTTTTTCGGTTCGGTTCAGTCCGGTTCGGTTTCCAAACCTCAAAAATCGAAACCGAACCAGCCAAATTCGATTCGGTTTTTTTCGACCTCGGTTCGGTTTGGTTTTCAGTTTTTTTCGGTTTTTTGAACCCATCCGTAATTAATCCTTCCTTTCTTTCTCGCTTGATTATTTCACTGTTGAATAGAAAGTGAGTTTACGTTTGATAACCGACACTCGATCAGAATAAGAAAATCTTTCCTTTTTGAATTATGCTAACCACATGTAGGTGTAATTTCAACATCTAGGTAGACCTTTAGTTTTAAGACCTAGCTAAGCAAAAAAATTAAAACAAGATGAGACTATAAGATAACTTTTCTTAGGGACCAAAATTGTTTGAACATTGACTCAACTTACCAGTCTTAGAGTTTGTAGTGCACAAGATAATCATACCTTTCTTTCTAACTTGATTATTTCACTGTTTAATAGAAAGTAAACTAGTTTACGTTTGCTAACCAACACCGATCAGAATAAGAAAATCTTTCCTTTTGAACTATGCCAACCACATGTAGGTATAATTTTACACTACTTTTATGATTCTTCTTGTGCACAGCTTATGAAATTTCCCACCCACGTTTATCTTCAGTTTGGGCTGGCTTCCCTGAGAGGACTCGTGAAGGGAACAAGTTTATTGTGGCAGAGAAACCGTTAAAGCAGACAAGACGAAGTTTTTTGTGCAGAAACAGCAGATTCCGTCATTGAAGAGCGAAAATGCAGAAAAGAATTTGCTGATAATGGTTTCTTTGATGAGAGTGGAAATGAAAATTCATCTTCTAACCTTTTAGATGGATTGTTTGCTGATGTAAGAATATAATATCTTTGACATCATATACGCTGAAAATCGTTTAGATTGGTAGTACACACCTCAACTGTTGTAAACGAAATAGAAGGAACAGTTTATGAGTTTTATGTATCATCGGCAGCGTGCATAAGATCCAGTTTCATAGAAGGAACAGTTTATTGATTTTGTTTCAATTAGTATGACGAAGGATGGAAACTATTACAAGGTTTCCTTGGTTCATGCAAGAAAGTTCTACATAATTGTTTTACTTTTCACTTGTCGATCTTATCAGTCAGTTTTGCATTTTTGTTGTTAATTTTTACGCCCGAATTTTATCCAAGGGTATAAAAGATTGTTCCTTTCCTATTAAGATCAAGTTTTAATTTATAAATTGAAAGTTTAGCACACGGTAAAAACTTGTTACATTCATTCCAAAGAGAGAAGGAAAAAGGATTAATCAAACTTAGGCAAACTACTAAACAAACAATATGAAAACCATAAACTTGCGTGAGCACACTTTTACTATATTTACCACTTCAGTCTTGTGGATCAAGTAATAGTTCAAGAGCTTCGGAAGCCGCCGACTCCTAATCCTGTGACGAATCAGAACTTGACGACGGGTACCCAATTCCATGGCGTTTATTAGTTATATTTACCACTTGAGTCTTGTGAATCAAGTCATACTTCAAGAGCTTAGGAAGCTGCCGACTCCGAATCCTGTGAAGAATCAGAACTTGACGACGGGTACCCAATTCCATGGCGTTTATTAGGGAACACAGAGAAAACAGTTCCGGCAATTGCACCTATAACCGGAGGCAACACCTGTAGCAAAATCTTCTCGGTGGACTCAAACCCTGGATAATAGCACCTGACAGTGTTGGCATCCAAAAGTGATAGAACTGCAAACACAATCAAGGAAAGGAAGGCATGCACAAAGTCCCCAAACCTAAGCTTGTACGCAGACAAGTCCACAGTGTTAGAACTTGTCGAGGGCCAAAGCCCCTTGCTTGTTACCACCCCATAGTGTGTTTGTCCATCACTACTTGTGTAACTGTCTGTGAAGCAAGAAAAACAACAGGAGAAGCCGCACACACCGATGAGAATGGCGCTTAGATATTTGTTGACAGCGGTGCATTTGCCGTTGTTGGTCAAGACAGGGTTGAGGAACTGGAACAAGAAGACCGTGCCAGTTGGGAGGAGCTTGATGAGGTTGCCTGTGCATGTTAATGTTTTGTCTTTGATGGTTTTGTTTTTGGTTGTGGTTGTCTTGGATTTAGAGGAAGAGCTAGTAGAGCCCCCCATTTTTCGAATTAAAGTATGTTTTGACGGAGTTTATAGAAATGATATTTGTGAATTGAGTCGTAATTTGTGGTTTTTGTGATAGGGAGATTTGGTGTGTATTTATAGAGAAATATAAGAGATGGAATTGGTTTGGAGAGGAATTGCTTTCACGTTAACTGAAAATATGGCGTTGTCGTGTTGAGATGGAAAAGGTGGCTTTTACTTTTAGAAAGGGCGGGCTTCATTTCTAATCCAAGTTTTGAGGATTAATGTTGTTGAATTTTAGCCCTTTAGTACTACGATCTAATGGTATTCCTATTCACTTATATGTAAGAGGTCTTAGGTTCGATTCTCGCCAATTGTAAATTTGAACCACATAGCAAACCCATTGTGAGGCTTAGCCCACTCACCTCCCCTTAGTGTTGGTAATATCGCTCAAAATTGTAAAGTTAACAAACTTAATTAAATGATTGTAGATGGGATCAGGAGATGGGTTGAAATTAAATGGATACAAAGATGCAAGTGGTTCACCCATCAAAACTGGGCTACATCCACCGTGTTGCTCTCAATATATTGATTTCAAGGCTAAATAGCGCTCGGCTGATACATTCACTCTATTATCTCTAATTCATCTGACCTCGATATTGTAGGTCTTTACCCCTTTATTTTGGCCTCTCCCTCTTTGGGCCTCTCAAATCGGCAGTTAATGTGTCAACCACTTGCACTAGCTTACTAACACCTTTCTCCCTATTCTGCTAGACCCTTGTCAGCGAAGTGACGTTTTAGTAGTTGGGGTGGCGCACCTTTTAAGGTTCATGCGGCTCAAGCATCCCGCTCAGACCTCGGTTACTCCGCCTAGCCTTGCCGAGCACTGTCTCGCTACGCTTATGTTCCATCTTAGGCCTCTCTTGTCAACTGCAAGTCGCCGTATGGTTTGATTGGCACTTGAATTGTTATGCCCTTAGAGACTTGTGTCATAAAGCTATCAGCTTTATGTAGTTGGGTAGGCCTAAATGGGCACAGGGTTAACATGAATAAATCACCAACAAGATAAATGAGTGATCAGATTGTTGTGCAATCTTATATACATAAATCATATCAAAATACATATGAAGCTGGGTCACAGTTGGCAAGGACAGTCTACCCACCCACCATTCAAACTCAAATTCTCTTCTTGTAAATGAGCCCCCGCCCCCCCCCCCCCCACCCCACAAAAAATAAATAAACTTATAAGGAGCTCCCACTTTCGTCTCAAAACTTTAATTTTAGGTGATTACCTTTCTGAACTTTTATAATTGGACAATTCCCCCTGCACTTTAATTTTAGCCGATTATCCCCTGAACTTTTATAATTGGCAATTTCCCTCCTAAACCCTAAACTTCAAACAAAAAATATACAGAATGAACTAACGGAAAAGAAGAAGAAAAAACAATATATTGTCCACATTAGGGATAAAATTACATTTTTACAATTATAAAATTAAAGCTCATAGGGAAATAGACCATTTATAAAAGTACAGGGCATAATCGACTAAAACTAAAGTTTAGGAGGGGTAATTGGTTAAAATTAAAATTCCGGAGAAATTGACATCTCCCTACAAGTTTAGAGAGGGAGGAGGGAAATTTGACAAATACCTCCTTGTAAATTATAATATTGCATTGTGCCATTGTCAAAGAATCATATCCAGTATTATGTCAACGATCTTATAATGATATGTATCGTTTTCTTTTTAAAACAAAACTTATTTTCGTTTTTTTATAGTTATTTAACTTATTTTTAGCAAAAACTTGTACGTAAACTTTGTTTGAAAAAGAATACTCGACTTGTAGGAGCTTAAACAGTGATAAGAGCTTAACCAACGTGAAATGCATGGAAGCCAAGTGCATTTCCCAGTATAAAATAGTTTGATTTCTTTTTTTTCTTCTCATCATTTTGATCTTAATTATCACATAAATAATTAAAAAAAGTATCGTATATGTGGAATGCGTGTATCGAGATCAGCTAATACATGTTAGAGTTTGAATGAATAATAACATTATGTCACAGTATTCTATGATATGAAAACTTACTCGTAGAGTTATACGTGTATATGTAAATATGCTTAATGCGTGTAGGATATGAGCATAACGGTCATTACCTTAGGATCTGCAACAAGCGTGTGTTTATAGGGTAGGCTATTTTTCTTTTCGGTTCGAAGTAGGCTAATTTTATGAAAGAAAAATGGACTAATATTGAATTAGACAACTCTAGCATATAAAACTATATGCAATTTTGTAAAATTCCAAAATTAGCCCGGAGCTACGGCTACCGAGTCCGGCCCCGATTTGCAATATAATTCAGTCATTGTCTTAAGAGTAAATGTATTATTTCTTATATATTAAGAGAGCTGCTAAATCCATCTCATTGTCTTATTTCTCCATTCACGTTATATTTACATCCACTATAAAAAGTTAAAAAATTAAAATATTATTTTTTTCACACATTATTATTCCTAAAATAACCCTATATATAATTAGAGATAAATTTCTCTTAAAAATATATATATAAACAAACCTTCTTAAAAAAAAAAAAAAAAGGTTTTCCTTTCCAAATTCCAATTTGAGTGTGCTTTTTGAGATGCTTAGCAATTCGCATTGTCATTGACGTATAGTATTTTCTAGCTATTCAGCATCAATTAATTCATCTGTCCGCTATTTTCAACTTTAACCATGTGGATGTTGTATCCTAAGTATATGATAAACTCAATGCATTTTCGGTCCTCTACGAGGCATAGAATTTCTCAAATGCATTTTCGGTCCTCTCATATTTATAAGCAAGATTCTAAAAGGCTAGTCGGGCGGCGGCCCTATCTGTCTAGGCAGAGCCTAGGTGATTTTTTTTTAATTTTAATTAAATTTATTACGTGATATATAAATAAATGTCTATTTATACTTAAAGAATAAATAATTGTACTTTGATATATAAATTGCAAAATAGAATGACATATAAATTATAAAGTATTTAAATATACTGAAATATGAGAACACGCATATGATAAGTGTTCATCCAAGTATTCAAAAAGTCTTGTACAATTTAATGAAAAATAAAATAACAAAAAGAAAGCCATTTATTTTTTGTCGAAATGAGAGTGCAAACTAAGCAGGTGTCTAGGCCCTATAAGCATCATTTCTTAATTTTTAAATGTCTAACAATTAATTGAAACGGTGGCTAGCTGTCTAATGCTTGAAAAGAACCTAGGCAGCATTAGGTAAGAATTTTTAGAACATTATTTATAAAAAAGATAATCAAGTCGCTGGTGCTGTTGCTGTTGCAAATCTTGGCACTTCTTCTATTGGTTTTGTTTAATGGGACTCTCCTGTGCTTTCATTTTTGGGTATGCCATGCCATATTAGTTATAGAGAAATACCCAAAGACGATCTACTTTTTAACGAACTCTTATCAACAAATTAAAACCTATGCATGAACCTTATTAAGAGATTAATTTGATTGATCATCAATAACCTCTAATCATGATCCAGGTGCAATACTGAGGTCTAATAAACAATCAAGAGTAATGCTAAGTAGATTAATTTTTTAAACTAAATTTGTAAATCATATGATGTGTCATCAAGGAAATAAACACGTTAATCAACATTGAAATAAGAATTCAATCATCAACAACCACATTATGTAGTTTACAAAATTTGGTCTAAAAAAATTAGTCTCCCAAACTTACCCAACAATTAATATTTGGATTCTAATGCATGGGTTCAAATCATTTGTTTTACGTGACTCAATTAAATCAAAAATGTTATTTTTACCATATTTTTATACCACATTTGTATCACCTCTCTAATGAGATTCAGATATGTTGGCGGGTCATACCTCTATTAGAGAGATAGTACAAATGTGATATGAAAAATTTGATAAGTGTAAACTGATAAATACCAAGGTTCTAAAAAACGCTAGGCGCTAATCAGGTGGCAGACTAAGGCCTAGCGCCTAGGCTGGAGTCTAGGCGAACTAGGTTGATTTAATTTAATTTTACTATATATTATATAAATAAACATCAAATAATACTTATATTTTTTTTTAAGGAAATAACACAATATTCATATCATGTGAGTTTAATTTAAAGTGAATATGGTGGAGTCTTAAAATAGAAAACAGAAGAAAGAAGGAAGATAAAAGTTACAGGGATAAATAAACAATCTTTAAAAAAAGATAAATGGATAAATAAACAACAAAAAGAAAGTTGAGGTCGTGAAGAAAAAGAGATGGGAAAATGGGTAATCAAATGACAAAAGAAAGGTGGGTTTAGAAAGATTAGAAAAAGAATAAAATGGTGGGGTCTGGATTCTGTACAGTCAGTTTAGAAAACCAAGGTATAAAAACGAAAAGTCAGCAAAATTAATCAACATCTTTTGCAAACGACATCGTTTAGGTACGGAAAACTTCAAGAAGAAGAAGGCTTCGTCTTCTTCAGCGAGTTGCTGCTGCCCTGCCACTCTTTCTTTTTTTTTTTTTTTTTTTTTTGCAGATTTCGGTTTCCACATAAGCCCGCCTAGCCCTGCACAACTTTGCCTAGCTCCGTCTAGCACCGCCTAATTCCGTTAACTCCGTCCAGCTGCCAACTAATTAGCTATCTATTTTTTGGTCCAATTATAGGCAAATCGCAGTGATTAACAGATGATTAGCACCTAGATGGCCGCCTAAATTGCTTTAGAACACTGATAAATACATAATCAAGCGTGTCAAAAATATAAACCAATATAATATCAAGAGCACGCATTCTAGTTATGCGTAACTCAATTAAATTATGTTGTATATATAATCAAGCGTGTCAAAGATATAAATCAATATAATACTAATAGTTCGCATGCCAATTATGCCCTACATTTGACTAGTCACGTAGTTATTAGGTCATGCAAATGATCTTTCATCAGCTCTCTAATCAACTGTAGAAATGAAGAACAATTCAAAAAAATTGGCAGTGTTAGTTGACTAGAAGATTGAGTTATGCTACAAATATTAGTCTTACGTACATGAGTCTTTGCTAGTTTGTTCGTGAATAACTGTTGGCTGGTAATGAACATGAAACATAACTCACAAGAATATATAACTGACGATGACGATCGCTTACCTGCACTTAGATGACTTTAGCGTTCTTGCCCACTCATGTGGACATTGTGGGGTGATGTGTGTATATACATCTACTACCAATGAAAAATGTTGGAACAACCATGAGGGTATATATATATCTACTAGTCTTGAACAGTCTGATATTGCAAGGAAAATTAGGTTTCGACTTGTAAACTCCATGCATATATTTTGGAGTGAGCGATCAGGAAAACTATTTCGACTTGTAAACTCCATGCATATATTTTGGAGGAGCGATCAGGAAAACTAAAAACAACTCTAATAGTAGGAAAAACGGAATTTTCCACAATTAATGGCTGCAAATCCTTTTGATATCATCTTATCATTTTTTTTTTACACTATATTTGTGTTATCTCTTTAATAGAGATGAAACTCAAATGTATTGGTGGGACATCCTTTATTAGAGAAATGGTATCAATGTGGTATGAAAAATATAATAAGAGTAAAATTACCCAACTAAAAACACTTACAATGAAAATTTATAACTTACGTGATTAAGAACATTTATTTATGTACTCGATAACCTAGATTCAATTGGCCCCACTCCCCCTCCTGACACCAATGCTTGTACAAGAAAAACGAGTACCAACTTGATTGCATGCTATGTGATAGGATTTTTACCATATGCAAAAGTAGGGATAAAAACACTTAAAAATACTTGCAAGAGAACAATGTAGTTGTAGTATAAACAACTCAAGTAAGGTCGTTTCCACATGGATTACTTAAAACAATTTATGGAAAACCAAAATCTTTGTTAATTATTTGATAACAAAGATCGAAAAGGGTTGTTTTTTAATTTAAATATAATAAAAACGAATTTAATAAGGCTTATTATATTAACACCCCACATATTGTTAAATATACCCCATATATTTAACACATCCCAAACTTATTTTTTGAATTAAAATTTATCTTATTACACCACACATATTTTCCCATAATACCCTCACACCCCACACTCTCAACATACACCTTACATCTTCTACATACACTCTACATATTTTGCATACACCTCACATTTTCTACATACACTCCACTCTATTAATAATGGTTTCTTTCTTCTTATGCCGTTTGATACAGAATCATTCATGTCATGAATGATTTGCTCAACTTTTTTCCCCTAAATTATTTTTTTGCAACAAGGATTTGCTCAACTTTTTCCTAACCAGTGAACATTGATCAGTGAAGGTGTGTGTCCAAAAAATGACAATACATTTTAACCTTCATCCACCTGTGACGGTACATTTTGAACACGGTATGGGCCAAAAGTTCAGACAGCCCCTCGGAATTGGGATTAACTTCTTAATGTTTGAGGATACAAAGTTACTGAAAGTAGTTAACTTGGATATCTGTCTTATAGATGTGAAGGCCGAGGCATCCCATCCCGCCCCTGACTTGGATAACTATCCTATATTCGCAAAACTAATCTACTTGAATCAACCTGAGTGTAATTTATGGTGGATTTTCGCCTTGACTGATTTTTAGTTGGACTTCTTTTCTTGCTGCAATGCATGTGTGTGACACGCTCTTGAGATTCCAAACAAACCGCTGCCCTATTTGCCGACAACCAGTTAAGAGATGTTTGACGATAAAGGTCAACAATGGCCCTAATGAATCAGTCATCAGTGAATGAATTAGTCATCAGTGGATGTGTTCTACAAAGGAAGGTGAAAGTGCTTTTGAGAGTTGAAGTCTTGAAGAGGATAAATAATTTTGAGATATACACGTTAAAACTGATTTGAGGTGTATTTAGAATTTTTTTTTTTAACTTTTCTAAACCCTATAAGGTCGAACTTGTCATTACATACTAGATATATGAGTCATTTAATATTAAATTTTAAATGTGGGGTGTATTCAACACTACGTACAGTGCTAATAAAAGAAGCCTTTAATAAAAGTAATTTAGGAAAAACAACTAGTAACCAATTAAAAAGAAATCAGATAAAAAAGAAAAAGTTTTGAGAAATAAATTTGGAAAAGCACTAGGGTTCCGCCATCCCCTTAACAATCTTATGTAGATTTACTAATTGCTTATGAATTACCTATACAACTTTGAAGGTTAGGTTTTCCTAATGTATATTCTACTTGTGGCATTCAGATCAAATATAAACATGCATGACTCATTACGCTTTGTGAAAACCCTTTGAAAAACCATGCAACCCCTAAGACGTGACATTCGCCTTAGGTGAACTTACAACTATCAATCACAAGAAGCAATAAGATATAGAGACAGTTTAAACACAATGATTAATAATTCAAAGTATGCATGGATAACATCATAAGCAATTAAATAAAGACTACATATTCATACTAAGGCTCAAGGCATCATCCTAGCAAACGAAAATTAGTTACGAACAACCATAAAACAAAATATTATTAAGAACATGGATAGAAAACACCTTGTAGGTAAAAAGTCTGAAATTCTCCAAAATAGTGTGTGTGTTCCCCTAATGGCTAAAAAGCCTTATTTATACTACTACAAAATAAAATCCTACCTAAAAAAGGTTTTCTAAAAACTAGGAAATATAATAGAATAAGATACCTAAGGAACAAAAGGTTTCCTATTTGAACTAAAATTCGGATTGCATAGAAAATCAGACTTTTAACTAATCAAATCAACTCCAATTTGGTCTCAAAAGGTCTCTTTTGAAAGCTTAAGTCATCCCCAACAAATCCTCAGAAGGAATTTTCCTCAAAATATACTATCTTAACCTCCAAAATACCCAAAACGTCCAGAAACATTAATCTGGGAAAGTTGCACTTTGGGCCTTCTTTTCTTAGCCACGGTCAAACGGCGTGGTAGAAAAATCTGAAACTTTGACATAATCATCTTGAAAGGCTCACAAACATCTCCAATTAGAATCACTCCAAAATTCATTTGGTTGATCACTTTTTACTCAAGAGGAAGTCGAATGTCCTACATTGGAAATATAATCCAAAATATCAAAATCTCACAAAATAACCAATAAATTAATATTGAGATTGGGGTCAAATATATAGTATAATATGGACTTGTCACTATGAACTTTAATTACGCCTATATTATAATGAGGCGTTTGTTTGCCCTCGCTAACCCTCACCGGACTAGATTAGACTAAAAGTTAGTCCAGTCCCCTGTTCATTACCTGTTGGGATTTATTTTAATGGCACTAACATTCACTCGCCTCGACTAACCATGGGATTAGCCAGTCTTAGCGAATCCCCTAAAAAACCATGGGATTGCTAGTCCTATTTCCAAAAATGAGTACAATGTTTACATTGCAAGTCTACAAGCATGCTTCTGGGCAACTCTGTTTGCCCACCCATGCCCAGATCCAAAACCCAACCCCACCCACAACCTAAATCTCAAAAACTAGCTGCCAAAATTCGAAAAAAAAAAAAAAAAAAAAAAAAAGCAAGACAATAACAATAACAATCTCAATAGAAAATTCTTCCTTATTCCCGAAACTTCATAGAAAATTCCTAGACAATTTTTCTTTCCCATAAAATTTCGGAGAAAAATGGATAGAGAAAGGGAGAAAGTAGCTTTGGTGACACACCCCGACCCGGAATATCTACTAGGACTCCGAATCGAGTTTTGTTGGGCGACACCTTGAAGGTGACAAAGCCATAGGGTATAATAATATGAACAATATGAATAAATTTAGCCCTAAAAGTGCCTAAGGACTAGAGTACACTGCGAGCGGGAACGAGACCGTTTTACACGCTACATCAGAGCATAAGTAAAGTATAGTATTGTGGGTAAGGATCATACCCTCAGAGGTAGCCACCTATACTGAGATTCGCCACAAATCCTCGTCGATGCGAACTTCCAACAGCTAAAACATGGAGGGGCACAAAAACAAGGGTGAGTGAGCCTGAAAATAAAGTTTTTAATAAAAAGATTTTTGAAAACATTATAACCCCTCACCGTAAAACCCGTATAATTTCCCAAAAGATAATAATACATACGTATATATAAATCATGCTTGAGAGTAGTGAAAACCAAGTATATGCCATGTCAAGTATCTCAGTAATGAAATAAGTAAGCCAGGTGAAATAAATCAATGTAAAATGATATGCCAGCCAGAGTCACCTAACGTGACATGTACGGCTCTAAACCTGCACACGAGTAGGAACCACCTAATGTGGTTTGTACGACAGGCTGGGTGTAAATAAATACATTCAAGTGCTACGATCACGTGAAGGTTGTGAGAAGTATCGTAAGTCACCTACGAGTTGGAACCACCTAATATGGTTTATACGACAAGCTGGCACCTGCCTTGGATCCAAGGTGAGCGTGTGGTACGGGAGGTGAACGATCACGTGAAGGCTAGGCCCTGACCTCGGGCGGAGCACTAACAATGGGTGCAGGATAATGAGTACCAAATGTATCCAGACATAACCATATACATCACAACCACTAACATCATAATGTACTCACCTGTAGCTTACCTGGACTCTGCATCATCATGCAACATTATGCAAAGCTATACTAATGCATAGGCTAAAATGTAAAGTAACCATGTCATGTCATTTTAAACGAAATTCCACTTAAAACCATTTCTGGGAAAAATGGGAAACATATATACGTATATATAGAAAACCGAAAAGCTCACTCACCTGGAGTCCGTGCTATAACTCTCTAGCACAAATATCAAGGCGTCACGAATGATTGCCGCTTGGAACAATTATCAAATCATGTCTTAGAATTCTTATCAATAGAACATATAACTTACATGTCCTAATTGGGAAGATCCATAAGTTTCTAATATCCTCAAATATTACGTATTATAACGTATCAAAGTTTGGTGATGATCCAACGGTCGGATCGTCGATTGCTATAATAATCAAGCGGCGGACTTTCATGGAACTACGTTCAAATGACAAAAATTTGTCAATCGGACTTCACCAATGGAATCAGAGTATTCAAATTTAACCTAAGAAGGTCTGGGGACGTCTCGGCCCACGCGCCGCCATAGGTGGCGGTTGGCCGCCCCGACTTACTAGAAAATTCAACTATTTCTAAAAATTACCAAATTTTATAGGAATGAAGATCTTAATGAGTAGAGCAACTTTCATACCTGTGACTAAGGCCAATTTGGCCGGGAAAAATCTCAATTTCCCCTCGATCCGTCGGAAACCCTATAAAGGGTGACTCTTGATTCGCCCTTAAATCGACTCCGACGCTCCAACCAATGATTGGGCATTGTTTCTAGGCTCAAGGGAAGTATATTGGTGGTGGCAATTAAAGGAAAACATTTCGGAATTGGTGGATTTGGAGCAAGTTTTCTCCGGCACACGCAGGATGTTCTTCGTGAAATTTCCACCATTTCGTGTCAATTTTGGCTAGAATTAGATGTTGGTATATGGTGATAAGGTTTGGTGGTGGTGAATGGGTGAAAATCACCTAAAAAATGGGTGAGAATCGCCGGAAATTGCTTCGAACCCAGCGGCACCGCCGGTCGAATCCGTGGGTATACAAGTGAAGAGGATGAAGGTCTGGGTTGGGTGCCACTCACCTCTCTCCTTTCCCCTCATTTCTTTCTTTCTTGATTGGCCACCTCAGTTCTTTCTCCTTTTCCGATTGGTCTCACATCCCCCTCATTTCTCTCATTTATAATTCATCACCACTGCCCATCTTTCTTTCTTTTAATCTGGGCCACACACATGGGTTCATTAGATTTTGCTCCAAAAATCTGGAGCATTCTAGAAATAAATAAATTTACAATGTTGCCCTTAACTTTAAACGTTAATATCTCATTCGTTAGAACTCCAAATCACAATCCGTTTGCACCCACGCGTCCGTAGCGACGAGTACTACGAAGATACGCCAAGAAAATGAACCTTACGTGACATGACAAGACAGTCAACAAAAGTCAACACTTTGTCTCGAAGGGCATTTTCATAAATTCACTTTTAAAAATCATAAAAATCATTACAACTTTTTTTGGCCCAATACGCCCCGGTGTTCGTTTGTATGCCCAAGATAAGGGGACGCCGAGCTCAAAGGCCCGCTGGCCCCCGACGTTGAAACTGGTTCTCAGGTCGTTCTGCTGTGCAGGTTCGACAATGATCAATTGGCACATTTCTCGATTTATGCATGTCATCCTTGCGCAGGTGCCATGCTAATCTTCTCTGTATCGTTCCAATTTTATCGGATGTCCCTGTAAAATTGGAACGATACAGAGAAAATTAGCATGGCCCCTATGCAAGGATGACACGCATAAATCGAGAAATGTGCCAATTTGGTATCAGAGTCAATCGCTGGCCGGAAGTGTGCCGACGAGGACATCGAGCCCCTAAGGGGGGTGGATTGTAACATCTCACATCGCTAGGGGAGTGGATCATGTAAGCCTTATATGTATATTCCTATCTCTACGTAGCACAAGGCCTTTTGGGAGCTCACTGACTTCGGGTTCCATCGGAACTCCGAAGTTAAGCTAGTTCGGATGAGAGTAATCCCAGGATGCGTGACCCACTGGGAAGTTTTCGTGTGAGTTCCCAAAAACAAAATCGTGAGGGTGTGGTAGGGGCCCAAAACGGACAATATCGTGCTACGGTGGAGTCGAGCCCGAGATGTGGTAGGGGCCTAGGCCGGGATGTGACATTTGGGGACAAAAAGAGATGGAGAAACGGTGAGGGAGAAGAGAGTAACTTTGGGGACGATTTTGCAGAAAAAATGGTTTTGAAGTGTTTTGCAGGAAAAATGGATTTGAACTTTGAAGCGTTTTGCAGGAAAAAAGATGGGAGGAAGGGAAACAATGGCGATAGAACCAAAGAGGAAGAAAGTACTCTCTAGAATAAGGTAGAAGAGTGTTCAGAATTTTTAAGAAGAAAAAAAAAAAAAAAAAGGTTGAATTCATAATAAAATATTATAATGTTATAATTTATTAATTATTATGTTTTTTATTCCGACACTGCACCAAACATTTCACTAAGTTAGTCTACTTTAGTCTAATCTAAGCTAATCCAACTTAATTACTGAAACTAGTCGAGTCCAACATAAAAAATACAATTTAATCCGTGATGCTAGTCAAGTCCAACATAATAATTTATTAATTATTATGATTTTTTAGTGTGGTTGGAATACGGAGTGGTGCACTACATGCCATTATATCAATAGTAAAATATGTGTGCTAAAAAATTAATAATTTAAAAAATATAATTTCTTATTACTTATATAAAAATACGTGATATATCATTTATATTCCCGTCAGAATGAAAAATTTCTCCAAATCCGAACCAAACAGGCCCTCCGATGTTACGTTTCGTACTTTAGAGAGTGGATAAAGCCCGACGACGACGTGGCACCAAGGGGCCAAAATCCAAAGAAGAAGAAAAATCTGAGCGAGTTTTCCAATTAGCAGTTTTTCCACACCTCTGTAAAAGCCTGGCCCCTGAGGCCCAAAGCCGAAACCATTTTTCCTTCACCTACATTCCGGAAATCAGACATCACCAACTGAAGCTCTCTCTCTCTCTCACCCAAAACGGTGACTGCGGTGGCCATCTTTTCCCACATATCAATCCCCAATCAGCTCAATTAAGCTTTCGAATTTGCCCCAATTAAGAGATCAGAAGCTGCAAACCCAATTAATCTTTGACAAACAAGTACGCCTTAGTCTCTTTCTATTGATTTTTGCCCCATTAGGGTTTGATTTCTCTGCATGTCATCATATGCATATGAATATCCTCTCTGATTGCTTGTACGATCATGGTGATTGTATATTTAGGGTTTGTTCTATTAGATTCCCTCCAATATTTCTTTACTTCTTAATTCATTTCTTGGCAGGTTATAAATTTTTTTTAGGGTTTTTTCCCCCCTTTTATTCATTGTTTAGGCTGCCCTAGAACTATAGGAATTAGGTCAGCTAAGTTTTTTTCAGTTTCTTGGCTGTGTATTTTGTATTTATTTTGTAGTATTTATCACTTTAAATTTCTGGGTACTTGATTAAATGCTAAAGTTTTAACTGGAATATCAATAGTGAAACAAATTCAAGTAGCAGAGAATCTGAAATTATCATCATGACTCAAATTTTACAAGTTTATGTTCTCGTGTCATCATATAATTGGATTTGATAATTACAATGAGAATATTTCTTTCGTTGTCGGTAGATAATGATTTAGCCTCAGATTTGGGGTTTCGATTTAATTGTTGGGGTATTGTACCCATCTTGAAAGATAAGTTATGTTTTGCACAAATTTAGGTGAGTTACATGCCAACAGAGTACATTGTTGGATAATGGCTGTTCAGACTTCTACTAAACCGAATGTATATGAAGACGAGGATGATGAACCTTTAGTTTTCAAACGGTGCAGCACAAAATCTAAACCCAATCAATTAAACGCCGAAGCAAAGAAAATACCGGCTCAGAGGCAAGTTGGACAACCAGGGAAGCAGGTATCTGAACACCGTTCTTCAAATGGTCTAAACTCGAGTGTTCAAAAGGGTAAGATGGTTCCATCAACCAAATCACCACCAGTAAAATCTCCGCTAGCAAGCCCAAAAGCTTCAACTTCATCTGCTGGGGCATCACCAGTATCAAATTCAAAAGCTTCAACTTCATCTAGGGCATCACCAGTACCCAAATCACCACCGTCGACTACATTAGATGGTCATTCTAAACGGTTATCAGAACAGAATAAGTCTACTACAATTAAGAAGGAAATTAATTCTATTGAGCATCCTGCTCCAGGAAATAGTGATTCTGAAGATGAAAAACCGATAGGTGCCAGACTGGGGAAAGTGAAACCTTCTGAAGATTCAGATGATGATAAACCTTTATCATCAAGGATTGCACCAAAGTCCAAGGTGGGAACATCAGGCAGTCAGCCTTATGATTCGAAAGAAAGGAAGCCCGTTGTTTCAAAAGTTCAGAAGAATGGTTCCAGCACAATAGATAAAGGCAAGGCTCCATCTGTGGTCTCTAGTAAGAGGCCTCTGGATAAGGCCAATTCTTCTGAGAACTCATCAGCTAAAAGGCCAAAAGTTTCAGATTCTTCTACATCTGTAAAGAATAAGCCAGTATCGGCCAAACAAGAACTAAAGGAAGAAGATGATGATGATGACTTCATTCCAATTTCTCAGAGGAGTAAGAAAGTTGCATCGTATAGTAAATCATCTCTGACAAAGCAAACCGTAACCAAAGTTGGTTCATCCTCAATCAAGAAAACGATCAAGAAGAGCCAAAAAGCATCAAAATTTTCAAAGTATTCTAAATCAACCACAAAGCCACCGAGCTCTAATGATGGGCAGACAAAATGGACAACTTTAGAACACAATGGTGTCATTTTCCCACCTCCATACAAGCCTCATGGGGTAAAGATGCTTTATAATGGGAAGCCAGTCACCTTGACTCCTGAACAAGAGGAGGTCTCTCTCTCACTGATCTATATTTCTGCTTCGAATATTCCACTATCTTAATGAATTAAGTGTTCTTTTTAATTTAGATTACTTTCCTCATAGTTTTTGTAAGTGACTATACTTACACTTAGAAGTTTATAAGTGCAGGTTGCAACAATGTATGCAGTGATGAAAGATACAGATTATGTGCAGAAAGAAACATTCAGAAAAAATTTCTGGGCTGATTGGCATAAGTTGCTTGGGAAGAACCATGTAATTCAGAAATTGGATGCTTGTGATTTTACCCCAATATATGACTGGTATCAGAATGAAAAGGAAAAGAAGAAACAAATGAGTACAGAAGTAAGTTGGTGACTCTATAGTTTAATTACATAAAGTTAACCTTTTGAGTTTATTACAAACCAAAACATTATTTTGGTATTCTTTTATTGTTTTTACTGTTGGATTTATTTTTCAACCTGTTGGAGCTAGTTTTTGTAATAAGCAACAATGTGGAGCTGAGGGTAAGTTGTTTTGACAGACTTCACAGCTGTATTCAGCGCTCAGTTTTTGTTTTAATTGACAATATAGTTCCGGCATATTAGGACTTGTAGATGAGGACGAGACAAGGCATGCCATGGAGTTAAAACTCCCAGCCGCTTCCTGAAAGCTTCCTTAATAAAGATGCCATCAAGGAATTTTTAAGTAGCAGTAGGGATTTTCAACCCCATGTAAATTAACTAGTTACAAGTTTATTGATAGATGATATGATAATCTATATCACAATTCACAAGATAGGATTGACAGTTTTTGTTCAATTGCTTCTTTTCCAATCATGTTTGTGATGGGCTTAAAGTCTGTTGTCATAAAGAGCCACAATATTATGATAAGTCAGGATGAGATAACGAGAATTACCAGTGCTTTCCTTTCCTGATACTCAGTGGTTTCCATATGAAAGATTCTTTAAGTATCACTTGACCATCCTTTATATTGTACATCTATTGTCGTCCACAGCTTCATACATAATGCCAATGGTTCGTATATTTAAGTAAAAATTCATAGGTCATCTTATGTTATGTGCTCTGCAGAATATTTTCCCTATGCCTCCTTTTTCAAACTTGTTAAGGCATTTCTGTTGATGCAGGAGAAGAAGGCCTTGAAGGAGGAGAAACTAAAACAAGAGGAGAAATATATGTGGGCTCGCGTTGATGGTAACCAAGAAAAGGTTATCTCTAGCATTGCTTGTTTTTCCCCTGTAACCTAGGTTTCAATCTGGTTAAACCATCTGTATTATTGCTACAAAATATATGGTACCCTTCTGGTGGTTGTGAACATGGTAGATATTATGTGTCATTGTAATTAGAAGAGAGTAGCATATCTCTGTTCTTTGCCTTTTATCATTACCCAAAATGTTCACCTGAGTGATTCATGGGGTTGCAATATTAATACAGGTTGGAAACTTCAGAGTTGAACCACCTGGGTTATTCCGAGGTCGTGGAGAGCATCCAAAGGTTTGATATTATTTTCTTTGTGATACGTATTTCGGAGTTGTCCACGACAAGATAGTTTGATATGTGGTGGCTATCTGTTCAATTGTTTACGCTGATTTTTGAAATTTCTTTGCATATGTTGCTGTTAATGCTTGCTGTGTGTGGTATCAGTCGGGAAAGCTGAAAAGACGGATTCGTCCAAGTGATGTTACAATTAATATAGGAAAGAATGCCCCAATTCCAGAGTGTCCCATCCCTGGTGAAAGGTTTGTCCTTCATGATCTCCAATTTCAGATGTTCAAAAGGATGATGTTTTCTAACTATAATTTTTTTGGGTGCTTTCCATTAACCAATTTTTATTTAAATTAACACGTGTTACAGCTGGAAAGAAGTAAGGCATGACAATACAGTCACATGGTTAGCTTTCTGGAACGATCCAATTAATCAAAGGGAATTCAAATACGTGTTTCTGGCACCTAGTAGTAACTTGAAGGGTTTAAGTGACATGCAGAAATACGAAAAAGCACGGAGATTGAAGGTGCTTAGATGGAGATATGCCCATGAGCTTTTAGCAGTTTATTTTATTTTTGGATAACAGAGTAAATGCTTGTCATCGAATTGACGAACCCTTGCTAATTTTGAGTGCAGGACCATATAGGAAAAATCAGGGCTTCATACACCAAGGATTTTACTAGTAAAGATGTAACTAAGCGGCAGATAGCTGTTGCTACCTATCTCATTGATAAACTTGCTCTCAGGGCGGGTAATGAGAAGGTATAGTGTGTGAACTTACTTCAGCTGTACATAGAGGCTTTTGGCCTTACTTTGTTATGCCGTTTTTACTGAACAAGGTTGTTTACACGGACAAGTGAGCAAACATTAGTGAGGGCGTGGACATTTACATTTCAGTATTAACAGAGTGATATGTACAGTAATAGGATCTCTTTAGTTAGAGCAAGCATGAGAATCATAGTTTCAAACCATTTGTCCACAAAGAAGTGGACAGAATTTTTGTATGCTTGAATTTTAATGGTCGTTCTCCTACAGGATGATGATGAAGCCGATACTGTTGGTTGCTGCACTTTAAAAGTAGAGAATGTAAAAGCAATTCCCCCTAACTCATTGGAGGTAATGGCAATGCTTATTTAGAAATTTAACATCATTGTATGGTAGTTTTCAGTGTGTTTACCACTAGTAAATAACCGGTCAATCTTTTTTTATAATTTCAGTTTAACTTCCTTGGTAAAGACTCAATCAGATATGAAAATACTGTTGAAGTTGAGATTCCTGTTTACAAGGCAATTATACAGTTCCAGTCTGGTGAGTGGGTGGCTTTCTGATTTTGTTATTGCGTTTTTTTTTTTTTTTTTTTTTTTTAATTTTTGCTGTTTGAAGCCCGTCAATGCGCTCAACCTTCCTTTTTGATTTGCTTCAGGGAAACGTGGCAGTCATGATCTCTTTGACATGTTGGATACCAGTAGATTGAATGCTCATCTAAAGAATGTGATGGATGGCCTTACAGCAAAAGTGTTCCGTACCTACAATGCATCTATCACTTTGGATGACATAGTAAGTTGATGCTTGCCTTCAATGTCTTTGAACCTTGTATTTCTCTTATTTATTTTAAATCCTCTATAATATGAAAATTAAGCTTTTTGTGATTCAGAAGAAAATTCTGAGTCTCTCACCTCAGGATGCGAGAAAATCCTAATCATCTGAGTTTTCGTGCAGATTAGAAAATTACTGTTCTTACATGTACAACCTGTAATGCAGAGATGATATTATACTTGATGGCATAAATTTGGGGAAATTTTAGAAAATTCACTTCTGTTTGTTGCCAAAGCAAATAAAAGTTGATCTACATGCATGCATTATTGAAACAGAGTGATATACAAAATTTCATGAATTGGGTGCAGTATGCAAATTGTGATTTGGTAAAAGCTGAGGGAACCTTCCTAAACTTATTTCATTGCATAAGCATTTTGGAAATTTGATTTGACTTTTTTAAAGCGTCACTAACAAAAAAAATAGTTTTACATGATTCCACAAAGCATATAAAGAGTAAATGGGGTATTGTGATGATTTGTTGGCCGAAAATCATTTATATATCTGATGACACTGTTATTGTGAAATATTCAGTACTGTCAAGATGAGGCACCTTTTTCGTCGTATCCTGAATCCTAGTTACTTAGATTGTGGACCTCATTTGTATGTTATACAGCATTAACAGGGATGTTAAGAAATTTCTTTGCTTTTGACTTCGACCAATTTTCTGGTTAAGTTATTCTTGTGCGGTTCCTTTTTCTTGTTATCCCGCCCCTCTCCCTTTTTCAGTTTCCTGACGATGATTCTTCTTATTTTTCCTTTCCTTTGCCGGATGGCAGTTGAACAAGAAAACCAAAGACGGAGATCTTTCAGAGAAACTCGTTGTTTATCAGCATGCAAACAAAGAGGTGTAGCAGTTAATCCTTTGAGAATTTGTACTGAGTTAATAGTACTGTTCCTTTTGACTCAGTGGCATCTACAATATTTGGCATTTCATTGCAGGTTGCCATCATTTGTAATCATCAGCGGACTGTCTCAAAGACTCACAGTGCACAAATGTCCAAGTTAACAGAAAAGATTGATGACCTTCAGGTAATGACCTTATCTGGAACTTAACTGAAATGTTAGATGGTGGCATTTGTAAAGTGAAAGTAAAAAGTAGGGTGATGGTGTAACTTGCGCCTTGGGAAAAAGTCTTGGTTAATGATCTGGGAGTTAGTGTTAGACCAACCACCCTTTCTCTATCACGTTACTAAAAAGTATGAGAGGAGAAGTTGAGACCAGAAACCTCTTTTGTCTGAGTGGGTTTGTAGACTGATGGTCTTGAAATACATGTCTATTTCTTGCCGTGGAACTAATTCTCTTTTCTGGTTGTAGGGCATCCTGAAAGATCTGAAAATAGATTTGGACAGGGCCAAAAAAGGAAAGCCCCCACTGAAAGATGCTGATGGAAAGCAAAAGAAAAATTTGACCCCGGAAGCGTAAGTTTACTTGTTTGCTTGTTTGGACCAAGTTTCCATCATCTCCGGATATTGCCCTTCGTAGTAATTTATGAATTGACACAGGTTGGAGAGGAAGATAGCTCAAACAAATGCAAAGATTGAAAAAATGGAACTGGATATGAGAACTAAAGAGGATCTGAAAACAGTGGCCTTGGGAACGTCGAAAATCAACTATCTTGACCCTAGGATCACCGTTGCTTGGTGCAAGCGGCATGAAGTTCCAATCGAGAAGGTAAGGTCTTCTCGTGAGTTTGTTCTTGAAATGAATGTTATTATCCACAGTAATTAAGCCGATGAATAGATTACTTTACATTTTGATAAGACATTTTGACTTGACATTTTCCCAATGATACAGATCTTCAACAAGTCCCTCCTCGCGAAGTTTTCTTGGGCAATGCCGGTGGAGCCTGACTTCAGATTCTGATACTTGGAGATGTTGCTCGCATTGCCGCCTTCCCCTCCGTTCCAAATTGAGAAAAAAATCGAGACAGTCGACCCGACCCGATCCTTCCTTCTTTGTTCCATTGTCGAACTTGACATTTTTGTTCTTTTTTCTTTTTCGTATTTCTCTCTTTCGGCGCAAAATTCTTGTTGTATGTTAATCTAATCTAATGACTGGCTGAGTAACCTTGCCACCACCTTGACATTTCATCTGTGTTTTCTTTTTCTTGGATCCCAGTAATTGTTTTATTTGAACTCTGAAAACCCTCTTTACTGATTCTAAAGATATTTAAACCGCATTCAACATGCACCTTTGCGTTGTGTTGTTTACTTTTTGGTCTTTCTTCTCTACGATGCAATCCCGTCCTTGTGACTTGACGCCCGGCGTTGGATGATGATTTTATCAACATTAAATGATGACGTTTCTAGCATTAAATGATGTGGTTGACAAATGCTAAAGTTGGTCTTTACTAATTATTGTCTCGAAGCTCTAATTTTCCAAATCGATTGTTTTCAGCAAATTTAAGTTATAAAACTTGCTAAGCTAAATTGCGTCGATTTGGAAATTCAAAGTTTCATAGACGACTTGAGAGTAAACCCTCTTTAATAATTGTCCACTTCATCACTTAATGTTAGTGAACCTAACAAATGTCCAATTTTCAAAATGTTAGGTAGCTATTTGAAATGTTTTAAAATGTTAAGACCATTTTGAAATCACTTCTAAAGATTGGATAATTATATGGACTTTAACTGTTTAAAGACCATTTTAAAATGTTAAGATCATTCACCCACTATCAAAGAAGTTAATGGAATCTAATCTTCCATCCTTAAATAAAAAGATATTGACTTCCAGGTATTTTAATTTGATTTTTATTTTTATATCATATTCATGACGATATGTGATTTTTACACTCTTTAGCTTTTCACACATCTTCAAATTGAATAAACCAAACGAAAACAACTGACATGATAAAACAAGATATGTGAGAGACTAAAATAAATGTGTTTATCATTTCTCATTCATGACTCTCATGAATGTGAGAACCTTCCATAGAACGAATTGGCCGCCATCATAGTCCTCTCTCCTTGAACATGGGTGTGCTATCCACACTCTTTTTTACTTCTCACATATTTTTTTTAATTTCATGTCATCAGATCAAATAAATTCAAGAATATCAAAAGACATATATTAATAAAGAGTGTATGAGAAGTTAAAAAAAAAAAAAAAAAATGTAGATATCACATCCTGTTGAACAAAAGTGTGGCCTTGTTGACGCGAGCTGTCCGATACATGCTTGAGTGGTCTTATTATTATATTTCCTACAATGATTTCAATGGCTGATTAAAGTACGTACAAATTTTACTTTATAGATATTAAATCTTCCTCATTATTTTCAGCACTCTCTCAAAATAAATCCATTTTCCACCAATTATGAACGTGTCCATTACTACTCATAATTTTTTTATTTTCTATGTGTGTATAATTTAATTATGGGTGAACTGTCAATTTGATCTATGAATTAACATCTAAGTGAAAATTCAAATTCTTAAACTTTTTTTTTTTTTTTTTCAGAAAAATCAGTCTTTGAATTACAAAAATTTGCCAACTACATCTCTAATATTATATTTAAAGCTACTATATTCAATTTATCGTCAATTTAAGTCACGTTACTCCTATGTGATACACAGTGGAGGGTAAATTGGAAATTTTACATAAAGAAATAATGTATGGATTTAACTTTGAAAGTTAAATTAAACGTTAAATTCGCAATCTATATGAAATGTTAAGAACTTATAGACCAGAAAAGAACGGTATTTACACTTTAAAGTGTGTAACATAACTTAAGTTGATGAAAAATTAGATAAAGTAGTTTTAAATATAATAGTGTGAATGAAATTAGAAATTTTAATGAATTTAGAGACTTATTTTACGAAAAAAATAATTCAAAGACTAATTTTCACTAAGATAATAATTCAGAAATTAAATCGACACTTCACTCTTTAATTATTTAATAGATGAAATTAATAAAAATCTTTTCCCTTCAAATTACAAATCTCACAGCTAAGTGGAAATAAAACTAAAAATACAAAAAAGCATAAAATTAAGAGTAATCTTCTGCCCAAATCTTAACTTCCTTTACAACAATACATTATCATACATGAAAACCCACCTCTCAATTTCCCAACAGGGCCCACCCACAAATCACATAATTAAACTCCACTACTAATTTACCCCACATATTACAAATCAACCCCCAAATTTCCCAATTTGTCTTCTTTTATCTTCCATTTTCACCCCATTCTAACTTTTAATTTACCATAACAACCCCACAATATTTCCCTTCGGACAAAAAGGTCATAAGCTACCAAGTACCCGCAAACAGTAGATAATTTACTAATTCCCCCCCCGTATTTTCCCGGAATCCCAGATCAACCGCCGTTAAAAAATTCACGGAGCGATTCGACCTCGAAACCGAGCAGACAGCAAAGGACAGAACCGTATCAGATCGGATCCATTCAGGGTCCTCTTCTTGGGGTCCTCGGATCCGGGTTTTCCATTTTCAATCGAGCCGGAGCAACCGCCTCAGGTCTCGAGTCGCTGAGTCGTCGTCGACGACCTTCGACACCTGCTTCTTCCTCGAAAACGACGGCAACGGGAGCGAGCTCGGCTCCGGTGACATCGCGAACGCCGATCCGGCGTACATGTCGGTCTTACCGCCCACCGGAGACCTCAGATCCACAATCCGAACCTGCTTCTGCACCATTTCCGGCCCGGGCCGGAGCCTCGCAGTCGCGGTCCCGGCCAAACCACCCTTTTCATTCATCTTCGAGTCCAGCGACTCTCCTCGCCGCAAGATCGTGACTTTCTCCATCTTGAAGCCCCGAAGGTCGTCGTGGGAGCTGGACCTCTTCGCGACCGGCGCCGCATCCGCCGGCTGCACCTGGATCCTCCTGGATTCGGATCGCACTGCCGGCTTTCTAGATCTAGGGTTAGAAACGTAATTCTGGTTAGCGATGGGGCTCCCATAGTAGTAGCTCTTCCGGCGCGAAAACGACGCCGGACGGACTCTGATCCTTTCGATGAGACAATCCTGAGGCCGTAAGATCTCAGTCCCCATATTATCAGACCCTAAAATCCAAAAAATCACCTAAAAATACCAAAAATATAAAAAAATTCTATAATTTTTTTGTTTTTTGAAATTTTTTATGGCCTCCTCTTCTTCCTCACATGGGTGGGGGGAGGAGGCTTTATAGCTCTGAAATATTTTTTCTGCAAATCCGTTTTATGTGTGTTGTGTTGTGGAGAAATGAGGGTTTTATAGACAAGGACCGGAGGGAAATGACGTTTCCACCCGCCTTCGCTACTTGCCGCGTGGGGAGCCCGCCACATTTTGATTTTCCAAAGGCTATCCGTCCGAAGCTGACTGGGTCTTTCGCACCAGTCGGGCCTACTTGAAGTCTGTTTCAACGGAGTCGTTGAGGTCCTCGGTCTGGTATCCGTCATGTGTAACGCGTCAAGTACATGGACAAAGTTGGTGAGGGAAATGTTAAATCTTTTGGTAAGGGGGCCATGGTCCGGTTCGGTCCAGTTTCACCTTTAAAATGGAACCGCAACGGAAAAATTTCAACAGTTCAGTTCGGTGCGTTTTCGTTTAAATTTATTACTAAAATCATACGGTTCGGTTCATGCAAGTTCTGGTTCAGTTCATGCCGGTTTACTGTTCTAACCAAAATTATATATATGTTTTTTCTAATTTTCTACTTCTAATACCATACACATATTTTAACCACAAATTCATGTAAATTTGAGTTTCCACTACTAGATCCATAATATTTGTGACCGAAAGATAGAAGGTGTGTATATACATATAAATTAAAAGATAAAATGGCACATATCAAGACCAAAGTGTAGATCTTAAATTAAAAATAAAATGTACATAATGGATAATATACTGGAAAATAATGGAGAAAAGTGATTAAACAACAAAGGAGGGGAAGAGAAGTGAAGAAAAATATTGGGCTTATGCATATGGTCTTCTTGGAAAAATGTCTTATTTATATAAAAATAATAATAAAACAATAATTTATATTAAAAGCAGTTAGGTCTAGTTCCTCTGGTTCTCAATATTTCCAAATCGGAACCGGAACCGTTTGAAACAATGCAGTTTGGTTTTTTTTTCGGTTTTGACTTTTTTGGTCAACACAGTTTTTTATATTTTTTTTGTCACGGTTCGATTCGGTTTTTGAATTTGACGATTTTTATGCCCATCTCTATTTTTTGGTACTTTGTAACAAAATAATATTGGGTGGAGGGAAATATAAAAATGTCTTGGCTTGTACTATTGGGGATATTGGCATGTTGTGTCTGTAAATTATTACTCTGAGAGTGATCATTGAGCGCATTATTTATGTTTATAAATAATTTTACAAATAAAAAAATTTAGAATTTGCCTTTTCATTATTCAGCTTGTCTGCCATCTTTGACCAAGTTATATTCCACACATGTTTTTACCGTTTTATTATCTAAAAAATTATTGTTTTTTTTAATTTTTTTCTATCAAAAATAGTTTTTGAGGTTACCATAACTTTTCATTTTGATATATGAGATTTTAAATTGATATAAGTGATCACTGAGATTGTCTACCATCAATCATTTTAATCATTATATGAGAAACCTCCGTTAAATTAAGAATATTTTTATCAAATCAATATCCTTCCCTTGAAATAGTAGTTATCTCAATTCAACGAAGATTTTTCATAAAAATACTAAAATAGTCTATAATAGAGCAACGAACCTTAAAGTTATAAAAAAAAAACATTTGATCTCAACTCGGGCTAGTTACGTATTGAAATAAATTTTATATTGTAATAAGGTTATAACTTTTTTGTCTTATCTTAACAAAACACGTCTCTACATAATTATAATAGTCAATGAGTATGAAATGATAAAATATACTTGCGCCCAAGGAATTCTATTTAGAAAATACAATATTCATTTAGGATAAATAAGTCAATAAATAATATTTTTTAACTACACCTCCGATAAATAATAACTTCCCTAAACTTATAAAATTAATTTGATCCTAACTATATAACTTTAACCACTTAGTACAACGGTATAATAATATTCCTCTTCACCACTAAGTGAAAGATTTTAGATTCGATTCTCGCCAAAGACGAATAATCCTATTATTACTAATCCATTGTGAAGTTAAGTCCATTTTTTTTCCTTCAGTATAAATAATATCATATATTTATCATAACTGAAAATATAAAATCACCATAGAAATTGTGATGTCATTTTTTTCAAGATTATTGAGCCTTGATTCAGTGCCCTTTACTTTCTAGTTTCACAGTTCTGTTTTGCGTGCTAGCATCCCTTTAATCCGACATCTTTATCTGCAATATCTAATTCCATCAGTGGATTCTGAAACTTTTTACCATCCCATCAAGCTTTTTCTCAGGACTTTATTTACCATTGGTTTATATGCCTTTTTCTTTAAGAAAAACTAATTAAAAAAAATGTTTGAAAATTTTGAATTTTCACCATAAGGATCAAAATAAAGAATCAAATAAATAGTACTAGGATTGATCTTTTAGTGTAAAAATATGA